>NW_026060260.1:0-600000 GCF_024166365.1 Elephas maximus indicus
CAGGGTTGTAGTTAGGGTTAGGATGAGGTTTAGGTTTAGGGGTATATTTAGGGGATAGTTTAGGGTTAGGTTTAGTTTTAGGGTTAAGGTTAGGCTTAGGTTTATCTTGAAATTTATGTTAAGGATGAGGGTTAGGGTTAGCGTTAGGGTTAGGTGTTTGGGTTAAGGTTAGGGTTAGGTTTAGGGTTTGGGTTAGGGTTAGGTGTTTCGGTTAATGTTAGGGTCAGGTTTAGGGTAACGGTTAGGGTTCGGTTTAGGATCAGGCTTAGGGTTAGGATTAGAATTAGGGTTAGTGGTTAGGGTTAGGCTTAGGGTTAAGGTTAGGTTTAGGCTAAAGATCAGGATTTGATTCCGAGTTAGGTGTTAGTGTTTCGGTTAGGTTTAGGGTAGGGTTATATTTAGGGTTAGGTTAAGAGTTAGATTTATGTTTACAGTTAAGGTGAGGGTTTTGGGTAAGTGTTACATTTAGGGTTAGGTTTAGGGCTAGGGCTAGGGTTAGGTTTAGATTTCAGGTTACAGGTTAGGGTTAGGTTCAAGTTTATGGTAGGGTAAAGTTACGGTTAAGGTTTGGTTAGGGTTAGGGTCAGGGTTAGGATTAGGATTAGGTTTAGGGTGAGGGTTAGGGTCAGAGTTATTGTAAGGGTTAGGTTTGGGGTTACAGGTGGGTCAAGGTTAAGGTTACGGTCAGGGTTAAAGTTAGGGTGTGCTTTAGATTAGGGATAGGGTGAAGTTTAAGATAGGGTGAGGGTTAGGGTTATGGCTAAGGTTTGCTTGAGTTTTCAGGTTAGTTTTAAGGTTATGTTTTGGGTTAGGAATAAGTTTATGGGTTCTGTTTACTTTTAGGGTTAGGGGTAGATTTTAGGTTAGGGTTAAGTTCAGTGTTACGGTTAGGGTTAGGTTTACGGTTTGTGTTAGGCATTATGGTTGGTGTGAGGATTAGGTTTAGGATTAGGGTTGGGTAGGGTTAGGATTATGGTTATGGTAAGGTGTTAGGGATTAGAGGAGTAGTTTTGGGTTAGGGCTTGGGTGAGGGTTCCGGTTAGGCATTGTGGTTCTGGTCATGGTTAGGTTTGGTTTAGGGTTAGGGTTAGTTTTATGATTAGGTTTCGGGTTAGTGTTAGAGTTAGGGTTAGGCTTTGGTGCTAGGGGTTAGGTTTTGGGTTAGGGTTAGGGTTATCGTTAGGGCTTAGGTTTTCAGGTGAGTGTTAGGGTTAGGGTTAGGGATAGCATTAGGGTTAGCTTTTGGGGGTACGGTTAGGGGTTAGGTGAGGGTTACAGTTAGTATTGCAGTTAAGGTTAGGTTTTAGGGCAAGTGTTAGGATTAGGGTTAGAGTTAGAGTTAGGGTTAGGTGCAGGGTTAGGTGCAGGGTAAGTTTTAGGTTTAAGTCCTGGTTTAGGGTTAGAGTTAGTGTTCTACTTAGGGTCAAGTTTAGAGTTCGGGTTAGGTTTAGGATTAGGTCTATTGTTGGGCTTTGGATTAGGGTTAGGTTCAGAGCTATTGTAAGGCTTAGGTTTAGGGTTACAGATGGACTAGCTTTATGGTTAGAGTTAGGTTTAAGGTTAGAGTTTGGGCTAGGTTTACGTTTACGGTTATGGTTAGGGTTAGGATTTGGTTGAAGTTTAGCATAGGCTGAGGGTTACTTTTAGGGTTAGGGCTAGAGTTTGGGTTTGTGTTCAGGTTAGTGTTATGGTTAGATTTAGGGTCCAGTTTAGGTTTAGGGGTTATGCTTAGTGTTAGGGTTAGTTTTAGGTTTAGGGTGAGTGTGAAGTTTAGGTTAAGGGTGAGAGTTAGGGTTAGGGTTAGGATTAGGGTTAGTGTTAGACGTTAGGTTTAGGGTGCTAGTTTTAGGTTTATGGTTAGGGTAGGTTTAAGTTTAGGGTTAATGTTAGGGTTAGTGTTAGATTAGGGTTACTGTTCGTGTTAGGGGTACAGTTAGGGTTAGGGATAGCATTAGGTTTAGGGTTAGGAATATAGTTAGGGGTTAGGGTGAGGGTTGGGGATATGGTGAGGGTTAGGTTTAGGTTTACAGTTAAGGTGAGGGTTTAGGGTAATTGTTATGGTTAGGGTTAGAGTTAGGGTCATGGTGAAGATTCAGTTAATAGTGGGGTTCAGGGTTAATGTTAGATTTAGGGTTAAGGTGAGTGTTAGTGTTAGGTTTAGGTTAGGGTTAAGGTAGCGGTCAGGTTAGGGTTAAGACTATGTTTACAGTAAAGTGTAAGGCTAGGTTAGGATTAGGTTTAGAGTTAGTGCTAGGGTTTAGGGTTAGGGATAAGGTCAGGTTTAGAGTTATTGTTAGGTTTACGGTTAAGGTTAGGGTAGAGTTAAGGTTAAGGTTAAGTTTAAGGTTAAGGTAAGAGTTATGTTTACGTCAGGTTTAGGGTTAGGATGAGGGATAGGGTTAGGGAAATGGTTAGGGTTTCGTGTGAGGATTAGTGTTATGTTTATATTAAGCTGATGTTTTTGGGTGTTACAGTAAGGTTTAGGGTTAGAGTTAGGTTAGGTTTACAGTTAGGGCTAGAGTATGGTGATAGTGCTTTAGGCTTAGGTTTAGGGTGAAATTTAGGTTAAGGATGAGGGTTAGGGTTGGGGTAGGTGTTTGGATTAATGTTAGGGTCAGGTTTAGGGTTTGGGTTTAGAGTTCAGGTTAGATTCAGGGTTAGGGTTAGATTTAGGTTTAGGGTTAGGGTTAGGTTTAGTGTCAGTTTAGCTTAGGGTTAGGGTTTGAATGAAGTTAGGGTAGGTTTAGGATTATGGTTAGGTTGAAATTTTGGTTAAGTGTGAGGGTTTGGTTTCGGGTTAGGGTTAGAGTTAGGGTTAGTGGTTAAGGTTAGGTTTAGGCTAAGCATTAGGGTTAGAGTTAGGGTTAGTGGTTAGTGTTTCAGTTAGGTTTAGGATAGGGTTATAATTAGGGTTAGGTTTAGGGTTACGGTAAGAGTTAGATTTACGTTTACAGTTAAGGTGAGGGTTTTGCGTAACTGTTACGGTTAGGGTTAGGGCTAGGTTTAGGGTGAGAGTTGGGTTAGGGGTTAGGTTTAGGTTAAGTTTATGGTAGGCTTAAAGTTAGGGTTAAGGTTAGGTTAGGGTTAGGGTCAGGGTTAGGATTAGAATTAGGTTTCGGGCGAGGGTTAGTGTCAGAGTTATTATAAGGGTTAGGTTGAGGGTTACAGATGGGCCAAGGTTAAGTTTAGGGTTAGGTTTAGGGGTAGGATTAGGGTTAAAATTAGGGTTAGCTTCAGGTTAGGGATAGGGTGAAGTAAAGTAGGGTGAGGGTTAGGGTTATGGCTAAGGTTTGGGTTCGTTTTCAGGTTAGTGTTAAGTTTATGTTTAGGGTTAGGGTTAAGTTTATGGGTTCTGTTTAGTTTTAGGGTTAGGGTTAGATTTTAGGTTAGGGTTAAGTGTAACAGTTAGGGTTATGATTTGTGTTAGGCATTGTGGTTGGGGTGAGTGTTAGGTTTATGGTTAGGGTTGGGTAGAGTTAGGATTATGGTTATGGTAAGGTGTTAGGGTGTAGAGGTGTAGTTTAGGGTTAGGGTTTGGGTGAGGGTTTCGGTTAGGCATTGTGGTTCTGGTCATGGTTAAGTTTGGTTCAGTGTTAGGGTTAGGTTTATGATTAGGTTTCGGATTACTGTTAGAGTTAGGGTGAGGGATAGTGTTAAGGTTTAGGTTAGGTTTTGGTGTCATATTTTAGGGTTTGCGTTAGGGTTTGCGTTAGAAAGAAAAGAGAATAACAAGAGACCTTTTCTCCCCGGCTGCTCTGCCAAGTCCTTCAAGCTAAAACTATGCCGTTGCTCCTCTGGAAGGATCCCTGCACCGTGACATAGTTTTTCAGAAGAAGCCTTGCATTTGCAAGAGCAAATGAGGAATTTGTTGCAGGAAAGAGGAAGCAAAGAAAGTTTCTCTCCTTCTGCCTGCTTTGCTCAGAGGACTGGATGAAGTCAGGGAGTTCTCCCTTTCACTGAGAAACGTGCAGGCTGCTGCTGCCTGTGTGCTCTCTTATTTGCAAAAGAGTCTGCAGTTCCACGCTTTGAACCGTGGAAAGGCGCCGGGCTCTGCTAAGATTTCCCCCGGCGCTTCCTTTGCCCTGGGCCAAAGCGAGCCTTCACATTAGCTGAACGCTAACACTGCATACTCGTTCCACTTCCAGAACAGGGCTACCGCGAGGCAGTTCTCCGGGGGAAAACGGCCCTTCGCGAAGGGCAGATCTGTCGAGCTCATTGCGGGAAAGCGAAAGCAAAGGACGCTTTTCTCCCTCCAACCGCTTTTGTCAGAGGAACGGGGGAAGTCACAGTGTTCTTTCTCTCACTGAGATACACACAATCTGACGTTGCCTCTTTGCTCCGATGCTGGCGAAGAACTGAAACGGACATACATTCCTGTGGGGAAACACAGGGCTTTGCTAGGATTTCTCTAGGCAGTGTGTTTTCCCTGGGCCTCACTGTAGCAACACTATCTCACCAGGGCAACACTGCATGGGATTTCCTCTGCCAGGAGAGAGCTGCTGCTTTGTAGTTTGTGCTAGGAAACCTTGCTTTGGCAAGTGCCAATTGACCGCAGTGAGGCAGAAAGAAAAGAGAATAGCAAGAGACATTTTCTCCCCAGCTGCTCAGCCAAGCCCTTCCAGCTAAAACTATGTCGTTGCTCCTCTGGAAGGATCCCTGCACCGTGACGTAGTTTTTCAGAAGAAGCCTTGCGTTTGCAAGAGCAAATGAGGAATTCGTTGCAGCAAAGAGGAAGGAAAGAAAGTTTCTCTCCTTCTGCCTGCTTTGCTCAGAGGACTGGATGAAGTCAGGGACTTCTCCCTTTCACTGAGAAATTGCAGGCTGCTGTTGCCTGGGCGCTCTCTTCTTTGCAAGAGTCTGCAGTTCCACGCTTTGAACCGTGGAAAGGCGCCGGGCTCTCCTAAGATTTCCCCCGGCGCTTCGTTTGCCCTGGGCCAAAGTGAGCCTTCACATTCGCTGAACGTTAACACTGCATACTCGTTCCACTTCCAGAACAGGGCTACCGCGAGGCAGTTCTCCGGGGGAAAACTGCCCTTCGCGAAGGGCAGATCTGTGAAGCTCATTGCGGGAAAGCGAAAGCAAAGGACGCTTTTCTCCCTCCAACCGCTTTTGTCAGAGGAACGGGGGAAGTCACAGTGTTCTTTCTCTCACTGAGATACACACAATCTGACATTGCCTCTGAGCTCCGTTGCTGGCAAAGAACTGAAACGGACATACATTCCTATGGGGAAACACAGGGCTTTGCTAGGATTTCCCTAGGCAGTGTGTTTTCCCTGGGCCTCACTGTAGCAACACTATCTCGGCAGGGCAACACTGCATGGGATTTCCTCTGCCAGGAGAGAGCTGCTGCTTTGTAGTTTGTGCTGGGAAAACTTGCTTTGGCAAGTGCCAATTGACCGCATTCGGGCAGAAAGAAAAGAGAACAGCAAGAGGCCTTTTCTCCCCGGCTGCTCTGCCAAGTCCTTCCAGCTAAAACTATGTCGTTGCTCCTCTGGAAGGATCCCTGCACCGTGACGTAGATTTTCAGAAGAAGCCTTGCGTTTGCAAGAGCAAATGAGGAATTCGTTGCAGGAAAGAGGAAGGAAAGAAAGTTTCTCTCCTTCTGCCTGCTTTGCTCAGAGGACTGGATGAAGTCAGGGAGTTCTCCCTTTCACTGAGAAATTGCAGGCTGCTGTTGCCTGGGCGCTCTCTTCTTTGCAAAAGAGTCTGCAGTTCCACGCTTTGAACCGTGGAAAGGCGCCGGGCTCTCCTAAGATTTCCCCCGGCGCTTCGTTTGCCCTGGGCCAAAGCGAGCCTTCACATTAGCTGAACGCTAACACTGCATACTCGTTCCACTTCCAGAACAGGGCTACCGCGAGGCAGTTCTCCGGGGGAAAACGGCCCTTCGCGAAGGGCAGATCTGTCGAGCTCATTGCGGGAAAGCGAAAGCAAAGGACGCTTTTCTCCCTCTAACTGCTTTCGTCAGAGGAACGGGGGAAGTCACAGTGTTCTTTCTCTCCCTGAGATACACACAATCTGACGTTGCCTCTTTGCTCCGTTGCTGGCGAAGAACTGAAACGGACATACATTCCTGTGGGGAAACACAGGGCTTTGCTAGGATTTCTCTAGGCAGTGTGTTTTCCCTGGGCCTCACTGTAGCAACACTATCTCACCAGGAAAACACTGCATGCGATTTCCTCTGCCAGGAGAGAGCTTCTGCTTTGTAGTTTGTGCTAGGAAACCTTGCTTTGGCAAGTGCCAATTGACCGCAGTGAGGCAGAAAGAAAAGAGAATAGCAAGAGACCTTTTCTCCCCAGCTGCTCAGCCAAGCCCTTCCAGCTAAAACTATGTCGTTGCTCCTCTGGAAGGATCCCTGCACCGTGACGAAGTTTTTCAGAAGAAGCCTTGCGTTTCCAAGAGCAAATGAGGAATTCGTTGCAGAAAAGAGGACGGAAAGAAAGTTTCTCTTCTTCTGCCTGCTTTGGTCAGAGGACTGGATGAAGTCAGGGAGTTCTCCCTTTCACTGATAAACGTGCAGGCTGCTGTTGCCTGGGCGCTCTCTTCTTTGCAAAAGAGTTTGCAGTTCCACGCTTTGAACCATGGAAAGGCGCCGGGCTCTGCTAATATTTCCCCCGGCGCTTCCTTTGTCCTGGGCCAAAGCGAGCCTTCACATTAGCTGAACGCTAACACTGCATACTCGTTCCACTTCCAGAACAGGGCTACCGCGAGGCAGTTCTCCGGGGGAAAACGGCCCTTCGCGAAGGGCAGATCTGTCGAGCTCATTGCGGGAAAGCGAAAGCAAAGGACGCTTTTCTCCCTCCAACCGCTTTCGTCAGAGGAACGGGGGAAGTCACAGTGTTCTTTCTCTCACTGAGATACACACAATCTGACGTTGCCTCTGCGCTCCGTTGCTGGCATAGAACTGAAACGGACATACATTCCTGTGGGGAAACACAGGGCTTTGCTAGGATTTCTCTAGGCAGTGTGATTTCCCTGGGCCTCACTGTAGCAACACTATCTCGCCCGGGCAACACTGCATGGGATTTCCTCTGCCAGAAGAGAGATGCTGCTTTGTAGTTTGTGCTGGGAAACCTTGCTTTGGCAAGTGCCAATTGACCGCATTCAGGCAGAAAGAAAAAGAACAGCCAGAGGCCTTTTCTCCCCGGCTGCTCTGCCAAGTCCTTCCAGCTAAAACTATGTCGTTGCTCCTCTGGAAGGATCCCTGCACCGT
Organism: Elephas maximus indicus; assembly: GCF_024166365.1. Lineage (NCBI taxonomy): Eukaryota > Metazoa > Chordata > Mammalia > Proboscidea > Elephantidae > Elephas > Elephas maximus. The sequence continues at coordinate 7,211 of NW_026060260.1, forward strand.
GACGTAGATTTTCAGGAGAAGCCTTGCGTTTGCCAGAGCAAATGAGGAATTCGTTGCAGGAAAGAGGAAGGAAAGAAAGTTTCTCTCCTTCTGCCTGCTTTGCTCAGAGGACTGGATGAAGTCAGGGAGTTCTCCCTTTCACTGAGAAATTGCAGGCTGCTGTTGCCTGGGCGCTCTCTTCTTTGCAAAAGAGTCTGCAGTTCCACGCTTTGAACCGTGGAAAGGCGCCGGGCTCTCCTAAGATTTCCCCCGGCGCTTCGTTTGCCCTGGGCCAAAGCGAGCCTTCACATTAGCTGAACGCTAACACTGCATACTCGTTCCACTTCCAGAACAGGGCTACCGCGAGGCAGTTCTCCGGGGGAAAACGGCCCTTCGCGAAGGGCAGATCTGCCGAGCTCATTGCGGGAAAGCGAAAGCAGAGGACGCTTTTCTCCCTCCAACCGCTTTCATAAGAGGAACTGGGGAAGTCACAGTGTTCTTTCTCTCACTGAGATACACACAATCTTACGTTGCCTCTTTGCTCCGTTGCTGGCGAAGAACTGAAATGGACATACATTCCTGTGGGGAAACACAGGGCTTTGCTAGGATTTCTCTAAGCAGTGTGTTTTCCCTGGGCCTCACTGTAGCAACACTAACTCGGCAGGGCAACACTGCATGGGATTTCCTCTGCCAGGAGAGAGCTGCTGCTTTGTAGTTTGTGCTGGGAAACCTTGCTTTGGCAAGTGCCAATTGACCGCATTCGGGCAGAAAGAAAAGAGAACAGCAAGAGGCCTTTTCTCCCCGGCTGCTCTGCCAAGCCCTTCCAGCTAAAACTATGTCGTTGCTCCTCTGGAAGGATCCCTGCACCGTGACGTAGTTTTTCAGAAGAAGCCTTGCGTTTGCAAGAGCAAATGAGGAATTCGTTGCAGGAAAGAGGAAGGAAAGAAAGTTTCTCTCCTGCCTGCTTTGCTCAGAGGACTGGATGAAGTCAGGGAGTTCTCCCTTTCACTGAGAAATTGCAGGCTGCTCTTGCCTCCGCGCTCTCTTCTTTGCAAAAGAGTCTGCAGTTCCACGCTTTGAACCATGGAAAGGCGCCGGGCTCTGCTAAGATTTCCCCCGGCGCTTCCTTTGCCCTGGGCCAAAGCGAGCCTTCACATTAGCTGAACGCTAACACTGCATACTCGTTCCACTTCCAGAACAGGGCTACCGCGAGGCAGTTCTCCGGGGGAAAACGGCCCTTCGCGAAGGGCAGATCTGCCGAGCTCATTGCGGGAAATCGAAAGCAAAGGACGCTTTTCTCCCTCTAACTGCTTTCGTCAGAGGAACTGGGGAAGTCACAGTGTTCTTTCTCTCACTGAGATACACACAATCTGACGTTGCCTCTTTGCTCCGTTGCTGACGAAGAACTGAAAGTGACATACATTCCTGTGGGGAAACACAGGGCTTTGCTAGGATTTCTCTAGGCAGTGTGTTTTCCCTGGGCCTCAGTGTAGCAACACTATCTCGCCAGGGCAACACTGCATGGGATTTCCTCTGACAGGAGAGAGCTGCTGCTTTGTAGTTTGTGCTAGGAAACCTTGCTTTGGCAAGTGCCAATTGACCGCAGTGAGGCAGAAAGAAAAGAGAATAGCAAGAGACCTTTTCTCCCCAGCTGCTCAGCCAAGCCCTTCCAGCTAAAACTATGTCGTTGCTCCTCTGGAAGGATCCCTGCACCGTGACGTAGTTTTTCAGAAGAAGCCTTGCGTTTGCAAGAGCAAATGAGGAATTCGTTGCAGCAAAGAGGAAGGAAAGAAAGTTTCTCTCCTTCTGCCTGCTTTGCTCAGAGGACTGGATGAAGTCAGGGAGTTCTCCCTTTCACTGATAAACGTGCAGGCTGCTGTTGCCTGTGCGCTCTCTTCTTTGCAAGAGTCTGCAGTTCCACGCTTTGAACCGTGGAAAGGCGCCGGGCTCTCCTAAGATTTCCCCCGGCGCTTCGTTTGCCCTGGGCCAAAGTGAGCCTTCACATTCGCTGAACGCTAACACTGCATACTCGTTCCACTTCCAGAACAGGGCTACCGCGAGGCAGTTCTCCGGGGGAAAACGGCCCTTCGCGAAGGGCAGATCTGTCGAGCTCATTGCGGGAAAGCGAAAGCAAAGGACGCTTTTCTCCCTCCAACCGCTTTTGTCAGAGGAACGGGGGAAGTCACAGTGTTTTTCTCTCACTGAGATACACACAATCTGACGTTGCCTCTGAGCTCCGTTGCTGGCAAAGAACTGAAACGGACATACATTCCTGTGGGGAAACACAGGGCTTTGCTAGGATTTCTCTAGGCAGTGTGTTTTCCCTGGGCCTCACTGTAGCAACACTATCTCGCCAGGGCAACACTGCATGGGATTTCCTCTGCCAGGAGAGAGCTGCTGCTTTGTAGTTTGTGCTGGGAAACCTTGCTTTGGCAAGTGCCAATTGACCGCATTCGGGCAGAAAGAAAAAAGAACAGCCAGAGGCCTTTTCTCCCCGGCTGCTCTGCCAAGTCCTTCCAGCTAAAACTATGTCGTTGCTCCTCTGGAAGGATCCCTGCACCGTGACGTAGTTTTTCAGAAGAAGCCTTGCGTTTGCAAGAGCAAATGAGGAATTCGTTGCAGGAAAGAGGAAGGAAAGAAAGTTTCTCTCCTTCTGCCTGCTTTGCTCAGAGGACTGGATGAAGTAAGGGAGTTCTCCCTTTCACTGAGAAATTGCAGGCTGCTGTTGCCTGGGCGCTCTCTTTTTTTCAAAAGAGTCTGCAGTTCCACGCTTTGAACCGTGGAAAGGCGCCGGGCTCTCCTAAGATTTCCCCCGGCGCTTCATTTGCCCTGGGCCAAAGCGAGCCTTCACAATAGCTGAACGCTAACACTGCATACTCGTTCCACTTCCAGAACAGGGCTACCGCGAGGCAGTTCTCCGGGGGAAAACGGCCCTTCGCGAAGGGCAGATCTGCCGAGCTCATTGCGGGAAAGCGAAAGCAAAGGACGCTTTTCTCCCTCTAAGCGCTTTCGTCAGAGGAACGGGGGAAGTCACAGTGTTCTTTCTCTCACTGAGATACACACAATCTGACATTGCCTCTGAGCTCCGTTGCTGGCAAAGAACTGAAACTGACATACATTCCTGTGGGGAAACACAGGGCTTTGCTAGGATTTCTCTAGGCAGTGTGTTTTAAACCCCTAACAACAAACAACACTAACCCCCTAACAACAACCAACATTAACCCCCTAACAACAAACAACTCTAACCCCCTAACAACAAACAATCCTAACCACCTAACAGCAAACAACACTCACCCCCAAAAAACAAATTACCCTAAAACCCTAAAAACAAACAACAGTAAGCCCCTAACAACAAATAGTACTAAGCGACTAACAACAAAAAACACAACCCACTAACAACAGCCAACACTAACCCCCTAACAACAAACAGCACTAACACCCGAAAAACACCACTAAACCGCAACAAGAAACAACCCTAAACCCATAACAACAAGCAACACTAACCCCTTAACCACAAACAACATTAACACCCTAACAACAAACATCCCTAACCCCCTAAAAGCAAACAACGCTAACCCCCTAACAACGAACAAAACTAACCCCCTAACAACCAACAACACTAACCCCCTAACCACAAACAAAACTAACACCCTAACAACAAGCAACACTAAACCCCTAATAAGAAACTACCCTAACCCCGTAACAACAAACAACACTACCCCCCTAACAACGAACAACACTAAACCCCGAACAAGAAACTAACCTAACCCCGTTACAACAAACAACACTAAGCTCCTAACAACAAACAACCTTATCCCCCTAACAACAAACAACCCTAAACCCCTAAGAACAAACAATCCTAACCCCCTAACAACCAACAAAACTAACCCACTAACCACAAACAACACTAAAACCCTAACCACAAACAACACTAACCCCGCAAGAAGAAACAGCACTAACCCCCTAACAACAAACAACACTAACACCCTAACAACAAAAACCACTAAACCCCAACAAGAAAGAACCTTAAACCCCTAACAACAAACAACCCTAAACCCCTAACAACAAACAACACTAACACCCTAACAACAAACAACTCTAACCCCCTAACAACAAACAACCCTAAACCCCTAACATCAAACAACACTAACACCCTAACAACAAAAACCACTAAACCCCAACAAGAAACAACCTTAAACCCCTAACAACAAACAACCCTAAACCCCTAACAACAAACAACACTAACACCCTAACAACAAACAACACTAACACCCTAACAACAAACAACTCTAACCCCCTAACAACAAACAATCCTAACCACCTAACAGCAAACAACACTCACCCCCAAAAAACAAATTACCCTAAAACCCTAAAAACAAACAACAGTAAGCCCCTAACAACAAATAGTACTAAGCGACTAACAACAAAAAACACAACCCACTAACAACAGCCAACACTAACCCCCTAACAACAAACAGCACTAACACCCGAAAAACACCACTAAACCGCAACAAGAAACAACCCTAAACCCATAACAACAAGCAACACTAACCCCTTAACCACAAACAACATTAACACCCTAACAACAAACATCCCTAACCCCCTAAAAGCAAACAACGCTAACCCCCTAACAACGAACAAAACTAACCCCCTAACAACCAACAACACTAACCCCCTAACCACAAACAAAACTAACACCCTAACAACAAGCAACACTAAACCCCTAATAAGAAACTACCCTAACCCCGTAACAACAAACAACACTACCCCCCTAACAACGAACAACACTAAACCCCGAACAAGAAACTAACCTAACCCCGTTACAACAAACAACACTAAGCTCCTAACAACAAACAACCTTATCCCCCTAACAACAAACAACCCTAAACCCCTAAGAACAAACAATCCTAACCCCCTAACAACCAACAAAACTAACCCACTAACCACAAACAACACTAAAACCCTAACCACAAACAACACTAACCCCGCAAGAAGAAACAGCACTAACCCCCTAACAACAAACAACACTAACACCCTAACAACAAAAACCACTAAACCCCAACAGGAAACAACCCTAAACCCCTAAATACAAACAACACTAACCCCCTAACAACAAACAACACTAACAGCGTAACAATAAAAAGCACTAAACCCCAACAAGAAACAACCCGAAACCCCTAAATACAAACAACACTAACCCCCTGACAACAACCCTAACCCCCTAACAACAAACAACCCTAACCCCCAACAACAAAGAACTTTAACCCACTAACAGCAAACAACCCTAACCCCCTAACAACAAAGAACCCTAACTCTCTAAGAAGAAACAACACTAACCCCTTAACAACAAAAAACTCAGAACCCCTAACAACAAACACTAACCCACTAACAACAAACAACCCTAAACCCCTAACAACAAACAACCCTAAACCCCTAACAACAAACAACCCTTACCCCCTAACAACCAACACTAACCCCCTAACAACAGTCCTAACCACATAACAACAAACACTAAACCCCTAAAAAGAAACAATAAACCCCTGAAAACAAACAACACTCATCCCCGAAGAACAAACAACACTAACCCTCTAACAACAAACACTAACCTCTAAGAACAAAAACACTAACCCCCTAACAACAACCAACACTAACCCCCTAACAACAAACAATCCTAACCCCCTAAAAACAAACAACACTAACCCCCTAAAAACAAACAACCCTAAAACCCTAAAAACAAACAACACTGAACCCCTAAAAACAAAAAACACTAAGCCAATAACAACAAACAGCACTAACCCACTAACAACAAAAAACACTAACCCGCTAACAACATCCAACAGTAATGCCCTAACCACAAACAACACTAACCCCCTAACAACAAACAATCCTAACCCCCTAACAACAAACAACACTCACCCCTAAAAACAAACAACCCTAAAACTTAAAAGCAAACAACACTGAACCCCTAAAAACAAACAACAGTAAGCCCCTAACAACAAACAACACTAACACCCTAACAACAAACACCGCTAAACCCCAACAAGAAACAACCCTAAACCCCTAACAACAAACAACACTAACCCCCTAACAAGAAACAACACTAACCCCCTAACAACAAACAACCCTAACCCCCTAATAACAAACAACACTAACACCCTAACAACAAACAACACTAACCCCCTAACAAGAAACAACACTAACCACCTAACAACAAACAACACTAACACCCTAACAACAAACACCACTAAACCCCAACAAGAAACAACCCTAAACCCCTAACAACAAACAACACTAACCCCCTAACAAGAAACAACACTAACCCCCTAACAACAAACAACACTAACCCCCTAACAACAAACAACACGAACACCCTAACAACAACCAACCCTAACCCCCTAAGAACAAACAACACTAACCCCCTAAGAACAAACAACACTAACCCCCTACAACGAACAATACTAACCCCCTAACAACACAAAACCTAACCCCTTATCAACAAACAACCCTAACCCACTAACAAAAAACAAACCTAACCCCCTAACAACAAACAACACTAACCCCCTAACAACAAACAACCCTAAACCCCTAACATCAAAGAACACTAACACCCTAACACCAAACAACCCTAACCCCCAACAACAAACACTAACCCCCAAACAACAAACAACCCTAACCCCTAAAAACCAAAAACACTAACCCACTAACAACAAACAACCCTAAACCACTAACAACAAACAACCCTAACACCCTAACAAACAACACTAACCCCCTAACATCAAACAACCCTAAACCCCTAACAACAAACAATCCTAACCCCCTAACAACCTACAACACTCACCCCCTAACCACAAACAACACTAACCCCGTAAGAACAAACAACACTAACCCCCTAACAACAGTCCTAACCACCTAACAACAAACAACACTAACCCCCTAAAAAGAAACAACAATAAACCCTTAAAAACAAACAACACTCATCCCCTAAGAACAAACAACTCTAACCGTCTAACAACAAACAACACTAACCCCTAAGAACAAAAACACTAACCCCCTAACAACAACCAACACTAACCCCCTAAAAACAAACAACCCTAAAACCTTAAAACAAACAACACTGAACCCCTTAAAACAAACAACACTAATCCCCTAACAACAAACAGCACTAACGCTCTAACAACAAAAAACACTGACACGATAACAACAACCAACACTAATGCCCTATCAACAAAAAATCCTAACCCCCTAAAAACAAACAACACTAACCCCCTAACAACAAACAGCCCTAAAACCCTAAAAACAAACAACACTGAACCCCTAAAAACAAACAACAGTAAGCCAATAACAACAAACAGCACTAACCCACTAACAACAAAAAACACTAACCCGCTAAAAACATCCAACAGTAACGCCCTAACCACAATCAACACTAACCCCCTAACAACAAACAACACTCACCCCTAAAAACAAACAACCCTAAAACCCTAAAAGCAAACAACACTGAACCCCTTAAAACAAACAACACTAAGCCCCAACAACAAACAACACTAACACCCTAACAACAAAAAACACTAAACCCCAACAAGAAACAACTCGAAACCCCTAAAAACAAACAACACTAACCCCCTAACAAAAACAACACTAACACCCTAACAACAAAAACCACTAAACCCCAACAAGAAACAACCCTAAACCCCTAACAACAAACACTAACCCCCTAACTACAAACAACACTAAAGCCCTAACAAGAAACTAACCTAACCCCGTAACAACAAACAACACTAACCTCCTAAAAACAAACAACCTTAACCCCATAACAACAAACAACCCTAAACCCCTAACAACAAACAATCCTAACCCCCTACCAACCAACAACACTAACCCCCTAAACAACCAACAACACTAACACCCTAACCACCAACAGCACTAACACAGTAAAAACATAAAACTCTAACCCCCTAAGAACAACCAAACTTATCCCCTGAAAACAAACAACACTAACCCCCTAACAAGAAAGAACCCAAATCCTCTAACAACAAACAACTCTAATCCCCTAACAACAAACAACACTGAACCCCTAACTACAAACACCCCTAACCCCCTAACAACAATCCTAACAATCTAACAGCAAACAACACTAACCCCCTAAAAATAAACTACCCTAAACCCCTAACAACAAACAACCCTAATCTCCTAACAACCAACAACACTAACCCCTTAACCACAAACAACACTAACCCCCAAACAACAAACAACCCTAACCCCGAAAAACCAAAACACTAACCCACTAACAACAAACAACCCTAACCCACTAACAACAAACAACCCTAACACCCTAACAACAAACAACACTAACCCCGTAAGAACAAACAACACTAACCCCCTAACAACAACAACACTAACCCCCAAAAACAAACAACACTAACACCCTAACAACAAACACTACTAAACTGCAACTAGAAACAACCCTAACCCCCTAACAACAAACAACACTAACCCTCTAACAACAAACAACACTAACCCCCCAACAACAGTCCTAACCACCTAACAACAAACAACACTAACCCCCTAAAAAGAAACAATAAACCCCTAAAAACAAACAACACTCATCCCCTAAGAACAAACAACACTAACCCTCTAACAACAAACAACACTAACCCCTAAGAACAAAAACACTAACCCCCTAACAAGAAACAACACTAACCCCCTAAAAACAAACAACCCTAAAACCCTAAAAACAAACAACACTGAACCCCTTAAAACAAACAACACTAAGCCCCTAACAACAACCAGCACTAACACTCTAACAACAAAAAACACTGACACGCTAACAACAACCAACACTAACCCCCTAACAACAAAAAATCTTAACCCCCTAAAAACAAACAACACTCACCCCTAAAAAACAAACAACCCTAAAACCCTAAAAGCAAACAACACTGAACCCATAAAAACAAACAACACTAAGCCCCTAACAACAAACAACACTAACACCCGAACAACAAACACCACTAAACCCCAAAAAGAAACAACCCTAAGTCCCTAAAAACAAACAAAACTAACCCCCTAACAAGAAACAACCCTAAACCCCTAACAAAAAAAACACTAACACCCTAACAACAAACAACACTAACACCCTAACAACAACCAACCCTAACCCCCTAAGAACAAACAACACTAACCCCCTAAGAACAAACAACACTAACCCCCAACAACGAACAATACTAACCACCTAAGAAGACAAAACCTAAACCCTTATCAACACACAACCCTAACCCACTAACAAAAAACAACCCTAACACCCTAACAACAAACAACCCTAACCCCCTAAGAACAAACAACACTAACCCCCTAACAACAAACAACCCTAAACCCCTAACATCAAAGAACACTAACACCCTAACAACAAACAACCCTAACCCCCTAACAACAAACACTAACCCCCAAACAACAAACAACTCTAACCCCTAAAAGCCAAAAACACTAACCCACTAACAACAAACAACCCTAACCCACTAACAACAAACAACCCTAACACCCTAACAACAAATAACATTAACCACCTAACAGCAAACAACCCTAAACCCCTAACATCAAACAACACTAACCCCGTAACAACACAAAACACTAACACCCTAACAACAAACAACACTAACACCCTAACAACAAAAACCACTAAAACCCAACAAGAAACAACCGTCAACCCCTAACAACAAACACTAACCCCCTAACAACAAACAACACTAAACCCCTAAAAAGAAACTACCCTAACCCCGTAACAACAAACAACACTAACCCCGTAACAACAAACAACCCTAACCCCCAAACAACAAACAACCCTAACCCCCTAACAACAAACAATCCTAACCCCCGAACAACCAACAACACTAACGCCCTAACCACAATAAACACTAACACCCTAACAACAAAAACCACTAAACCCCAACAAGAAACAACCCTAAACCCCTAACAAGAAACAACACTAACCCCCTAACAACAAACAACCCTAACCAAACAACAAACAACCCTAACCCACTAACAACAAACAACACTAACCCCCTAACAAGAAACTACTCTAACCCCGTAACAACAAACAACCCTAACCCCTAAAAACAAACAACCCTAACCCCCTAACAACAAACAACCCTAACCAAACAACAAACAACCCTAACCGACTAACAACAAACAACACTAACAACCTAACAAGAAACAACACTAACCCCCTAAGAAGAAACAACACTAACACATTAAACAACAAACAACACTAACCCCCTAACAACAAACAACACTAACACCCTAACAACAACCAACCCTAACCCCCTAAGAACAAACAACACTAACCCGAAAAGAACAAACAACACTAACCCACAACAATGAACAATACTAACCCCCTAACAACACAAAACCTAACCCCTTATCAACAAACAACCCTAACCCACTAACAACAAACAACCCTAACACCCTAACAACAAACAACACTAACCCCCTAACAACAAACAACCCTAAACCCCTAACATCAAACAACACAAACCCCCTAACAACAAACAACCATAACCAAACAACAAAAAACCCTAACCCACTAACAACAAACAACACTAACACCCTAACAACAAACAACCCTAACTCCCTAACAACAAACAACACTAACACCCTAACAACAAACAACCCTAATCCCCTAAAAACAAACAACACTAACCCCCTAACAACAAACAACCCTAAACCCCTAACATCAAAGAACACTAACACCCTAACAACAAACAACCCTAACCCCCTAACAACAAACACTAACCCCCAAGCAACAAACAATCCTAACCCCTAAAAACGAAAAACACTAACCCACTAACAACAAACAACCCTAACCCACTAACAACAAACAACCCTAACACCCTAACAACAAACAACACTAACCCCCTAACAACAAACAACCCTAAACCCCTAACATCAAACAACACTAACCCCCTAACAACACAAAACACTAACACCCTAACAACAAACAACACTAACACCCTAACAACAAAAACCACTAAACCCCAATAAGAAACAACCCTAAACCCCTAACAACAAACACTAACCCCCTAACAACAAACAACACTAAACCCCTAACAAGAAACTAAGCTAACCCCGTAACAACAAACAACACTAACCTCCTAACAAGAAACAACACTAACCCCCTAACAACAAACACCCCTAAACCCCTAACAACAAACAATCCTAACCCCCGTACAACCTACAACACTAACGCCCTAACCACAAACAACACTAACCCCCTAAGAACAAACAACACTAACCCTCTAACAACAAACAACACTAACCCCTAAGAACAAAAACACTAACCCCCTAACAACAAACAACACTAACCCCCTAAAAACAAACAACCCTAAAACCCTAAAAACAAACAACACTGAACCCCTTAAAACAAACACCACTAAGCCCCTAACAACAAACAGCACTAACAATCTAACAACAAAAAACACTGACACGATAACAACAACCAACACTAACCCCCTAACAACAAAAAATCCTAACCCCCTAAAAACAAACAACACTAACCCCCTAAAAACAAACAACCCTTAAACCCTAAAAACAAACAACACTGAACCCCTAAAAAGAAACAACACTAAGCCAATAACAACAAACAGCACTAACCCACTAACAACAAAAAACACTAACCTGCTAACAACATCCAACAGTAACGCCCTAACCACAAACAACACTAACCCCCTAAAAAGAAACAATCCTAACCCCCAACAACAAACAACACTCACCCCTAAAAAACAAACAACCCTAAAACCCTAAAAGCAAACAACACTGAACCCCTAAAAACAAACAACACTAAGCCCCTAACAACAAACAACACTAACACCCTAACAACAAACACCACTAAACCCCAACAAGAAACAACCCTAAGCCCCTAACAACAAACAACACTAACCCCCTAACAAGAAACAACCATAACCCCCTAACAACAAACAATGCTAACCCCCGAACAACCAACAACACTAACCCCCTAACCACAATAAACACGAACACCCTAACAACAAAAACCACTAAACCCCAACAAGAAACAACCCTAAACCCCTAACAACAAACAACACTAACCCCCTAACAACAAACAACCCTAACCAAACAACAAACAATCCTAACCCAGTAACAACAAACAACACTAACACCCTAACAACAAACAACCCTAACAACCTAACAACAAACAACACTAACACCCTGACAACAAACAACCCTAACCCCCAACAACAAACAACACTAACCCCCTAACAACAAACAACCCTAAACCCCAAACATCAAAGAACACTAACACCCTAACAACAAACAACCCTAACCCCCTAACAACAAACACTAACCCCCAAACAACAAACAACCCTAACCCCTGAAAACCAAAAACACTAACCCACTAACAACAAACAACCCTAACCCACTAACAACAAACAACCCTAAACCCCTAACATCAAACAACACTAACCCCCTAACAACACAAAACACTAACACCCTAACAACAAACAACACTAACACCCTAACAACAAAAACCACTAAACCCCAACAAGAAACAACCCTAAACCCCTAAAAACAAACAGTAACCCCCTAACAACAAACAACACTAAACCCCTAACAAGAAACTAACCTAACCCCGTAACAACAAACAACACTAACCTCCTAACAAGAAACAACCCTAACCCCCAAACAACAAACACCCCTAAACCCCTAACAACAAACAATCCTAACCCCCTTACAACCTACAACACTAACCCCCTAACCACAAACAACACTAACCCCGTAAGAACAAACAACACTAACACCCTAACAACACTCCTAACCACCTAACAACAAACAACACTAACCCGCTAAAAAGAAACAACAATAAACCCCTAAAAACAAACAACACTCATCCCCTAAGAACAAACAACACTAACATTCTAAAAACAAACAACACGAACCCCTAAGAACAAAAACACTAACCCCCTAACAATAAACAGCACTAACCCCCTAAAAAGAAACAACCCTAAAACCCTAAAAACAAACAACACTGAACCCCTTAAAACAAACAACACTAAGCCCCTAACAAAAAAGAGCACTAACACTCTAACAACAAAAAACACTGACACGCTAACAACAACCAACACTAACCCCCTAACAACAAACAATCCTAACCCCCTAAAAACAAACAACACTAACCCCCTAAAAACAAACAACCATAAAACCCTAAAAACAAACAGCACTGAACCTCTAAAAACAAAAAACACTAAGCCAATAACAACAAACAGCACTAACCCACTAACAACAAAAAACACTAAACCGCTAACAATATCCAACAGTAACGCCCTAACCACAAACAACACTAAGCCCCTAAAAACAAACAATCCTAACCCCCTAACAACAAACAACACTCACCCCTTAAAAAAGAAACAACCCTAAAACCCTAAAAGCAAACAACACTGAACCCCTAAAAACAAACAACACTAAGCCCCTAACAACAAACAACACTAACACCCGAACAACAAACACCACTAAACCCCAACAAGAAACAACACTAAACCCCTAACAACAAACAACACTAACCCCCTAACTAGAAACAACCCTAAACCCCTAACAACAAACAACACTAACACCCTAACAACAACCAACCCTAACCCCCTAAGAACAAACAACACTAACCCCCTAACAACAAACAACCCTAGCCCCCTAACAACAAACACTAACCCCCAAACAACAAACAACCCTAACCCCTAAAAACCAAAAACACTAACCCACTAACAACAAACACCCCTACCCCACTAACAGCAAACAACCCTAACCCCCTAACAACAAACAACCCTAAACCCCTAACATCAAACAACACTAACCCCCTAACAACACAAAACACTAACACCCTAACAACAAACAACACTAACACCCTAACAACAAAAACCACTAAACCCCAACAAGAAACAACCCTAAACCCCTAACAACAAACACTAACCCCCTAACAACAAACAACACTAAACCCCTAACAAGAAACTACCCTAACCCCGTAACAACAAACAACACTAACCCCGTAACAACAAACAACCCTAACCCCCAAACAACAAACAACCCTAACCCCCTAATAACAAACAATCCTAACCCCCGAACAACCAACAACACTAAACCCCTAACCACAATAAACACTAACACCCGAACAACAAAAACCACTAAACCCCAACAAGAAACAACCCTAAACCCCTAACATCAAACAACACTAACCCCCTAACAACAAACAACCCTAACCAAACAACAACGAAACCTAAGCCACTAACAACAAACAACACTAACACCCCAACAACAAACAACCCTAACCCCGTAACAACAAACAACACTAACGCCCTAACAACAAACAACCCTAAACCCCTAACAACAAACACTAACCCCCAAACAACAAACAACCCTAACCCCTAAAAACCAAAAACACTAACCCACTAACAACAAACAGCCCTAAACCACTAACAACAAACAACCCTAACACCCTAACAACAAACAACACTAACCCCCTAACAACACAAAACACTAACACCCTAACAACAAACAACACTAACACGCTAACAACAAAAACCGCTAAACCCCAACAAGAAACAACCCTAAAACCCTAACAACAAACACTAACCCCCTAACAACAAACAACACTAAACCCCGAACAAGAAACTACCCTAACCCCGTAACAACAAACAACACTAACCCGGTAACAACAAACAACCCTAACCCCCAAACAACAAACAACCCTAACCCCCTAACAACAAACAATCCTAACCCCCGAACAACGAACAACACTAACCCCCTAACCACAGTAAACACTAACACCCTAACAAGAAACACCACTAAACCACAACAAGAAACAACCCTAAACCCCTAACAACAAACAACACTAACCCCCTAACAACAAACAACCCTAACCAAACAACAAAAAACACTAACCCACTAACAACAAACAACAGTAACACCCTAACAACAAACAACCCTAACCCCCTAACAACAAACAACACTAACACCCTAAGAACAAACAACCCTAACCCAGTAACAACAAACAACCCTAAACCCCTAACATCAAAGAACACTAACACCCTAACAACAAAGAACCCTAACCCCCTAACAACAAACACTAACCCCCAAACAACAAACAACCCTAACCCCTGAAAACCAAAAACACTAACCCACTAACAACAAACAACCCTAACCCACTAACAACAAACAACCCTAACCCCCTAACAACAAACAACCCTAAACCCCTAACATCAAACAACACTAACCCCCTAACAACACAAAACACTAACACCCTAACAACAAACAACACTAACACCCTAACAACAAAAACCACTAAACCCCAACAAGAAACAACCCTAAACCCCTAACAACAAACACTAACCCCCTAACAACAAGCAACACTAAACCCCTAACAAGAAACTACCCTAACCCCGTAACAACAAACAACACTAACCCCGTAACAACAAACAACACTAACCCCCAAACAACAAACAACCCTAACCCCCTAACAACAAACAATCCTAACCCCCGAACAACCAAAAACACTAACCCCGTAACCACAGTAAACACTAACACCCTAACAACAAAAACCACTAAACTCCAACAAGAAACAACCCTAAACCCCTAACAACAAACAACACTAACGCCCTAACAACAAACAACCCTAAGCAAGCAACAAACAAACCTAACCCACTAACAACAAACAACACTAACACCCTAACAACAAACACCCCTAACCCCCTAACAACAAACAACACTAACACCCTAAAAACAAACAACCCTAACCCCTAACAACAAACAACACTAACCCCCTAACATCAAACAACCCTAACCCACTAACAACAAACAACCCTAACCCCCTAACAACAAACAACCCTAAACCCCTAACATCAAACAACACTAACCCCCTAACAACACAAAACACTAACACCCTAACAACAAACAACACTAACACCCTAACAACAAAAACCACTAAACCCCAACAAGAAACAACCCTAAACCCCTAACAACAAACACTAACCCCCTAACAACAAGCAACACTAAACCCCTAACAAGAAACTACCCTAACCCCGTAACAACAAACAACACTAACCCCCCAACAACAAACAACCCTAACCCCCTAACAACAAACAATCCTAACCCCCGAACAACCAAAAACACTAACCCCGTAACCACAGTAAACACTAACACCCTAACAACAAAAACCACTAAACTCCAACAAGAAACAACCCTAAACCCCTAACAACAAACAACACTAACGCCCTAACAACAAACAACCCTAAGCAAGCAACAAACAAACCTAACCCACTAACAACAAACAACACTAACACCCTAACAACAAACACCCCTAACCCCCTAACAACAAACAACACTAACACCCTGAAAACAAACAACCCTAACCCCTAACAACAAACAAC
The DNA here is from genome assembly GCF_024166365.1 of Elephas maximus indicus. NCBI lineage: Eukaryota > Metazoa > Chordata > Mammalia > Proboscidea > Elephantidae > Elephas > Elephas maximus. The sequence goes on from NW_026060260.1 coordinate 23,608, forward strand.
ACTAACCCCCTAACAACAAACAACCCTAAACCCCTAACATCAAAGAACACTAACACCCTAACAACAAACAACCCTAACCCCCTAACAACAAACACTAACCCCCAAACAACAAACAACCCTAACCCCTAAAAACCAAAAACACTAACCCACTAACAACAAACAACCCTAACCCACTAACAACAAACAACCCTAACACCCTAACCACAAACAACACTAACCCCCTAACAACAAACAACCCTAACCCCCAAACAACAAACAATCCTAACCCCCGAACAACCAACAACACTAACCCCCTAACCACAGTAAACACTAACACCCTAACAACAAAAACCACTAAACCCCAACAAGAAACAACCCTAAACCCCTAACAACAAAAAACACTAACCCCCTAACAACAAAGAACCCTAAACCCCTAACATCAAAGAACACTAACACCCTAACAACAAACAACCCTAGCCCCCTAACAACAAACACTAACCCCCAAACAACAAACAACCCTAAACCACTAACAACAAACAACCCTAAACCACTAACAACAAACAACCCTAACACCCTAACAACAAACAACACTAACCCCCTAACAACACAAAACACTAACACCCTAAGAACAAACAACATTAACACCCTAACAACAAAAACCACTAAACCCCAACAAGAAACAACCCTAAACCCCTAACAAAAAACACTAACCCCCTAACAACAAACAACACTAAACCTCTTAGAAGAAACTACCCTAACCCCGTGACAACAAACAACACTAACCCGGTAACAACAAACAACCCTAACCCCCAAACAACAAACAACCCTAACCCCCTAAAAAGAAACAATCCTAACCCCCGAACAACCAACAACACTAACCCCCTAACCACAATAAACACTAACACCCGAACAACAAAAACCACTAAACCCCAAGAAGAAACAACATTAAACCCCTAACAACAAACAACCCTAAACCCCTAACAACAAACAACACTAACACCCTAACAACAAACAACTCTAACCCCCTAACAACGAACAACACTAGCCCCCTAACAACAATCAACACTAACCCCCAAACAACAAACAATCCTAACCCCTAAAATCCAAAAACACTAACCCACTAAAAACAAACAACCCTAACCCACTAACAACAAACAACCCTAAACCCCTAACATCAAACAACACTAACCCCCTAACAACACAAAACACTAACACCGTAACAACAAAGAACACTAACCCCCTAACAACAAACAACACTAACTCCCTAACAACAAAAACCACTAAACCCCAACAAGAAACAACCCGAAACCCCTAACAACAAACAACACTAAAACCCTAACAAGAAACTACCCTAACCCCGTAACAACAAACAACACTAACCCCGTAACAACAAACAACCCTAACCCCCAAACAACAAACAACACTAACCCCCTAACAACAAACAATCCTAACCCCCGAACAACCAACAACACTAACCCCTAACCACAATAAACACTAACACCCTAACAACAAAAACCACTAAACCCCAACAAGAAACAACCCTAAACCCCTAACAACAAACAACACTAACCCCCTAACAACAAACAACCCTAACCAAACAACAAACAACACTAACCCACTAACAAAAAACATCACTAACACCCTAACAACAAACAACCCTAACCCCCTAACAACAAACAACGTTAACCCCCTAACAACAAACAACCCTAAACCCCTAACATCAAAGAACACTAACACCCTAACAACAAAGAACCCTAGCCCCCTAACAACAAACACTAACCCCCAAACAACAAACAACCCTAACCCACTAACAACAAACAACCCTAAACCACTAACAACAAACAACCCTAACACCCTAACAACAAAAAACACTAACCCCCAACAAAAAACAACCCTAAACCCCTAACATCAAACAACACTAACCCCCTAACTACACAAAACACTAACACCCTAAGAACAAACAACATTAACACCCTAACAAAAAAAACCACTAAACCCCAACAGGAAACAACCCTAAACCCCTAACAAAAAACACTAACCCCCTAACAACAAACAACACTAAACCCCTTAGAAGAAACTACCCTAACCCCGTAACAACAAACAACACTAACCCGGTAACAACAAACAATCCTAACCCCCAAACAACAAACAACCCTAACCCCCTAAAAAGAAACAATACTAACCCCCGAACAACCAACAACACTAACCCCCTAACCACAATAAACACTAACACCCGAACAGCAAAAACCACTAAACCCCAACAAGAAACAACCTTAAACCCCTAACAACAAACAACCCTAAACACCTAACAACAAGCAACACTAACACCCTAACAACAAACAACTCTAACCCCCTAACAACAAACAACCCTACCCCCTAACCACAAACACTAACCCCCAAACAACAAACAACCCTAACCCACTAACAACAAACAACCCTAAACCACTAACAAAAAACAACCCTAACACCCTAACAACAAACAACACTAACCCCCTAACAACAAACAACCCTAAACCCCTAACATCAAACAACCCTAACCCCCTAACAACACAAAACACTAACACCCTAAGAACAAACAACACTTACACCCTAACAACAAAAACCACTAAACACCAACAAGAAACAACCCTAAACCCCCAACAACAAACACTAACCCCCTAACAAAAAACAACACTAAACCCATAACAAGAAACTACCCTAACCCCGTAACAACAAACAACACTAACCCCGTAACAAGAAACAACCCTAACCCCCTAAAAACAAAGAACACTAACACCCTAACAAAAAACAACCCTAAACCCCTAACAACAAACAACACTAACACCCTAACAACAAACAACTCTAACCCCCTAACAACAAACAACCCTAGCCCCCTAACAACAAACACTAACCCCCAAACAACAAACAACCCTAACCCACTAACAACAAACAACCCTAAACCACTAACAACAAACAACACTAACACCCTAACAACAAACAACACTAACCCCCTAACAACAAACAACCCTAAACCCCTAACATCAAACAACACTAACCCCCTAACAACACAAAACACTAACACCCTAACAACAAACAACACTAACACCCTAAGAATAAAAACCACTAAACCCCAACAAGAAACAACCCTAAACCCCTAACAACAAACACTAACCCCCTAACAACAAACAACACTAAACCCCTAACAAGAAACTACCCTAACCCCGTAACAACAAACAACACTAACCCCGTAACAACAAACAAACCTAACCCCCAAACAACAAACAACCCTCACCCCCTAACAACAAACAATCCTAACCCCCGAACAACCAACAACACTAACCCCCTAACCACAATAAACACTAACACCCTAACAACAAAAACCACTAAACCCCAACAAGAAACAACCCTAAACCCCTAGCAACAAACAACACTAACCCCCTAACAACAAACAACCCTAACCCCCTAACAACAAAGAACACTAAAACCCTACTAACAAACAACCCTAACCCCCTAACAACAAACACTAACCCCCAAACAGCAAACAACCCTAACCCCTAAAAAGGAAAAACAATAACCCACTAACAACAAACAACCCTGAACCACTAACAACAAACAACCCTAACACCCTAACAAACAACACTAACCCCCTAACAACAAACAACCCTAAACCCCTAACAACAAACAACCCTAACCCCCTAACAACAAACAATACTAACCCCCGAACAACCAACAACACTAACCCCCTAACCACAATAAACACTAACACCCTAACAACAAAAACCACTAAACCCCAACAAGAAACAACCCTAAACCCCTAACAACAAACACTAACCCCCTAACAACAAACAACCCTAACCAAACAACAAACAACCCTAACCCACTAACAACAAACAACACTAACACCCTAATAACAAACAAAACTAACACCCTAACAACAAACAACCCTAACCCCCTAACAACAAACAACGCTAACCCCCTAACAACAAACAACCCTAAAACCCTAACATCAAAGAACACTAACACCCTAACTACAAACAACCCTAACCCCCTAACAACAAACACTAACCCGCAAACAACAAACAACCCTAACCCGTAAAATCCAAAAACACTAACCCACTAACAACAAACAACCCTAACCCACTAACAACAAACCACCCTAACATCCTAACAACAAACAACACTAACACCCTAACAACAAACAACACTAACACCCTAACAACAAAAACCACTAAAACCCAACAAGAAAAAACCCTAAACCCCTAACAACAAACACTATCCCCCTAACAACAAACAACACTAAACCCCTAACAAGAAACTACCCTAACCCCGTAACAACAAACAACACTAACCCCATAACAACAAACAACCCTAACCCCCAAATAACAAACAACCCTAACCCCCTAACAACAAACAATCCTAACTCCCGAACAACCAACAACACTAAACCCCTAACCACAATAAACACTAACACCCTAACAACAAAAACCACTAAACCCCAACAAGAAACAACCCTAAACCCGTATCAAGAAACACTAACCACCTAACAACAAACAACACTAAACCCCTAACAAGAAACTACCCTAACCCCGTAACAACAAACAACACTAACCCGGTAACAACAAACAACCCTAACCCCCAAACAACAAACAACCCTAACCCCCTAAAAAGAAACAATCCTAACCCCCGAACAACCAACAACACTAACCCCCTAACCACAATAAACACTAACACCCGAACAACAAAAACCACTAAACCCCAACAAGAAACAACCTTAAACCCCTAACAACAAACAACCCTAAACCCCTAACAACAAACAACACTAACACCCTAACAACAAACAACTCTAACCCCCTAACAACAAACAACCCTAGCCCCCTAACAACAAACACTAACCCCCAAACAACAAACAACCCTAACCCACTAACAACAAACAACCCTAAACCACTAACAACAAACAACCCTAACACCCTAACAAAGAGCACTAACCCCCTAACAACAAACAACCCTAAACCCCTAACATCAAACAACACTAACCCCCTAACAACACAAAACACTAACACCGTAACAACAAAGAACACTAACCCCCTAACAACAAACAACACTAACTCCCTAACAACAAAAACCACTAAACCCCAACAAGAAACAACACTAACCCCCTAACAACAAACAACACTAAACCCCTAACAAGAAACTACCCTAACCCCGTAACAACAAACAACACTAACCCCGTAACAACAAACAACCCTAACCCCCAAACAACAAACAACCCTAACCCCCTAACAACAAACAATCCTAACCCCCGAACAACCAACAACACTAACCCCTAACCACAATAAACACTAACACCCTAACAACAAAAACCACTAAACCCCAACAAGAAACAACCCTAAACCCCTAACAACAAACAACACTAACCCCCTAACAACAAACAACCCTAACCAAACAACAAACACTAACCCACTAACAACAAACATCACTAACCCCCTAACAACAAACAACCCTATCCCCCAACAACAAACACTAACCCCCAAACAAAAAACAACCCTAACCCGTAAAATCCAAAAACACTAACCCACTAACAACAAACAACCCTAACCCACTAAGAACAAACAACCCTAACATCCTAACAACAAACAACACTAACACCCTAACAACAAACAACACTAACACCCTAACAACAAAAACCACTAAAACCCAACAAGAAAAAACCCTAAACTCCTAACAACAAACACTATCCCCCTAACAACAAACAACACTAAACCCCTAACAAGAAACTACCCTAACCCCGTAACAACAAACAACACTAACCCCATAACAACAAACAACCCTAACCCCCAAATAACAAACAACCCTAACCCCCTAACAACAAACAATCCTAACTCCCGAACAACCAACAACACTAACCTCCTAACCACAATAAACACTAACACCCTAACAACAAAAACCACTAAACCCCAACAAGAAACAACCCTAAACCCCTAACAACAAACACTAACCCCCTAACAACAAACAACCCTAACCAAACAACAAACAACCCTAACCCACTAACAACAAACAACACTAACACCCTAACAACAAAAAATCCTAACCCCCTAACAACAAACAAAACTAACACCCTAACAAGAAACAACCCTAACCCCCAAATAACAAACAACCCTAACCCCCTAACAACAAACAATCCTAACTCCCGAACAACCAACAACACTAAACCCCTAACCACAATAAACACTAACACCCTAACAACAAAAACCACTAAACCCCAACAAGAAACAACCCTAAACCCCTATCAAGAAACACTAACCACCTAACAACAAACAACAGTAAACCCCTAACAAGAAACTACCCTAACCCCGTAACAACAAACAACACTAACCCGGTAACAACAAATAACCCTAAACCCCAAACAACAAACAACCCTAACCCCCTAAAAAGAAACAATCCTAACCCCCGAACAACCAACAACACTAACCCCCTAACCACAATAAACACTAACACCCGAACAACAAAAACCACTAAACCCCAACAAGAAACAACCTTAAACCCCTAACAACAAACAACCCTAAACCCCTAACAACAAACAACACTAACACCCTAACAACAAACAACTCTAACCCCCTAACAACAAACAACCCTAGCCCCCTAACAACAAACACTAACCCCCAAACAACAAACAACCCTAACCCACTAACAACAAACAACCCTAAACCACTAACAACAAACAACCCTAACACCCTAACAAAGAGCACTAACCCCCTAACAACTAACAACCCTAAACCCCTAACATCAAACAACACTAACCCCCTAACAACACAAAACACTAACACCGTAACAACAAAGAACACTAACCCCCTAACAACAAACAACACTAACTCCCTAACAACAAAAACCACTAAACCCCAACAAGAAACAACACTAACCCCCTAACAACAAACAACACTAAACCCCTAACAAGAAACTACCCTAACCCCGTAACAACAAACAACACTAACCCCGTAACAAAAAACAACCCTAACCCCCAAACAACAAACAACCCTAACCCCCTAACAACAAACAATCCTAACCCCCGAACAACCAACAACACTAACCCCTAACCACAATAAACACTAACACCCTAACAACAAAAACCACTAAACCCCAACAAGAAACAACCCTAAACCCCTAACAACAAACAACACTAACCCCCTAACAACAAACAACCCTAACCAAACAACAAACAACACTAACCCACTAACAACAAACATCACTAACCCCCTAACAACAAACAACACTAGCCCCCAACAACAAACAACCCTAAACCCCTAACATCAAAGAACACTAACACCCTAAAAACAAACAACCCTATCCCCCAACAACAAACACTAACCCCCAAACAAAAAACAACCCTAACCCGTAAAATCCAAAAACACTAACCCACTAACAACAAACAACCCTAACCCACTAACAACAAACCACCCTAACATCCTAACAACAAACAACACTAACACCCTAAGAACAAACAACACTAACACCCTAACAACAAAAACCACTAAACCCCAACAAGAAACAACCCTAAACCCCTAACAAAAAACACTAACCCCCTAACAACAAACAACACTAAACCCCTAACAAGAAACCACCCTAACCCCGTAACAACAAACAACACTAACCCCGTAACAACAAACAAACCTAAGCCCCAAACAACAAACAACCCTCACCCCCTAACAACGAACAATCCTAACCCCCGAACAACCAACAACACTAACCCCCTAACCACAATAAACACTAACACCCTAACAACAAAAACCACTAAACCCCAACAAGAAACAACCCTAAACCCCTAGCAACAAACAACACTAACCCCCTAACAACAAACAACCCTAACCCCCTAACAACAAAGAACACTAACACCCTAACAACAAACAACACTAAACCCCTAACATCAAAGAACACTAACACCCTAACAACAAACAAACCTAACCCCCTAACAACAAACACTAACCCCCAAACAACAAACAACCCGAACCCCTAAAAAGCAAAAACACTAACCCACTAACAACAAACAACCCTAAACCACTAACAACAAACAACCCTAACACCCTAACAAACAACACTAACCCCCTAACAACAAACAACCCTAAACCCCTAACAACAAACAACCCTAACCCCCTAACAACAAACAATCCTAACCCCCGAACAACCAACAACACTAACCCCCTAACCACAATAAACACTAACACCCTAACAACAAAAACCACTAAACCCCAACAAGAAACAACCCTAAACCCCTAACAACAAACAACACTAACCCCCTAACAACAAACAACCCTAAACCCCTAACATCAAAAAACCCTAACCCCCTAACAACACAAAACACTAACACCCTAAGAACAAACAACACTAACACCCTAACAACAAAAACCACTAAACCCCAACAAGAAACAACCCTAAACCCCTAACAACAAACACTAACCCCCTAACAAAAAACAACACTAAACCCCTAACAAGAAACTACCCTAACCCCGTAACAACAAACAACACTAACCCCGTAACAAGAAACAACCCTAACCCCCTAACAACAAAGAACACTAACACCCTAACAACAAGCAACCCTAAACCCCTAACATCAAAGAACACTAACACCCTAACAACAAACAACCCTAACCCCCTAACAACAAACACTAACCCCCAAACAACAAACAACCCTAACCCCTAAAAAGCAAAAACACTAACCCACTAAAAACAAACAACCCTAAACCACTAACAACAAACAACCCTAACACCCTAACAAAGAGCACTAACCCCCTAACAACAAACAACCCTAAACCCCTAACATCAAACAACACTAACCCCCTAACAACACAAAACACTAACACCGTAACAACAAAGAACACTAACCCCCTAACAACAAACAACACTAACTCCCTAACAACAAAAACCACTAAACCCCAACAAGAAACAACACTAACCCCCTAACAACAAACAACACTAAACCCCTAACAAGAAACTACCCTAACCCCGTAACAACAAACAACAATAACCCCGTAACAACAAACAACCCTAACCCGCAAACAACAAACAACCCTAACCCCCTAACAACAAACAATCCTAACCCCCGAACAACCAACAACACTAACCCCTAACCACAATAAACACTAACACCCTAACAACAAAAACCACTAAACCCCAACAAGAAACAACCCTAAACCCCTAACAACAAACAACACTAACCCCCTAACAACAAACAACCCTAACCAAACAACAAAAAACCCTAACCCACTAACAAACAACACTAACACCCTAACAACAAACAACCCTAACCCCCTAACAACAAACAACCCTAAACCCCTAACATCAAAGAACACTAACACCCTAACAACAAACAACCCTAACCCCCTAACAGCAAACACTAACCCCCAAACAACAAACAACCCTAACCCCTGAAAAAAAAAAAACACTAAACCACTAACAACAAACAAACCTAACCCACTAACAACAAACAACCCTAACACCCTAACAACAAACAACACTAACCCCCTAACAACAAACAACCCTAAACCACTATCATGAAACATCACTAACCCCCTAACAACACAAAACACTAAGACCCTAACAACAAACAACACTAACACCCTAACAACAAAAACCACTAAACCCCAACAAGAAACAACCTTAAACCCCTAACAACAAACACTAACCCCCTAACAACAAACAACTCTAAACCCCTAACAAGAAACTACCCTAACCCCGTAACAACAAACAACACTAACCCTGTAACAACAAACAACCCTAACCCCCAAACAACAAACAACCCTAACCCCCTAACAACAAACAATCCTAACCCCCGAACGACCAACAACACTAACCCCCTAACCACAATAAACACTAACACCCTAACAACAAAAACCACTAAACCCCAACAAGAAACAACCCTAAACCCCTAACAACAAAAAACACTAACCCCCTAACAACAAACAACCCTAACCAAACAACAAACAAACCTAACCCACTAACAACAAACAACACTAACACCGTAACAACAAACAACCCGAACCCCCTAACAACAAACAACACTAACACCCTAACAACAAACAACCCTAAACCCCTAACAACAAACACTAACCCCCAAACAACGAACAACCCTAACCCCTAAAAACCAAAAACACTAACCCACTAACAACAAACAGCCCTAAACCACTAACAACAAACATCCCTAAAACGCTAACAACAAACAACACTAACCCCCTAACAACAAACAACCCTAAACCCCTAACATCAAACAACACTAACCCCCTAACAACACAAAACACTAACACCCTAACAACAAACAACACTAACACCCTAACAACAAAAACCACTAAACCCCAACAAGAAACAGCCTTAAACCCCTAACAACAAACACTAACCCCCTAACAACAAACAACTCTAAACCCCTAACAAGAAACTACCCTAACTCCGTAACAACAAGCAACACTAACCCTGTAACAACAAACAACCCTAACCCCCAAACAACAAACAACCCTAACCCCCTAACAACTAACAATCCTAACCCCCGAACAACCAACAACACTAACCCCCTAACCACAATAAACACTAACACCCTAACAACAAAAACCACTAAACCGAAACAAGAAACAACCCTAAGCCCCTAACAACAAAAAACACTAACCCCCAAACAACAAACAACCCTAACCCCTAAAAACCAAAAACACTAACCCACTAACAACAAACAGCTCTAACCACTAACAACAAACAACCCTAACACCCTAACAACAAACAACACTAACCCCCTAACAACAAACAACCCTAAACCCCTAACATCAAACAACACTAACCCCCTAAAAACACAAAACACTAACACCCTAACAACAAACAACACTAACACCCTAACAACAAAAACCACTAAACCCCAACAAGAAACAGCCTTAAACCCCTAACAACAAACTCTAACCCCCTAACAACAAACAACTCTAAACCCCTAACAAGAGACTACCCTAACCCACTAACAACAAACAACCCTAACCCCCTAACAACAAACAACCCTAAACCCCTAACATCAAACAACACTAACCCCCTAAGAACACAAAACACTAACACCCTAACAACAAACAACACTAACACCCTAACAACAAAAACCACTAAACCCCAACAAGAAACAACCCTAAACCCCTAACAACAAACACTAACCCCCTAACAACAAGCAACACTAAACCCCTAACAAGAAACTACCCTAACCCCGTAACAACAAACAACACTAACCCCGTAACAACAAACAACACTAACCCCCAAACAACAAACAACCCTAACCCCCTAACAACAAACAATCGTAACCCCCGAACAACCAACAACACTAACCCCGTAACCACAGTAAACACTAACACCCTAACAACAAAAACCACTAAACTCCAACAAGAAACAACCCTAAACCCCTAACAACAAAAAACACTAACCCCCTAACAACAAACAACCCTAACCAAACAACAAACAAACCTAACCCACTAACAACAAAAAACACTAACACCCTAACAAAAAACAACCCTAAGCAAACAACAAACAAACCTAACCCACTAACAACAAACAACACTAACACCCTAACAACAAACACCCCAACCCCCTAACAACAAACAACACTAACACCCTAACAACAAACAACCCTAACCCCTAACAACAAACAACACTAACCCCCTAACAACAAACAACCCTAAACCCCTAACATCAAAGAACACTAACACCCTAACAACAAACAACCCTAACCGCCTAACAACAAACACTAACCCCCAAACAACAAACAACCCTAACCCCTAAAAACCAAAAACACTAGCCCACTAACAACAAACAACCCTAACCCACTAACAACAAACAACCCTAACACCCTAAACACAAACAACACTAACCCCCTAACAACAAACAACCCTAACCCCCAAAACAACAAAGAATCCTAACCCCCGAACAACCAACAACACTAACCCCCTAACCACAGTAAACACTAACACCCTAACAACAAAAACCACTAAACCCCAACAAGAAACAACCCTAAACCCCTAACAACAAACACTAACCCCCTAACAACAAACAACACTAAACCCCTAACAAGAAACTACCCTAACCCCGTAACAACAACCAACACTAACCCCGTAACAACAAACAACCCTAACCCCCAAACAACAAACAACACTAACCCCCTAACAACAAACAACCCTAAACCCCTAACATCAAACAACCCTAACCCCCTAACAACAAGCAACCCTAACCCCCTAACAACAAACACTAACCCCCAAACAACAAACAACCCTAAACCCCTAACATCAAATAACACTTACCCCCTAACAAAACAAAACACTAACACCCTAACAACAAACAACCCTAACCCCCGAACAACCAACAACACTAACCCCCTAACCACAATAAACAGTAACACCCGAACAACAAAAACCACTAAACCCCAACAACAAACAACCCTAAACCCCTAACATCAAACAACACTAACCCCCTAACAACACAAAACACTAACACCCTAACAACAAACAACACTAACACCCTAACAACAAAAACCGCTAAACCCCAACAAGAAACAACCCTAAAACCCTAACAACAAACACTAACCCCCTAACAAGAAACAACACTAAACCCCGAACAAGAAACTACCCTAACCCCGTAACAACAAACAACACTAACCCGGTAACAACAAACAACCCTAACCCCCAAACAACAAACAACCCTAACCCCCTAACAACAAACAATCCTAACCCCCGAAAAACGAACAACACTAACCCCCTAACCACAGTAAACACTAACACCCTAACAACAAAAACCACTAAACCCCAACAAGAAACAACCCTAAACCCCTAACAACAAACAACACTAACCCCCTAACAACAAACAACCCTAACCAAACAACAAAAAACACTAACCCACTAACAACAAACAACACTAACACCCTAACAACAAACAACCCTAACCCCCTAACAACAAACAACACTAACACCCTAAGAACAAACAACCCTAACCCAGTAACAACAAACAACCCTAAACCCCTAACATCAAAGAACACTAACACCCTAAAAACAAAGAACCCTAACCCCCTAACAACAAACACTAACCCCGAAACAACAAACAACACTAACCCCTGAAAACCAAAAACACTAACCCACTAACAACAAACAACCCTAACCCACTAACAACAAAGAACCCTAAGCCCCTAACAACAAACAACCCTAAACCCCTAACATCAAACAACACTAACCCCCTAACAACACAAAACACTAACACCCTAACAACAAACAACACTAACACCCTAACAACAAAAACCACTAAACCCCAACAAGAAACAACCCTAAACCCCTAACAACAAACACTAACCCCCTAACAACAAGCAACACTAAACCCCTAACAAGAAACTACCCTAACACCGTAACAACAAACAACACTAACCCCGTAACAACAAACAACACTAACCCCCAAACAACAAACAACCCTAAACCCCTAACAACAAACAATCCTAACCCCCGAACAACCAACAACACTAACCCCGTAACCACAGTAAACACTAACACCCTAACAACAAAAACCACTAAACCCCAACAAGAAACAACCCTAAACCCCTAACAACAAACACTAACCCCCTAACAAAAAACAACACTAAACCCCTAACAAGAAACTACCCTAACCCTGTAACAACAAACAACTCTAACCCCGTAACAACAAACAACATTAACCTCCAAACAACAAACAACCCTAACCCCCTAACAACAAACAATCCTAACCCCCGAACAACCAAGAACACTAACCCCCTAACCACAGTAAACACTAACACCCTAACAACAAAAACCACTAAACTCGAACAAGAAACAACCCTAAACCCCTAACAACAAACAACACTAACACCCTAACAACAAACAACCCTAAGCAAACAACAAACAAACCTAACCCACTAACAACAAACAACACTAACACCCTAACAACAAACAACCCAACCCCCTAACAACAAACAACGCTAACACCCTAACAACAAACAACCCTAACCCGTAACAACAAACAACACTAACCCCCTAACAACAAACAACCCTAAACCCCTAACATCAAAGAACACTAACACCCTAACAACAAACAACCCTAACCCCCTAACAACAAACACTAACCCCCAAACAACAAACAACCCTAACCCCTAAAATCCAAAAACACTAGCCCACTAACAACAAACAACCCTAACCCACTAACAACAAACAACCCTAACAGCCTAACCACAAACAACACTAACCCCCTAACAACAAACAACCCTAACCCCCAAAACAACAAACAATCCTAACCCCCGAACAACCAAGAACACTAACCCCCTAACCACAGCAAACACTAACCCCCTAACAACAAACAACCCTAACCAAACAACAAAAAACCCTAACCCCCTAACAACAAACAACACTAACACCCTAACAACAAACAACCCTAACCCCCTAACAACAAACAACTCTAACACCCTAACAACAAACCCTAACCCCCTAACAACAAACAACCCTAAACCCCTGACATCAAAGAACACTAACACCCTAACAACAAACAACCCTAACCCCCTAACAACAAACACTAACCCCCAAACAACAAACAACCCTAACCCCTGAAAACCAAAAACACTAAACCCACTAACAACAAACATACCTAACCCACTAACAACAAACAACCCTAACACCCTAGCAACAACCAACCCTAACCCCTGAGAGCAAACAACACTAACGCCCTAAGAACAAACAACACTAACCCCCAGCAACGAACAATACTAAACCCCTAACAACACAAAACCTAACCCCTTATCAACAAACAACCGTAACCCACTAACAACAAACAACCCTAACACCCTAACAACAAGCAACACTAACCCCCTAACAACAAACAACCCTAAACCACTAACATCAAACATCACTAACCCCCTAACAACACAAAACACTAACACCCTAACAACAAACAACACTAACACCCTAACAACAAAAACCACTAAACCCCAACAAGAAACAACCCTAAACCCCTAACAACAAACACTAACCCCCTAACAACAAACAACACTAAACCTCTAACAAGAAACTACCCTAACCCCGTAACAACAAACAACACTAACCCCGTAACAACAAACAACCCTAACCCCCAAACAACAAACAACCCTAACTACCTAACAACAAACAATCCTAACCCCCGAACAACCAACAACACTAACCCCCTAACCACAATAAACACTAACACCCGAACAACAAAAACCACTAAACCCCAACAAGAAACAACCCTAAACCCCTAACAACAAAAAACACTAACCCCCTAACAACAAACAACCCTAACCAAACAACAAACAAACCTAACCCACTAACAACAAACAACACTAACACCCTAACGACAAACAACCCTAACCCCCAACCACAAACAACACTAACACCCTAACAACAAACAACCCTAACCCCCTAACAACAAACAACACTAACCCCCTAACAACAAACAACCCTAAACCCCTAAGATCAAAGAACACTAACACCCTAACAACAAACAACCCTAACCCCCTAACAGCAAACACTAACCCCCAAACAACAAACAACCCTAACCCCTGAAAACCAAAAACACTACACCACTAACAACAAACAACCCTAACCCACTAACAACAAATAACCCTAACACCCTAACAACAAACAACACTAACCCCCTAACAACAAACAACCCTAAACCCCTAACATCAAACAACACTAAACCCCTAACAACACAAAACACTAACACCCTAACAACAAACAACACTAACACCCTAACAACAAAAACCACTAAACCCCAACAAGAAACAACCCTAAACCCCTAAAAACAAACAACACTAACCCACTAACAACAAACAACCCTAACCCACTAACAACAAACAACCCTAACACCCTAACCACAAACAACACTAACCCACTAACAACAAACAACCCTAACCCACTAACAACAAACAACCCTAACACCCTAACCACAAACAACACTAACCCCCTAACAACAAACAACACTAACACCCTAACAACAAACAACCCTAACACCCTAACAACAAACAACACTAACCCCCTAACAACAAACAACCCTAACCCCCTAACAAGAAACAGCACTAACCCCCTAACAACAAACAGCCCTAAACCCCTAACATCAAAGAACACTAACACCCTAACAACAAACAACTCTAACCCCCTAAGAACAAACACTAACACCCAAACAACAAACAACACTAACCCCTAAAAACCAAAAACACTAACCCACTAACAACAAACAAACCTAAACCACTAACAATAAACAACCCTAACACCCTAACAACAACCAACCCTAACCCCTAAGAACAAACAACACTAACGCCCTAAGAACAAACAATACTAACCCCCAGCAACGAACAATACTAAACCCCTAACAACACAAAACTTAACCCCTTATCAACAAACAACCCTAACCCACTAACAACAAAGACCCCTAACACCCTAACAACAAACAACAATAACCCCCTAACAACAAACAACCCTAAACCCCTATACATCAAAAACACTAACACCCTAACAACAAACAACCCTAGCCCCCTAACAACAAACACTAACCCCCAAACAACAAACAACCCTAACCCGAAAAACCAAAAACACTAACCCACTAACAACAAACAACCCTAACCCACTAACAACAAACAACCCTAACCCCCTAACAACAAACAACCCTAAACCCCTAACATCAAACAACACTAACCCCCTAACAACACAAAACACTAACACCCTAACAACAAACAACACTAACACCCTAACAACAAAAACCACTAAACCCCAACAAGAAACAACCCTAAACCCCTAACAACAAACACTAACCCCCTAACAACAAACAACACTAAACCCCTAACAAGAAACTAACCTAACCCCATAACAACAAACAACACTAACCCCGTAACAACAAACAACACTAACCTCCAAACAACAAACAACCCTAACCCCCTAACAACAATCAATCCTAACCCCCTTACAACCAACAACACTAACCCTCTAACCACAGTAAACACTAACACCCTAACAACAAAAACCACTAAACTCCAACAAGAAACAACCCTAAACCCCTAACAACAAACAACACTAACGCCCTAACAACAAACAACCCTAAGCAAGCAACAAACAAACCTAACCCACTAACAACAAACAACACTAACACCCTAACAACAAACACCCCTAACCCCCTAACAACAAACAACACTAACACCCTCACAACAAACAACTGTAACCCCTAACAACAAACAACACTAACCCCCTAACAACAAACAACCCTAAACCACTAACATCAAAGAACACTAACACCCTAACAACAAACAACACTAACCCCCTAACAACAAACACTAACCCCCAAACAACAAACAACCCTAACCCCTAAAAACCAAAAACACTAACCCACTAACAACAAACAACCCTAACCCACTAACAACAAGCAACCCTAACACCCTAACCACAAACAACACTAACCCCCTAACAACAAACAACCCTAACCCCCAAACAACAAACAGTCCTAACCCCCGAACAACCAACAACACTTACCCCCTAACCACAGGAAACACTAACACCCTAACAACAAAAACCACTAAACCCCAACAAGAAACAACCCTAAACCCCTAACAACAAAGAACACTAACCCCCTAACAACAAACAACCCTAACCAAACAAGAAAAAACCCTAACCCACTAACAACAAACAACACTAACACCCTAACAACAAACAACCCTAACCCCCTAACAACAAACAACACTAACACCCTAACAACAAACAAACCTAACCCCCTAACAACAAACAACCCTAAACCCCTAACATCAAAGAACACTAACACCCTAACAACAAACAACCCTAACCCCTGAAAACCAAAAACACTAACCCACTAACAACAAACAACCCTAACCCACTAACAACAAACAACCCTAACACCCTAACAACAAACAACACTAACCCCCTAACAACAAACAACCCTAAACCCCTAACATCAAACAACACTAACACCCTAACAACAAACAACACTAACCCCCTAACAACAAACAACCCTAACCCCCTAACAACAAACAACACTAACCCCTAAAAACCAAAAACACTAACCCACTAACAAGAAACAACCCTAACCCACTAACAACAAACAACCCTAACCCCCTAACAACAAACAACCCTAAACCCCTAACACCAAACAACACTAACCCCCTAACAACACAAAACACTAACACCCTAACAACAAACAACACTAACACCCTAACAACAAAAACCACTAAACCCCAACAAGAAACAACCCTAAACCCCTAACAACAAACACTAACCCCCTAAAAACAAACAACCTTAACACCCTTACAACAAACAACACTAACCCCGTAACAACAAACAACCCTAACCCCCAAACAACAAACAACCCTAACCCCCTAACAACAAACAATCCTAACCCCCGAACAACCAACAACACTAACCCACTAACCACAATAAACACTAACACCCTAACAACAAAAACCACTAAACCCCAACAAGAAACAACCCTAAACTCCTAACAACAAACAACACTAACCCCCTAACAACAAAAAACCCTAACCAAGCAACAAAGAAACCTAACCCACTAACAACAAACAACACTAATACCCTAACAACAAACAACCCTAACCCCCTAACAACAAAAAACACTAACACCCTAACAACAAACAACCCTAACCCCTAACAACAAACAACACTAACCCCCTAACAACAAAAAACACTAAACCCCGAACAAGAAACTACCCTAACCCCGTAAAAACAAACAACACTAACCCCGTAACAACAAACAACCGTAACCCCCAATCAACAAACAACCCTAACCCCCTAACAACAAACAATCCTAACCCCCGAACAACGAACAACACTAACCCACAAACCACAGTAAACACTAACACCCTAACAACAAAAACCAATAAACCTCAACAAGAAACAACCCTAAACCCCTAACAACAAACAACACTAACCCCCTAACAACAAACAACCCTAACCAAACAACAAAAAACCCTAACCCACTAAAAACAAACAACACTAACATCCTAACAACAAACAACCCTAACCCCCTAACAACAAACAACACTAACACCCTAACAACAAACAACCCTAACACCCTAACAACAAACAACACTAACCCCCTAACAACAAACAACCCTAAACCCCTAACATCAAAGAACACTAACACCCTAACAACAAACAACCCTAACCCCCTAACAACAAACACTAACCCCCAAACAACAAACAACCCTAACCCCTGAAAAAAAAAAACACTAAACCACTAACAACAAACAACCCTAACCCACAAACAACAAACAACCCTAACACCCTAACGACAAACAACACTAACCCCCTAAAAACAAACAACCCTAAACCCCTAACATCAAAGAACACTAACCCCCTAACAACAAACAACCCTAAACCCCTAACAACAAACGCTAACCCCAAACAACAAACAAACCTAACCCCTAAAAACCAAAAACACTAACCCACTAACAACAAACAACCCTAACCCACTAACAACAAACAACCCTAACACCCTAACAACAAACAATCCTAACCCCCGAACAACCACCAACACTAACCCCCTAACCACAGTAAACACTAACGCCCTAACAAGAAAAACCACTAAACCCCAACAAGAAATAACCCTAAACCCCTAACAACAAACAACACTAACCCCCTAACAACAAACAACCCTAACCAAACAACAAAAAACCCTAACCCACTAACAACAAACAACACTAACACCCTAACAACAAACAGCCCTAACCCCCTAACAACAAACAACACTAACACCCTAACAACAAACAACCCTAACCCCCTAGCAACAAACAACCCTAAACCCCTGACATCAAAGAACACTAACACCCTAACAACAAACAACCCTAGCCCCCTAACAACAAACACTAACCCCCAAACAACAAACAACCCTAACCCCTGAAAACCAAAAACACTAACCCACTAACAACAAACAACCCTAACCCACTAACAACAAAAAACCCTAACACCCTAACAACAAACAACACTAACCCCCTAACAACAAACAACCCTAAACCCCTAACATCAAACAACACTACCCCCTAACAACACAAAACACTAACACCCTAACAACAACCAACCCTAACCCCTAAGAACAAACAACACTAATGCCCTAAGAACAAACAACACTAACCCCCAGCAACGAACAATACTAAACCCCTAACAACACAAAACCTAACCCCTTATCAACAAACAACCCTAACCCACTAACAACAAACAACCCTAACACCCTAACAACAAGCAACACTAACCCCCTAACAACAAACAACCCTAAACCACTAACATCAAACATCACTAACCCCCTAACAACACAAAACACTAACACCCTAACAACAAACAACACTAACACCCTAACAACAAAAACCACTAAACCCCAACAAGAAACAACCCTAAACCCCTAACAACAAACACTAACCCCCTAACAACAAACAACACTAAACCCCTAACAAGAAACTACCCTAACCCCGTAACAACAAACAACACTAACCCCGTAACAACAAACAACCCTAACCCCCAAACAACAAACAACCCTAACCCCCTAACAACAAACAATCCTAACCCCCGAACAACCAACAACACTAACCCCCTAACCACAATAAACACTAACACCCGAACAACAAAAACCACTAAACTCCAACAAGAAACAACCTTAAACCCCTAACAACAAAAAACACTAACCCCCTAACAACAAACAACCCTAACCAAACAACAAACAAACCTAACCCACTAACAACAAACAACACTAACACCCTAACGACAAACAACCCTAACCCCCTAACAACAAACAACACTAACACCCTAACAACAAACAACCCTAACCCCCTAACAACAAACAACACTAACCCCTAAAAACCAAAAACACTAACCCAGTAACAGGAAACAACCCTAACCCACTAACAACAAACAACCCTAACCCCCTAACAACAAACAACCCTAAACCCCTAACACCAAACAACACTAACCCCCTAACAACACAAAACACTAACACCCTAACAACAAACAACACTAACACCCTAACAACAAAAACCACTAATCCCCAACAAGAAACAACCCTAAACCCCTAACAACAAACACTAACCCCCTAACAACAAACAACACTAAACCCCTAACAAGAAACTACCCTAACCCCGTAACAACAAACAACACTAACCCCGTAACAACAAACAACACTAACCCCCAAACAACAAACAACCCTAACCCCCTAACAACAAACAATCCTAACCCCCGAACAACCAACAACACTAACCCCCTAACCACAGTAAACACTAATATCCTAACAACAAAAACCACTAAACTCCAACAAGAAACAACCCTAAACCCCTAACAACAAACAACACTAACGCCCTAACAACAAACAACCCTAAGCAAACAACAAACAAACCTAACCCACTAACAACAAACAACACTAACACCCTAACAACAAACACCCCTAACCCCCTAACAACAAACAACACTAACCCCCTAACAACAAACAACCCTAAACTCCTAACATCAAAGAACACTAACACCCTAACAACAAACAACCCTAACCCCCTAAAAACAAACACTAACCCCAAACAACAAACAACCCTAACCCCTAAAAACCAAAAACACTAACCCACTAACAACAAACAACCCTAAACCACTAACAACAAACAACCCTAACACCCTAACAACAAACAACACTAACCCCCTAACAACAAACAACCCTAAACCTCTAACATCAAACAACACTAACCCCCTAAAAACAAACAACCCTAAACCCCTAACATCAAAGAACACTAACACCCTAACAACAAACAACCCTAACCCCCTAACAACAAACGCTAACCCCCAAACAACAAACAACCCTAACCCCTAAAAACCAAAAACACTAACCCACTAACAACAAACAACCCTAAAACCCTAACCACAAACAACACTAACCCCCTAACAACAAACAACCCTAACCCACTAACAACAAACAATCCTAACCCCCGAACAACCAACAACACTAACCCCCTAACCACAGTAAACACTAACACCCTAACAACAAAAACCACTAAACCCCAACAAGAAACAACCCTAAACCCCTAACAACAAACAACACTAACCCCCTAACAACAAACAACCCTAACCAAACAACAAAAAACCCTAACCCACTAACAACAAACAACACTAACACCCTAACAACAAACAGCCCTAACACCCTAACAACGAACAACACTAACCGCCTAACAACAAACAACCCAAACCCCCTAACAACAAACACTAACCCCCAAACAACAAACAACCCTAAACCCCTAACATCAAACAACACTTACCCCGTAACAAAACAAAACACTAACACCTTAACAACAAACAATCCTAACCCCCGAACAACCAACAACACTAACCCCCTAACCACAATAAACAGTAACACCCGAACAACAAAAACCACTAAACCCCAACAACAAACAACCCTAAACCCCTAACATCAAACAACACTAACCCCCTAACAACACAAAACACTAACACCCTAACAACAAACAACACTAACACCCTAACAACAAAAACCACTAAACCCCAACAAGAAACAAACCCTAAACCCCTAACAACAAACACTATCCCCCTAACAACAAACAACACTAAACCCCTAACAAGAAACTAACCTAACCCCGTAACAACAAACAGCACTAACCTCCTAACAACAAACAACCTTAACCCCCTAACAACAAACACCCCTAAACCCCTAACAACAAACAATCCTAACCCTCTAACAACCTACAACAATAACCCCCAACCACAAACAACACGAATCCCGTAAGAACAAACAACACTAACCCCCTAACAAAAAACAACCCTAAACCCCTAACATCAAAGAACACTAACACCCTAACAACAAACAACCTTAGCCCCCTAACAACAAACACTAACCCCCAAACAACAAACAACCCTAACCCCTAAAAACCAAAAACACTAACCCACTAACAACAAACAACCCTAACCCACTAACAACAAACAACCGTAACCCCCTAACAACAAACAACCCTAAACCCCTAACATCAAACAACACTAACCCCCTAACAACACAAAACACTAACCCCCTAACAACAAACAACACTAACTCCCTAACAACAAACAATCCTAAACCCCTAACATCAAAGAACACTAACCCCCTAACAACAAACAACCCTAACCCCCTAACAACAAACACTAACCCCCAAACAACAAACAACCCTAACCCCCTAACAACAAACAATCCTAACCCCCGAACAACCAACAACACTAACATCCTAACCACAGTAAACACTAACACCCTAACAACAAAAACCACTAAACCCCAACAAGAAACAACCCTAAACCCCTAACAGCAAACAACACTAACCCCCTAACAACAAAAAACCCTAACCAAACAACAAACAAACCTAACCCACTAACAAGAAACAACACTAACACCCTAACAACAAACAACCCTAACCCTCTAACAACAAACAACACTAACACCCTAACAATAAACAACCCTAACCCCCTAACAACAAACAACACTACCTCCCTAACAACAAACAACCCTAAACTCCTAACATCAAAGAACACTAACACCCTAACAACAAACAACCCTAACCCCCTAAAAACAAACACTAACCCCAAACAACAAACAACCCTAACCCCTAAAAACCAAAAACACTAACCCACTAACAACAAACAACCCTAAACCACTAACAACAAACAACCCTAACACCCTAACAACAAACAACACTAACCCCCTAACAACAAACAACCCTAAACCTCTAACATCAAACAACACTAACCCCCTAAAAACAAACAACCCTAAACCCCTAACATCAAAGAACACTAACACCCTAACAACAAACAACCCTAACCCCCTAACAACAAACGCTAACCCCCAAACAACAAACAACCCTAACCCCTAAAAACCAAAAACACTAACCCACTAACAACAAACAACCCTAACACCCTAACCACAAACAACACTAACCCCCTAACAACAAACAACCCTAACCCACTAACAACAAACAATCCTAACCCCCGAACAACCAACAACACTAACCCCCTAACCACAGTAAACACTAACACCCTAACAACAAAAACCACTAAACCCCAACAAGAAACAACCCTAAACCCCTAACAACAAACAACACTAACCCCCTAACAACAAACAACCCTAACCAAACAACAAAAAACCCTAACCCACTAACAACAAACAACACTAACACCCTAACAACAAACAGCCCTAACACCCTAACAACGAACAACACTAACCGCCTAACAACAAACAACCCAAACCCCCTAACAACAAACACTAACCCCCAAACAACAAACAACCCTAAACCCCTAACATCAAACAACACTTACCCCGTAACAAAACAAAACACTAACACCCTAACAACAAACAATCCTAACCCCCGAACAACCAACAACACTAACCCCCTAACCACAATAAACAGTAACACCCGAACAACAAAAACCACTAAACCCCAACAACAAACAACCCTAAACCCCTAACATCAAACAACACTAACCCCCTAACAACACAAAACACTAACACCCTAACAACAAACAACACTAACACCCTAACAACAAAAACCACTAAACCCCAACAAGAAACAAACCCTAAACCCCTAACAACAAACACTATCCCCCTAACAACAAACAACACTAAACCCCTAACAAGAAACTAACCTAACCCCGTAACAACAAACAGCACTAACCTCCTAACAACAAACAACCTTAACCCCCTAACAACAAACACCCCTAAACCCCTAACAACAAACAATCCTAACCCTCTAACAACCTACAACAATAACCCCCAACCACAAACAACACTAATCCCGTAAGAACAAACAACACTAACCCCCTAACAAAAAACAACCCTAAACCCCTAACATCAAACAACCCTAACCTCCTAACAACAAGCAACCCTAACCCCCTAACAACAAACACTAACCCCCAAACAACAAACAACCCTAAACCCCTAACATCAAACAACACTTACCCCCTAAGAAAACAAAACACTAACACCCTAACAACAAACAATCCTAACCCCCGAACAACCAACAACACTAACCCCCTAACCACAATAAACAGTAACACCCGAACAACAAAAACCACTAAACCCCAACAACAAACAACCCTAAACCCCTAACATCAAACAACACTAACCCCCTAACAACACAAAGCACTAACACCCTAACAACAAACAACACTAACACCCTAACAACAAAAACCACTAAACCCCTACAAGAAACAAACCCTAAACCCCTAACAACAAACACTATCCCCCTAACAACAAACAACACTAAACCCCTAACAAGAAACTAACCTAACCCCGTAACAACAAACAACACTAAGTTCCTAACAACAAACAACCTTAACCCCCTAACAGCAAACACCCCTAAACCCCTAACAACAAACAATCCTAACCCTCTAACAACCTACAACAATAACCCCCAACCACAAACAACACTAACCCCGTAACAACAAACAACACTAACCTCCAAACAACAAACAACCCTAACCCCCTAACAACAATCAATCCTAACCCCCTTACAACCAACAACACTAACCCTCTAACCACAGTAAACACTAACACCCTAACAACAAAAACCACTAAACTCCAACAAGAAACAACCCTAAACCCCTAACAACAAACAACACTAACGCCCTAACAACAAACAACCCTAAGCAAGCAACAAACAAACCTAACCCACTAACAACAAACAACACTAACACCCTAACAACAAACACCCCTAACCCCCTAACAACAAACAACACTAACACCCTCACAACAAACAACTGTAACCCCTAACAACAAACAACACTAACCCCCTAACAACAAACAACCCTAAACCACTAACATCAAAGAACACTAACACCCTAACAACAAACAACACTAACCCCCTAACAACAAACACTAACCCCCAAACAACAAACAACCCTAACCCCTAAAAACCAAAAACACTAACCCACTAACAACAAACAACCCTAACCCACTAACAACAAGCAACCCTAACACCCTAACCACAAACAACACTAACCCCCTAACAACAAACAACCCTAACCCCCAAACAACAAACAGTCCTAACCCCCGAACAACCAACAACACTTACCCCCTAACCACAGGAAACACTAACACCCTAACAACAAAAACCACTAAACCCCAACAAGAAACAACCCTAAACCCCTAACAACAAAGAACACTAACCCCCTAACAACAAACAACCCTAACCAAACAAGAAAAAACCCTAACCCACTAACAACAAACAACACTAACACCCTAACAACAAACAACCCTAACCCCCTAACAACAAACAACACTAACACCCTAACAACAAACAAACCTAACCCCCTAACAACAAACAACCCTAAACCCCTAACATCAAAGAACACTAACACCCTAACAACAAACAACCCTAACCCCTGAAAACCAAAAACACTAACCCACTAACAACAAACAACCCTAACCCACTAACAACAAACAACCCTAACACCCTAACAACAAACAACACTAACCCCCTAACAACAAACAACCCTAAACCCCTAACATCAAACAACACTAACACCCTAACAACAAACAACACTAACCCCCTAACAACAAACAACCCTAACCCCCTAACAACAAACAACACTAACCCCTAAAAACCAAAAACACTAACCCACTAACAAGAAACAACCCTAACCCACTAACAACAAACAACCCTAACCCCCTAACAACAAACAACCCTAAACCCCTAACACCAAACAACACTAACCCCCTAACAACACAAAACACTAACACCCTAACAACAAACAACACTAACACCCTAACAACAAAAACCACTAAACCCCAACAAGAAACAACCCTAAACCCCTAACAACAAACACTAACCCCCTAAAAACAAACAACCTTAACACCCTTACAACAAACAACACTAACCCCGTAACAACAAACAACCCTAACCCCCAAACAACAAACAACCCTAACCCCCTAACAACAAACAATCCTAACCCCCGAACAACCAACAACACTAACCCACTAACCACAATAAACACTAACACCCTAACAACAAAAACCACTAAACCCCAACAAGAAACAACCCTAAACTCCTAACAACAAACAACACTAACCCCCTAACAACAAAAAACCCTAACCAAGCAACAAAGAAACCTAACCCACTAACAACAAACAACACTAATACCCTAACAACAAACAACCCTAACCCCCTAACAACAAAAAACACTAACACCCTAACAACAAACAACCCTAACCCCTAACAACAAACAACACTAACCCCCTAACAACAAAAAACACTAAACCCCGAACAAGAAACTACCCTAACCCCGTAAAAACAAACAACACTAACCCCGTAACAACAAACAACCGTAACCCCCAATCAACAAACAACCCTAACCCCCTAACAACAAACAATCCTAACCCCCGAACAACGAACAACACTAACCCACAAACCACAGTAAACACTAACACCCTAACAACAAAAACCAATAAACCTCAACAAGAAACAACCCTAAACCCCTAACAACAAACAACACTAACCCCCTAACAACAAACAACCCTAACCAAACAACAAAAAACCCTAACCCACTAAAAACAAACAACACTAACACCCTAACAACAAACAACCCTAACCCCCTAACAACAAACAACACTAACACCCTAACAACAAACAACCCTAACACCCTAACAACAAACAACACTAACCCCCTAACAACAAACAACCCTAAACCCCTAACATCAAAGAACACTAACACCCTAACAACAAACAACCCTAACCCCCTAACAACAAACACTAACCCCCAAACAACAAACAACCCTAACCCCTGAAAAAAAAAAACACTAAACCGCTAACAACAAACAACCCTAACCCACAAACAACAAACAACCCTAACACCCTAACGACAAACAACACTAACCCCCTAAAAACAAACAACCCTAAACCCCTAACATCAAAGAACACTAACCCCCTAACAACAAACAACCCTAAACCCCTAACAACAAACGCTAACCCCAAACAACAAACAACCCTAACCCCTAAAAACCAAAAACACTAACCCACTAACAACAAACAACCCTAACCCACTAACAACAAACAACCCTAACACCCTAACAACAAACAATCCTAACCCCCGAACAACCACCAACACTAACCCCCTAACCACAGTAAACACTAACGCCCTAACAAGAAAAACCACTAAACCCCAACAAGAAATAACCCTAAACCCCTAACAACAAACAACACTAACCCCCTAACAACAAACAACCCTAACCAAACAACAAAAAACCCTAACCCACTAACAACAAACAACACTAACACCCTAACAACAAACAGCCCTAACCCCCTAACAACAAACAACACTAACACCCTAACAACAAACAACCCTAACCCCCTAGCAACAAACAACCCTAAACCCCTGACATCAAAGAACACTAACACCCTAACAACAAACAACCCTAGCCCCCTAACAACAAACACTAACCCCCAAACAACAAACAACCCTAACCCCTGAAAACCAAAAACACTAACCCACTAACAACAAACAACCCTAACCCACTAACAACAAAAAACCCTAACACCCTAACAACAAACAACACTAACCCCCTAACAACAAACAACCCTAAACCCCTAACATCAAACAACACTACCCCCTAACAACACAAAACACTAACACCCTAACAACAACCAACCCTAACCCCTAAGAACAAACAACACTAACGCCCTAAGAACAAACAACACTAACCCCCAGCAACGAACAATACTAAACCCCTAAAAACACAAAACCTAACCCCTTATCAACAAACAACCCTAACCCACTAACAACAAACAACCCTAACACCCTAACAACAAGCAACACTAACCCCCTAGCAACAAACAACCCTAAACCACTAACATCAAACATCACTAACCCCCTAACAACACAAAACACTAACACCCTAACAACAAACAACACTAACACCCTAACAACAAAAACCACTAAACCCCAACAAGAAACAACCCTAAACCCCTAACAACAAACACTAACCCCCTAACAACAAACAACACTAAACCCCTAACAAGAAACTACCCTAACCCCGTAACAACAAACAACACTAACCCCGTAACAACAAACAACCCTAACCCCCAAACAACAAACAACCCTAACCCCCTAACAACAAACAATCCTAACCCCCGAACAACCAACAACACTAACCCCCTAACCACAATAAACACTAACACCCGAACAACAAAAACCACTAAACTCCAACAAGAAACAACCTTAAACCCCTAACAACAAAAAACACTAACCCCCTAACAACAAACAACCCTAACCAAACAACAAACAAACCTAACCCACTAACAACAAACAACACTAACACCCTAACGACAAACAACCCTAACCCCCTAACAACAAACAACACTAACACCCTAACAACAAACAACCCTAACCCCCTAACAACAAACAACACTAACCCCTAAAAACCAAAAACACTAACCCAGTAACAGGAAACAACCCTAACCCACTAACAACAAACAACCCTAACCCCCTAACAACAAACAACCCTAAACCCCTAACACCAAACAACACTAACCCCCTAACAACACAAAACACTAACACCCTAACAACAAACAACACTAACACCCTAACAACAAAAACCACTAAACCCCAACAAGAAACAACCCTAAACCCCTAACAACAAACACTAACCCCCTAACAACAAACAACACTAAACCCCTAACAAGAAACTACCCTAACCCCGTAACAACAAACAACACTAACCCCGTAACAACAAACAACACTAACCCCCAAACAACAAACAACCCTAACCCCCTAACAACAAACAATCCTAACCCCCGAACAACCAACAACACTAACCCCCTAACCACAGTAAACACTAATATCCTAACAACAAAAACCACTAAACTCCAACAAGAAACAACCCTAAACCCCTAACAACAAACAACACTAACGCCCTAACAACAAACAACCCTAAGCAAACAACAAACAAACCTAACCCACTAACAACAAACAACACTAACACCCTAACAACAAACACCCCTAACCCCCTAACAACAAACAACACTAACCCCCTAACAACAAACAACCCTAAACTCCTAACATCAAAGAACACTAACACCCTAACAACAAACAACCCTAACCCCCTAAAAACAAACACTAACCCCAAACAACAAACAACCCTAACCCCTAAAAACCAAAAACACTAACCCACTAACAACAAACAACCCTAAACCACTAACAACAAACAACCCTAACACCCTAACAACAAACAACACTAACCCCCTAACAACAAACAACCCTAAACCTCTAACATCAAACAACACTAACCCCCTAAAAACAAACAACCCTAAACCCCTAACATCAAAGAACACTAACACCCTAACAACAAACAACCCTAACCCCCTAACAACAAACGCTAACCCCCAAACAACAAACAACCCTAACCCCTAAAAACCAAAAACACTAACCCACTAACAACAAACAACCCTAACACCCTAACCACAAACAACACTAACCCCCTAACAACAAACAACCCTAACCCACTAACAACAAACAATCCTAACCCCCGAACAACCAACAACACTAACCCCCTAACCACAGTAAACACTAACACCCTAACAACAAAAACCACTAAACCCCAACAAGAAACAACCCTAAACCCCTAACAACAAACAACACTAACCCCCTAACAACAAACAACCCTAACCAAACAACAAAAAACCCTAACCCACTAACAACAAACAACACTAACACCCTAACAACAAACAGCCCTAACACCCTAACAACGAACAACACTAACCGCCTAACAACAAACAACCCAAACCCCCTAACAACAAACACTAACCCCCAAACAACAAACAACCCTAAACCCCTAACATCAAACAACACTTACCCCGTAACAAAACAAAACACTAACACCCTAACAACAAACAATCCTAACCCCCGAACAACCAACAACACTAACCCCCTAACCACAATAAACAGTAACACCCGAACAACAAAAACCACTAAACCCCAACAACAAACAACCCTAAACCCCTAACATCAAACAACACTAACCCCCTAACAACACAAAACACTAACACCCTAACAACAAACAACACTAACACCCTAACAACAAAAACGACTAAACCCCTACAAGAAACAAACCCTAAACCCCTAACAACAAACACTATCCCCCTAACAACAAACAACACTAAACCCCTAACAAGAAACTAACCTAACCCCGTAACAACAAACAGCACTAACCTCCTAACAACAAACAACCTTAACCCCCTAACAACAAACACCCCTAAACCCCTAACAACAAACAATCCTAACCCTCTAACAACCTACAACAATAACCCCCAACCACAAACAACACGAATCCCGTAAGAACAAACAACACTAACCCCCTAACAAAAAACAACCCTAAACCCCTAACATCAAAGAACACTAACACCCTAACAACAAACAACCTTAGCCCCCTAACAACAAACACTAACCCCCAAACAACAAACAACCCTAACCCCTAAAAACCAAAAACACTAACCCACTAACAACAAACAACCCTAACCCACTAACAACAAACAACCGTAACCCCCTAACAACAAACAACCCTAAACCCCTAACATCAAACAACACTAACCCCCTAACAACACAAAACACTAACCCCCTAACAACAAACAACACTAACTCCCTAACAACAAACAATCCTAAACCCCTAACATCAAAGAACACTAACCCCCTAACAACAAACAACCCTAACCCCCTAACAACAAACACTAACCCCCAAACAACAAACAACCCTAACCCCCTAACAACAAACAATCCTAACCCCCGAACAACCAACAACACTAACCTCCTAACCACAGTAAACACTAACACCCTAACAACAAAAACCACTAAACCCCAACAAGAAACAACCCTAAACCCCTAACAGCAAACAACACTAACCCCCTAACAACAAAAAACCCTAACCAAACAACAAACAAACCTAACCCACTAACAACAAACAACACTAACACCCTAACAACAAACAACCCTAACCCTCTAACAACAAACAACACTAACACCCTAACAATAAACAACCCTAACCCCCTAACAACAAACAACACTACCTCCCTAACAACAAACAACCCTAAACTCCTAACATCAAAGAACACTAACACCCTAACAACAAACAACCCTAACCCCCTAAAAACAAACACTAACCCCAAACAACAAACAACCCTAACCCCTAAAAACCAAAAACACTAACCCACTAACAACAAACAACCCTAACCCACTAACAACAAACAACCCTAACACCCTAACAACAAACAACACTAACCCCCTAACAACAAACAACCCTAAACCTCTAACATCAAACAACACTAACCCCCTAACAACACAAAACACTAACACCCTAACAACAAACAACACTAACACCCTAACAACAAAAACCACTAAACCCCAGCAAGAAACAAACCCTAAACCCCTAACAACAAACACTATCCCCCTAACAACAAACAACACTAAACCCCTAACAAGAAACTAACCTAACCCCGTAACAACAAACAACACTAACCCCCTAACAACAAAGAACCCTAACCCCCAAAACAACAAACAATCCTACCCCCGAACAACCAACAACACTAACCCACTAACCAGAGTAAACACCAACACCCTAACAACAAAAACCACTAAACCCCAACAAGAAACAACCCTAAACCCCTAACAACAAACACTAACCCCCTAACAACAAACAACACTAAACCCCTAACAAGAAACTACCCTAACCCCGTAACAACAAACAACACTAACCCCGTAACAACAAACAACCCTAACCCCCAAACAACAAACAACACTAACCCCCTAACAAAAAACAACCCTAAACCCCTAACATCAAACAACCCTAACCTCCTAACAACAAGCAACCCTAACCCCCTAACAACAAACACTAACCCCCAAACAACAAACAACCCTAAACCCCTAACATCAAACAACACTTACCCCCTAAGAAAACAAAACACTAACACCCTAACAACAAACAATCCTAACCCCCGAACAACCAACAACACTAACCCCCTAACCACAATAAACAGTAACACCCGAACAACAAAAACCACTAAACCCCAACAACAAACAACCCTAAACCCCTAACATCAAACAACACTAACCCCCTAACAACACAAAGCACTAACACCCTAACAACAAACAACACTAACACCCTAACAACAAAAACCACTAAACCCCTACAAGAAACAAACCCTAAACCCCTAACAACAAACACTATCCCCCTAACAACAAACAACACTAAACCCCTAACAAGAAACTAACCTAACCCCGTAACAACAAACAACACTAAGTTCCTAACAACAAACAACCTTAACCCCCTAACAGCAAACACCCCTAAACCCCTAACAACAAACAATCCTAACCCTCTAACAACCTACAACAATAACCCCCAACCACAAACAACACTAATCCCGTAAGAACAAACAACACTAACACCCTAACAACAAACAACCTTAGCCCCCTAACAACAAACACTAAGCCCGAAACAACAAACAACCCTAACCCCTAAAAACCAAAAACACTAACCCACTAACAACAAACAACCCTAACCCACTAACAACAAACAACCGTAACCCCCTAACAACAAACAACCCTAAACCCCTAACATCAAACAACACTAACCCCCTAACAACACAAAACACTAACCCCCTAACGACAAACAACACTAACTCCCTAACAACAAACAATCCTAAACCCCTAACATCAAAGAACACTAACCCCCTAACAACAAACAACCCTAACCCCCTAACAACAAACACTAACCCCCAAACAACAAACAACCCTAACCCCCTAACAACAAACAATCCTAACCCCCGAACAACCAACAACACTAACCTCCTAACCACAGTAAACACTAACACCCTAACAACAAAAACCACTAAACCCCAACAAGAAACAACCCTAAACCCCTAACAACAAACAACACTATACCCTAACAACAAACAACCCTAACCAAACAACAAAAAACCCTAACCCACTAACAACAAACAACACTAACACCCTAACAACAAACAACCCTAACACCCTAACAACAAACAACACTAACACCCTAACAACAAACAACCCTAACCCCCTAACAACAAACAACCCTAAACCCCTGACATCAAAGAACACTAACACCCTAACAACAAACAACCCTAACCCCCTAACAACAAACACTAACCCCCAAACAACAAACAACCCTAACCCCTGAAAACCAAAAACACTAACCCACTAACAACAAACAAACCTAACCCACTAACAACAAACAACCCTAACACCCTAACAACAAACAACACTAACCCCCTAATAACAAACAACCCTAAACCCCTAACATCAAACAACACTACCCCTAACAACACAAAACACTAACACCCTAACAACAACCAACCCTAACCCCTAAGAACAAACAACACTAACGCCCTAAGAACAAACAACACTAACCCTCAGCAACGAACAATACTAAACCCCTAACAACACAAAACCTAAACCCTTATCAACAAACAACCCTAACCCACTAACAACAAACAACCCTAACACCCTAACAACAAGCAACACTAACCCCCTAACAACAAACAACCCTAAACCACTAACATCAAACATCACTAACCCCCTAACAACACAAAACACTAACACCCTAACAACAAACAACACTAACACCCTAACAACAAAAACCAGTAAACCCCAACAAGAAACAACCCTAAACCCCTAACAACAAACACAAACCCCCTAACAACAAAGAACACTAAACCTCTAACAAGAAACTACCCTAACCCCGTAACAACAAACAACACTAACCCCGTAACAACAAACAACCCTAACCCCCAAACAACAAACAACCCTAACCCCCTAACAACAAACAATCCTAACCCCCAAACAACCAACAACACTAACGCCCTAACCACAATAAACACTAACACCCGAACAACAAAAACCACTAAACCCCAACAAGAAAAAACCCTAAACCCCTAACAACAAAAAACACTAACCCCCTAACAACAAACAACCCTAACCAAACAACAAACAAACCTAATCCACTAACAACAAACAACACTAACACCCTAACGACAAACAACCCTAACCCCCTAAGAACAAACAACACTAACACCCTAACAACAAACAACCCTAACCCCCTAACAACAAACAACACTAACCCCCTAACAACAAACAACCCTAAACCCCTAACATCAAAGAACACTAACACCCTAACAACAAACAACCCTAGCCCCTTAACAACAAACAACACTAACCCCCTAACAACACAAAACACTAACACCCTAACAACAACCAACCCTAACCCCTAAGAACAAACAACACTAACGCCCTAAGAACAAACAACACTAACCCCCAGCAACGAACAATACTAAACCCCTAACAACACAAAACCTAAACCCTTATCAACAAGCAACCCTAACCCACTAACAACAAACAACCCTAACACCCTAACAACAAGCAACACTAATCCCCTAACAACAAACAACCCTAAACCACTAACATCAAACATCACTAACCCCCTAACAACACAAAACACTAACACCTAACAACAAACAACACTAACACCCTAACAACAAAAACCACTAAACCCCAACAAGAAACAACCCTAAACCCCTAACAACAAACACAAACCCCCTAACAACAAACAACACTAAACCTCTAACAAGAAACTACCCTAACCCCGTAACAACAAACAACACTAACCCCGTAACAACAAACAACCCTAACCCCCAAACAACAAACAACCCTAACCCCCTAACAACAAACAATCCTAACCCCCGAACAACCAACAACACTAACGCCCTAACCACAATAAACACTAACACCCGAACAACAAAAACCACTAAACCCCAACAAGAAACAACCCTAAACCCCTAACAACAAAAAACACTAACCCCCTAACAACAAACAGCCCTAACCAAACAACAAACAAACCTAATCCACTAACAACAA
The DNA here is from genome assembly GCF_024166365.1 of Elephas maximus indicus. NCBI lineage: Eukaryota > Metazoa > Chordata > Mammalia > Proboscidea > Elephantidae > Elephas > Elephas maximus. Next base: position 59,493 of record NW_026060260.1, read on the forward strand.
ACAACACTAACACCCTAACGACAAAGAACCCTAACCCCCTAAGAACAAACAACACTAACACCCTAACAACAAACAACCCTAACCCCCTAACAACAAACAACACTAACCCCCTAACAACAAACAACCCTAACCCCCTAAGAACAAACAACACTAACACCCTAACAACAAACAACCCTAGCCCCTTAACAACAAACAACACTAACCCCATAACAACACAAAACACTAACACCCTAACAACAGACAACACTAACACCCTAACAACAAAAACCACTAAACCCCAACAAGAAACAACCCTAAACCCCTAACAACAAACAACACTAACCCCCTAACAAGAAACAACACTAACCCCCTAACAACAAACAACACTAACCCCCTAACAACAAACAACACTAACACCCTAACAACAACCAACCCTAAACCCCTAACATCAAAGAACACTAACACCCTAACAACAAACAACCCTAACCCCCTAACAACAAACACTAACCCCCAAACAACAAACAACCCTAACCCCTGAAAACCAAAAACACTAAACCACTAACAACAAACAACCCTAACCCACTAACAACAAACAACCCTAACACCCTAAAAACAAACAACACTAAACCCCTAACAACACAAAACACTAACACCCTAACAACAAACAACACTAACACCCTAACAACAAAAACCACTAAACCCCAACAAGAAACAACCCTAAACCCCTAACAACAAACAACCCTAACCCCCAACAACAAACAACACTAGCACCCTAACAACAAACAACCCTAACCCACTAACAAGAAACAACACTAACCCCCTAACAACAAGCAGCCCTAAACCCCTAACATCAAAGAACACTAACACCCTAACAACAAACAACCCTAACCCCCTAACAACAAACACTAACCCCCAAACAACAAACAACCCTAACCCCTGAAAACCAAAAACACTAACCCACTAACAACAAACAACCGTAACCCACTAACAACAAACAACCCTAACACCCTAACCACAAACAACACTAACCCCCTAACAACAAAAACCCTAACCCCCTAACAACATACAACCCTAACCAAACAACAAAAAACCCTAACCCACTAACAACAAACAACACTAACACCCTAAAAACAAACAACCCTAACCCCCTAACAACAAACAACACTAACACCCTAACAACAAACAACCCTAACCCCCTAACAACAAACAACACTAAACCTCTAACATCAAAGAACACTAACACCCTAACAACAAACAACCCTAACCCCCTAACAACAAACACTAACCCCGAAACAACAAACAACCCTAACCCCTGAAAACCAAAAACACTAACCCACTAACAACAAACAACCCTAACCCACTAACAACAAACAACCCTAACACCCTAACAACAAACAACACTAACACCCTAACAACAAAAACCACTAAACCCCGACAAGAAACAACCCAAAACCCCTAACAACAAACACTAACCCCCTAACAACAAACAACACTAAACCCCTAACAAGAAACTACCCTAACCCCGTAACAACAAACAACCCTAACCCCCAAACAACAAACAACCCTAACCCCCTAACAACAAACAATCCTAACCCCCGAACAACCAACAACACTAACCCCCTAACCAAAATAAACACTAACACCCGAACAACAAAAACCACTAAACCCCAACAAGAAACAACCCTAAACCCCTAACAACAAAAAACACTAACCCCCTAACAACAAACAACCCTAACCAAACAACAAACAAACCTAACCCACTAACATCAAACAACACTAAGACCCTAACGACAAACAACCCTAACCCCCAAACAACAAACAACACTAACACCCTAACAACAAACAACCCTAACCCCCTAACAAACAACACTAACCCCCTAACAACAAACAACCCTAAACCCCTAACATCAAAGAACACTAACACCCTAACAACAAACAACCCTAACCCCCTAACAACAAACACTAACCCCCAAACAACAAACAACCCTAACCCCTGAAAACCAAAAACACTAAACCACTAACAACAAACAACCCTAACCCACTAACAACAAACAACCCTAAAACCCTAAAAACAAACAACACTAAACCCCTAACAACACAAAACACTAACACCCTAACAACAAACAACACTAACACCCTAACAACAAAAACCACTAAACCCCAACAAGAAACAACCCTAAACCCCTAACAACAAACAACACTAACCCCCTAACAACAAACAACCCTAACCCCTAAAAACCAAAAACACTAACCCACTAACAACAAACAACCCTAACCCACTAACAACAAACAACCCTAACACCCTAACCACAAACAACACTAACCCCCTAACAACAAACAACCCTAACCCCCTAACAACAAACAACACTAACCCCCTAACAACAAACAGCCCTAAACCCCTATACATCAAAGAACACTAACACCCTAACAACAAACAACCCTAGCCCCCTAACAACAAACACTAACCCCCAAACAACAAACATCCCTAACCCCTAAAAACCAAAAACACTAAGCCACTAACAACAAACAACCCTAACCCCCTAACAACAAACAACCCTAACCCCCTAACAATAAACAACCCTAAACCCCTAACACCAAACAACACTAACCCCCTAACAACACAAAACACTAACACCCTAACAACAAACAACACTAACACCCTAACAACAAAAACCACTAAACCCCAACAAGAAACAACCCTAAACCCCTAACAACAAACACTAACCCCCAACAACAAACAACACTAAACCCCTAACAAGAAACTACACTAACCCCGTAACAACAAACAACACTAACCCCGTAACAACAAACAACACTGACCCCCAAACAACAAACAACCCTAACCCCCTAACAACAAACAATCCTAACCCCCGAACAACCAACAACACTAACCCCCTAACCACAGTAAACACTAACACCCTAACAACAAAAACCACTAAACTCCAACAAGAAACAACCCTAAACCCCTAACAACAAACAACACTAACGCCCTAACAACAAACAACCCTAAGCAAACAACAAACAAACCTAACCCACTAACAACAAACAACACTAACACCCTAACAACAAACACCCCTAACCCCCTAACAACAAACAACACTAACCCCCTAACAACAAACAACCCTAAACTCCTAACATCAAAGAACACTAACACCCTAACAACAAACAACACTAACCCCCTAAAAACAAACACTAACCCCCAAACAACAAACAACCCTAACCCCTAAAAACCAAAAACACTAACTCACTAACAACAAACAACCCTAAACCACTAACAACAAACAACCCTAACACCCTAACAACAAACAACACTAACCCCCTAACAACAAAGAACCCTAAACCCCTAACATCAAACAACACTAACCCCCTAACAACAAACAAACCTAAACCCCTAACATCAAAGAACACTAACACCCTAACAACAAACAACCCTAACCCCCTAACAACAAACGCTAACCCCCAAACAACAAACAACCCTAACCCCTAAAAACCAAAAACACTAACCCACTAACAACAAACAACCCTAACCCACTAACAACAAACAACCCTAACACCCTAACCACAAACAAAACTAACCCCCTAACAACAAACAACCCTAACCCCCTAACAACAAACAATCCTAACCCCCGAACAACCAACAACACTAACCCCCTAACCACAGTAAACACTAACACCATAACAACAAAAACCACTAAACCCCAACAAGAAACAACCCTAAACCCCTAACAACAAACAACACTAACCCCCTAACAACAAACAACCCTAACCAAACAACAAAAAACCCTAACCCACTAACAACAAACAACACTAACACCCTAACAACAAACAACCCTAACACCCTAACAACAAACAACACTAACACCCTAACAACAAACAACCCTAACCCCCTAACAACAAACAACCCTAAACCCCTGACATCAAAGAACACTAACACCCTAACAACAAACAACCCTAACCCCCTAACAACAAACACTAACCCCCAAACAACAAAAAAACCTAACCCCTGAAAACCAAAAACACTAACCCACTAACAACAAACAACCCTAACCCACTAACAACAAACAACCCTAACACCCTAACAACAAAAAACACTAACGCAATAACAACAAACAACCCTAAACCCCTAACATCAAACAACACTACCCCCTAACAACACAAAACACTAACACCCTAACAACAACCAACCCTAACCCCTAAGAACAAACAACACTAACGCCCTAAGAACAAACAACACTAACCCCCAGCAACGAACAATACTAAACCCCTAACAACACAAAACCTAACCCCTTTTCAACAAACAACCCTAACCCACTAACAACAAACAACCCTAACACCCTAACAACAAGCAACACTAACCCCCTAACAACAAACAACCCTAAACCACTAACATCAAACATCACTAACCCCCTAACAACACAAAACACTAACACCCTAACAACAAACAACACTAACACCCTAACAACAAAAACCACTAAACCCCAACAAGAAACAACCCTAAACCCCTAACAACAAACACAAACCCCCTAACAACAAACAACACTAAACCTCTAACAAGAAACTACCCTAACCCCGTAACAACAAACAACACTAACCCCGTAACAACAAACAACCCTAACCCCCAAACAACAAACAACCCTAACCCCCTAACAACAAACAATCCTAACCCCCGAACAACCAACAACACTAACGCCCTAACCACAATAAACACTAACACCCGAACAACAAAAACCAGTAAACCCCAACAAGAAACAACCCTAAACCCCTAACAACAAAAAACACTAACCCCCTAACAACAAACAACCCTAACCAAACAACAAACAAACCTAATCCACTAACAACAAACAACACTAACACTTTAACGACAAACAACCCTAACCCCCTAAGAACAAACAACACTAACACCCTAACAACAAACAACCCTAACCCCCTAACAACAAACAACACTAACCCCCAACAACAAACAACCCTAAACCCCTAACATCAAAGAACACTAACACCCTAACAGCAAACAACCTTAACCCCCTAACAACAAACACTAACCCCCAAACAACAAACAACCCTAACCCCTGAAAACCAAAAACACTACACCACTAAAAACAAACAACCCTAACCCACTAACAACAAAGAACCCTAACACCCTAACAACAAACAACACTAACCCCCTAACAACAAACAACCCTAAACCCCTAACATCAAACAACACTAAACCCCTAACAACACAAAACACTAACACCCTAACAACAAACAACACTAACACCCTAACAACAAAAACCACTAAACCCCAACAAGAAACAACCCTAAACCCCTAACAACAAACAACACTAACCCCCTAACAACAAACAACCCTAACCCCTAAAAACCAAAAACACTAACCCACTAACAACAAACAACCCTAACCCACTAACAACAAACCACCCTAACACCCTAACCACAAACAACACTAACCCCCTAACAACAAACAACCCTAACCCCCTAACAACAAACAATCCTAACCCCCGAACAACCAACAACACTAACCCCCTAACCACAGTAAACACTAACACCCTAACAACAAAAACCACTAAACCCCAACAAGAAACAACCCTAAACCCCTAACAAAAAACAACACTAACCCCCTAACAACAAGCAACCCTAACCAAACAACAAAAAACCCTAACCCACTAACAACAAACAACACTAACACCCTAACAACAAACAACCCTAACCCCCTAACAACAAACAACACTAACACCCTAACAACAAACAACCCTAACCCCCTAACAAGAAACAACACTAACCCCCTAACAACAAACAGCCCTAAACCCCTAACATCAAAGAACACTAACACCCTAACAACAAACACCCCTAACCCCCTAACAACAAACAACACTAACCCCCTAACAACAAACAACCCTAAACTCCTAACATCAAAGAACACTAACACCCTAACAACAAACAACACTAACCCCCTAAAAACAAACACTAACCCCCAAACAACAAACAACCCTAACCCCTAAAAACCAAAAACACTAACCCACTAACAACAAACAACCCTAAACCACTAACAACAAACAACCCTAACACCCTAACAACAAACAACACTAACCCCCTAACAACAAAGAACCCTAAACCCCTAACATCAAACAACACTAACCCCCTAACAACAAACAAACCTAAACCCCTAACATCAAAGAACACTAACACCCTAACAACAAACAACCCTAACCCCCTAACAACAAACGCTAACCCCCAAACAACAAACAACCCTAACCCCTAAAAACCAAAAACACTAACCCACTAACAACAAACAACCCTAACCCACTAACAACAAACAACCCTAACACCCTAACCACAAACAAAACTAACCCCCTAACAACAAACAACCCTAACCCCCTAACAACAAACAATCCTAACCCCCGAACAACCAACACTAACCCCCTAACCACGGTAAACACTAACACCATAACAACAAAAACCACTAAACCCCAACAAGAAACAACCCTAAACCCCTAACAACAAACAACACTAACCCCCTAACAACAAACAACCCTAACCCCCTAACAACAAACAACCCTAACCAAACAACAAAAAACCCTAACCCACTAACAACAAACAACACTAACACCCTAACAACAAACAACCCTAACACCCTAACAACAAACAACACTAACACCCTAACAACAAACAACCCTAACCCCCTAACAACAAACAACCCTAAACCCCTGACATCAAAGAACACTAACACCCTAACAACAAACAACCCTAACCCCCTAACAACAAACACTAACCCCCAAACAACAAACAAACCTAACCCCTGACAACCAAAAACACTAACCCACTAACAACAAACAACCCTAACCCACTAACAACAAACAACCCTAACACCCTAACAACAAAAAACACTAACCCAATAACAACAAACAACCCTAAACCCCTAACATCAAACAACACTACCCCCTAACAACACAAAACACTAACACCCTAACAACAACCAACCCTAACCCCTAAGAACAAACAACACTAACGCCCTAAGAACAAACAACACTAACCCCCAGCAACGAACAATACTAAACCCCTAACAACACAAAACCTAACCCCTTTTCAACAAACAACCCTAACCCACTAACAACAAACAACCCTAACACCCTAACAACAAGCAACACTAACCCCCTAACAACAAACAACCCTAAACCACTAACAACAAACAACCCTAACACCCTAACAACAAACAACACTAACCCCCTAACAACAAAGAACCCTAAACCCCTAACATCAAACAACACTAACCCCCTAACAACAAACAAACCTAAACCCCTAACATCAAAGAACACTAACACCCTAACAACAAACAACCCTAACCCCCTAACAACAAACGCTAACCCCCAAACAACAAACAACCCTAACCCCTAAAAACCAAAAACACTAACCCACTAACAACAAACAACCCTAACCCACTAACAACAAACAACCCTAACACCCTAACCACAAACAAAACTAACCCCCTAACAACAAACAACCCTAACCCCCTAACAACAAACAATCCTAACCCCCGAACAACCAACAACACTAACCCCCTAACCACAGTAAACACTAACACCATAACAACAAAAACCACTAAACCCCAACAAGAAACAACCCTAAACCCCTAACAACAAACAACACTAACCCCCTAACAACAAACAACCCTAACCAAACAACAAAAAACCCTAACCCACTAACAACAAACAACACTAACACCCTAACAACAAACAACCCTAACACCCTAACAACAAACAACACTAACACCCTAACAACAAACAACCCTAACCCCCTAACAACAAACAACCCTAAACCCCTGACATCAAAGAACACTAACACCCTAACAACAAACAACCCTAACCCCCTAACAACAAACACTAACCCCCAAACAACAAACAAACCTAACCCCTGAAAACCAAAAACACTAACCCACTAACAACAAACAACCCTAACCCACTAACAACAAACAACCCTAACACCCTAACAACAAAAAACACTAACCCAATAACAACAAACAACCCTAAACCCCTAACATCAAACAACACTACCCCCTAACAACACAAAACACTAACACCCTAACAACAACCAACCCTAACCCCTAAGAACAAACAACACTAACGCCCTAAGAACAAACAACACTAACCCCCAGCAACGAACAATACTAAACCCCTAACAACACAAAACCTAACCCCTTTTCAACAAACAACCCTAACCCACTAACAACAAACAACCCTAACACCCTAACAACAAGCAACACTAACCCCCTAACAACAAACAACCCTAAACCACTAACATCAAACATCACTAACCCCCTAACAACACAAAACACTAACACCCTAACAACAAACAACACTAACACCCTAACAACAAAAACCACTAAACCCCAACAAGAAACAACCCTAAACCCCTAACAACAAACACAAAGCCCCTAACAACAAACAACACTAAACCTCTAACAAGAAACTACCCTAACCCCGTAACAACAAACAACACTAACCCCGTAACAACAAACAACCCTAACCCCCAAACAACAAACAACCCTAACCCCCTAACAACAAACAATCCTAACCCCCGAACAACCAACAACACTAACGCCCTAACCACAATAAACACTAACACCCGAACAACAAAAACCACTAAACCCCAACAAGAAACAACCCTAAACCCCTAACAACAAAAAACACTAACCCCCTAACAACAAACAGCCCTAACCAAACAACAAACAAACCTAATCCACTAACAACAAACAACACTAACACCCTAACGACAAAGAACCCTAACCCCCTAACAACAAACAACACTAACCCCCTAACAACAAACAACCCTAACCCCCTAAGAACAAACAACACTAACACCCTAACAACAAACAACCCTAGCCCCTTAACAACAAACAACACTAACCCCATAACAACACAAAACACTAACACCCTAACAACAGACAACACTAACACCCTAACAACAAAAACCACTAAACCCCAACAAGAAACAACCCTAAACCCCTAACAACAAACAACACTAACCCCCTAACAAGAAACAACACTAACCCCCTAACAACAAACAACACTAACCCCCTAACAACAAACAACACTAACACCCTAACAACAACCAACCCTAAACCCCTAACATCAAAGAACACTAACACCCTAACAACAAACAACCCTAACCCCCTAACAACAAACACTAACCCCCAAACAACAAACAACCCTAACCCCTGAAAACCAAAAACACTAAACCACTAACAACAAACAACCCTAACCCACTAACAACAAACAACCCTAACACCCTAAAAACAAACAACACTAAACCCCTAACAACACAAAACACTAACACCCTAACAACAAACAACACTAACACCCTAACAACAAAAACCACTAAACCCCAACAAGAAACAACCCTAAACCCCTAACAACAAACAACCCTAACCCCCAACAACAAACAACACTAGCACCCTAACAACAAACAACCCTAACCCACTAACAAGAAACAACACTAACCCCCTAACAACAAGCAGCCCTAAACCCCTAACATCAAAGAACACTAACACCCTAACAACAAACAACCCTAACCCCCTAACAACAAACACTAACCCCCAAACAACAAACAACCCTAACCCCTGAAAACCAAAAACACTAACCCACTAACAACAAACAACCGTAACCCACTAACAACAAACAACCCTAACACCCTAACCACAAACAACACTAACCCCCTAACAACAAAAACCCTAACCCCCTAACAACATACAACCCTAACCAAACAACAAAAAACCCTAACCCACTAACAACAAACAACACTAACACCCTAAAAACAAACAACCCTAACCCCCTAACAACAAACAACACTAACACCCTAACAACAAACAACCCTAACCCCCTAACAACAAACAACACTAAACCTCTAACATCAAAGAACACTAACACCCTAACAACAAACAACCCTAACCCCCTAACAACAAACACTAACCCCGAAACAACAAACAACCCTAACCCCTGAAAACCAAAAACACTAACCCACTAACAACAAACAACCCTAACCCACTAACAACAAACAACCCTAACACCCTAACAACAAACAACACTAACACCCTAACAACAAAAACCACTAAACCCCGACAAGAAACAACCCAAAACCCCTAACAACAAACACTAACCCCCTAACAACAAACAACACTAAACCCCTAACAAGAAACTACCCTAACCCCGTAACAACAAACAACCCTAACCCCCAAACAACAAACAACCCTAACCCCCTAACAACAAACAATCCTAACCCCCGAACAACCAACAACACTAACCCCCTAACCAAAATAAACACTAACACCCGAACAACAAAAACCACTAAACCCCAACAAGAAACAACCCTAAACCCCTAACAACAAAAAACACTAACCCCCTAACAACAAACAACCCTAACCAAACAACAAACAAACCTAACCCACTAACATCAAACAACACTAAGACCCTAACGACAAACAACCCTAACCCCCAAACAACAAACAACACTAACACCCTAACAACAAACAACCCTAAACCCCTAACATCAAAGAACACTAACACCCTAACAACAAACAACCCTAACCCCCTAACAACAAACACTAACCCCCAAACAACAAACAACCCTAACCCCTGAAAACCAAAAACACTAAACCACTAACAACAAACAACCCTAACCCACTAACAACAAACAACCCTAAAACCCTAAAAACAAACAACACTAAACCCCTAACAACACAAAACACTAACACCCTAACAACAAACAACACTAACACCCTAACAACAAAAACCACTAAACCCCAACAAGAAACAACCCTAAACCCCTAACAACAAACAACACTAACCCCCTAACAACAAACAACCCTAACCCCTAAAAACCAAAAACACTAACCCACTAACAACAAACAACCCTAACCCACTAACAACAAACAACCCTAACACCCTAACCACAAACAACACTAACCCCCTAACAACAAACAACCCTAACCCCCTAACAACAAACAACACTAACCCCCTAACAACAAACAGCCCTAAACCCCTATACATCAAAGAACACTAACACCCTAACAACAAACAACCCTAGCCCCCTAACAACAAACACTAACCCCCAAACAACAAACATCCCTAACCCCTAAAAACCAAAAACACTAAGCCACTAACAACAAACAACCCTAACCCCCTAACAACAAACAACCCTAACCCCCTAACAACAAACAACCCTAAACCCCTAACACCAAACAACACTAACCCCCTAACAACACAAAACACTAACACCCTAACAACAAACAACACTAACACCCTAACAACAAAAACCACTAAACCCCAACAAGAAACAACCCTAAACCCCTAACAACAAACACTAACCCCCAACAACAAACAACACTAAACCCCTAACAAGAAACTACACTAACCCCGTAACAACAAACAACACTAACCCCGTAACAACAAACAACACTGACCCCCAAACAACAAACAACCCTAACCCCCTAACAACAAACAATCCTAACCCCCGAACAACCAACAACACTAACCCCCTAACCACAGTAAACACTAACACCCTAACAACAAAAACCACTAAACTCCAACAAGAAACAACCCTAAACCCCTAACAACAAACAACACTAACGCCCTAACAACAAACAACCCTAAGCAAACAACAAACAAACCTAACCCACTAACAACAAACAACACTAACACCCTAACAACAAACACCCCTAACCCCTTAACAACAAACAACACTAACCCCCTAACAACAAACAACCCTAAACTCCTAACATCAAAGAACACTAACACCCTAACAACAAACAACACTAACCCCCTAAAAACAAACACTAACCCCCAAACAACAAACAACCCTAACCCCTAAAAACCAAAAACACTAACTCACTAACAACAAACAACCCTAAACCACTAACAACAAACAACCCTAACACCCTAACAACAAACAACACTAACCCCCTAACAACAAAGAACCCTAAACCCCTAACATCAAACAACACTAACCCCCTAACAACAAACAAACCTAAACCCCTAACATCAAAGAACACTAACACCCTAACAACAAACAACCCTAACCCCCTAACAACAAACGCTAACCCCCAAACAACAAACAACCCTAACCCCTAAAAACCAAAAACACTAACCCACTAACAACAAACAACCCTAACCCACTAACAACAAACAACCCTAACACCCTAACCACAAACAAAACTAACCCCCTAACAACAAACAACCCTAACCCCCTAACAACAAACAATCCTAACCCCCGAACAACCAACAACACTAACCCCCTAACCACAGTAAACACTAACACCATAACAACAAAAACCACTAAACCCCAACAAGAAACAACCCTAAACCCCTAACAACAAACAACACTAACCCCCTAACAACAAACAACCCTAACCAAACAACAAAAAACCCTAACCCACTAACAACAAACAACACTAACACCCTAACAACAAACAACCCTAACACCCTAACAACAAACAACACTAACACCCTAACAACAAACAACCCTAACCCCCTAACAACAAACAACCCTAAACCCCTGACATCAAAGAACACTAACACCCTAACAACAAACAACCCTAACCCCCTAACAACAAACACTAACCCCCAAACAACAAAAAAACCTAACCCCTGAAAACCAAAAACACTAACCCACTAACAACAAACAACCCTAACCCACTAACAACAAACAACCCTAACACCCTAACAACAAAAAACACTAACGCAATAACAACAAACAACCCTAAACCCCTAACATCAAACAACACTACCCCCTAACAACACAAAACACTAACACCCTAACAACAACCAACCCTAACCCCTAAGAACAAACAACACTAACGCCCTAAGAACAAACAACACTAACCCCCAGCAACGAACAATACTAAACCCCTAACAACACAAAACCTAACCCCTTTTCAACAAACAACCCTAACCCACTAACAACAAACAACCCTAACACCCTAACAACAAGCAACACTAACCCCCTAACAACAAACAACCCTAAACCACTAACATCAAACATCACTAACCCCCTAACAACACAAAACACTAACACCCTAACAACAAACAACACTAACACCCTAACAACAAAAACCACTAAACCCCAACAAGAAACAACCCTAAACCCCTAACAACAAACACAAACCCCCTAACAACAAACAACACTAAACCTCTAACAAGAAACTACCCTAACCCCGTAACAACAAACAACACTAACCCCGTAACAACAAACAACCCTAACCCCCAAACAACAAACAACCCTAACCCCCTAACAACAAACAATCCTAACCCCCGAACAACCAACAACACTAACGCCCTAACCACAATAAACACTAACACCCGAACAACAAAAACCAGTAAACCCCAACAAGAAACAACCCTAAACCCCTAACAACAAAAAACACTAACCCCCTAACAACAAACAGCCCTAACCAAACAACAAACAAACCTAATCCACTAACAACAAACAACACTAACACCCTAACGACAAAGAACCCTAACCCCCTAACAACAAACAACACTAACCCCCTAACAACAAACAACCCTAACCCCCTAAGAACAAACAACACTAACACCCTAACAACAAACAACCCTAGCCCCTTAACAACAAACAACACTAACCCCATAACAACACAAAACACTAACACCCTAACAACAGACAACACTAACACCCTAACAACAAAAACCACTAAACCCCAACAAGAAACAACCCTAAACCCCTAACAACAAACAACACTAACCCCCTAACAAGAAACAACACTAACCCCCTAACAACAAACAACACTAACCCCCTAACAACAAACAACACTAACACCCTAACAACAACCAACCCTAAACCCCTAACATCAAAGAACACTAACACCCTAACAACAAACAACCCTAACCCCCTAACAACAAACACTAACCCCCAAACAACAAACAACCCTAACCCCTGAAAACCAAAAACACTAAACCACTAACAACAAACAACCCTAACCCACTAACAACAAACAACCCTAACACCCTAAAAACAAACAACACTAAACCCCTAACAACACAAAACACTAACACCCTAACAACAAACAACACTAACACCCTAACAACAAAAACCACTAAACCCCAACAAGAAACAACCCTAAACCCCTAACAACAAACAACCCTAACCCCCAACAACAAACAACACTAGCACCCTAACAACAAACAACCCTAACCCACTAACAAGAAACAACACTAACCCCCTAACAACAAGCAGCCCTAAACCCCTAACATCAAAGAACACTAACACCCTAACAACAAACAACCCTAACCCCCTAACAACAAACACTAACCCCCAAACAACAAACAACCCTAACCCCTGAAAACCAAAAACACTAACCCACTAACAACAAACAACCGTAACCCACTAACAACAAACAACCCTAACACCCTAACCACAAACAACACTAACCCCCTAACAACAAAAACCCTAACCCCCTAACAACATACAACCCTAACCAAACAACAAAAAACCCTAACCCACTAACAACAAACAACACTAACACCCTAAAAACAAACAACCCTAACCCCCTAACAACAAACAACACTAACACCCTAACAACAAACAACCCTAACCCCCTAACAACAAACAACACTAAACCTCTAACATCAAAGAACACTAACACCCTAACAACAAACAACCCTAACCCCCTAACAACAAACACTAACCCCGAAACAACAAACAACCCTAACCCCTGAAAACCAAAAACACTAACCCACTAACAACAAACAACCCTAACCCACTAACAACAAACAACCCTAACACCCTAACAACAAACAACACTAACACCCTAACAACAAAAACCACTAAACCCCGACAAGAAACAACCCAAAACCCCTAACAACAAACACTAACCCCCTAACAACAAACAACACTAAACCCCTAACAAGAAACTACCCTAACCCCGTAACAACAAACAACCCTAACCCCCAAACAACAAACAACCCTAACCCCCTAACAACAAACAATCCTAACCCCCGAACAACCAACAACACTAACCCCCTAACCAAAATAAACACTAACACCCGAACAACAAAAACCACTAAACCCCAACAAGAAACAACCCTAAACCCCTAACAACAAAAAACACTAACCCCCTAACAACAAACAACCCTAACCAAACAACAAACAAACCTAACCCACTAACATCAAACAACACTAAGACCCTAACGACAAACAACCCTAACCCCCAAACAACAAACAACACTAACACCCTAACAACAAACAACCCTAAACCCCTAACATCAAAGAACACTAACACCCTAACAACAAACAACCCTAACCCCCTAACAACAAACACTAACCCCCAAACAACAAACAACCCTAACCCCTGAAAACCAAAAACACTAAACCACTAACAACAAACAACCCTAACCCACTAACAACAAACAACCCTAAAACCCTAAAAACAAACAACACTAAACCCCTAACAACACAAAACACTAACACCCTAACAACAAACAACACTAACACCCTAACAACAAAAACCACTAAACCCCAACAAGAAACAACCCTAAACCCCTAACAACAAACAACACTAACCCCCTAACAACAAACAACCCTAACCCCTAAAAACCAAAAACACTAACCCACTAACAACAAACAACCCTAACCCACTAACAACAAACAACCCTAACACCCTAACCACAAACAACACTAACCCCCTAACAACAAACAACCCTAACCCCCTAACAACAAACAACACTAACCCCCTAACAACAAACAGCCCTAAACCCCTATACATCAAAGAACACTAACACCCTAACAACAAACAACCCTAGCCCCCTAACAACAAACACTAACCCCCAAACAACAAACATCCCTAACCCCTAAAAACCAAAAACACTAAGCCACTAACAACAAACAACCCTAACCCCCTAACAACAAACAACCCTAACCCCCTAACAACAAACAACCCTAAACCCCTAACACCAAACAACACTAACCCCCTAACAACACAAAACACTAACACCCTAACAACAAACAACACTAACACCCTAACAACAAAAACCACTAAACCCCAACAAGAAACAACCCTAAACCCCTAACAACAAACACTAACCCCCAACAACAAACAACACTAAACCCCTAACAAGAAACTACACTAACCCCGTAACAACAAACAACACTAACCCCGTAACAACAAACAACACTGACCCCCAAACAACAAACAACCCTAACCCCCTAACAACAAACAATCCTAACCCCCGAACAACCAACAACACTAACCCCCTAACCACAGTAAACACTAACACCCTAACAACAAAAACCACTAAACTCCAACAAGAAACAACCCTAAACCCCTAACAACAAACAACACTAACGCCCTAACAACAAACAACCCTAAGCAAACAACAAACAAACCTAACCCACTAACAACAAACAACACTAACACCCTAACAAAAAACACCCCTAACCCCTTAACAACAAACAACACTAACCCCCTAACAACAAACAACCCTAAACTCCTAACATCAAAGAACACTAACACCCTAACAACAAACAACACTAACCCCCTAAAAACAAACACTAACCCCCAAACAACAAACAACCCTAACCCCTAAAAACCAAAAACACTAACTCACTAACAACAAACAACCCTAAACCACTAACAACAAACAACCCTAACACCCTAACAACAAACAACACTAACCCCCTAACAACAAAGAACCCTAAACCCCTAACATCAAACAACACTAACCCCCTAACAACAAACAAACCTAAACCCCTAACATCAAAGAACACTAACACCCTAACAACAAACAACCCTAACCCCCTAACAACAAACGCTAACCCCCAAACAACAAACAACCCTAACCCCTAAAAACCAAAAACACTAACCCACTAACAACAAACAACCCTAACCCACTAACAACAAACAACCCTAACACCCTAACCACAAACAAAACTAACCCCCTAACAACAAACAACCCTAACCCCCTAACAACAAACAATCCTAACCCCCGAACAACCAACAACACTAACCCCCTAACCACAGTAAACACTAACACCATAACAACAAAAACCACTAAACCCCAACAAGAAACAACCCTAAACCCCTAACAACAAACAACACTAACCCCCTAACAACAAACAACCCTAACCAAACAACAAAAAACCCTAACCCACTAACAACAAACAACACTAACACCCTAACAACAAACAACCCTAACACCCTAACAACAAACAACACTAACACCCTAACAACAAACAACCCTAACCCCCTAACAACAAACAACCCTAAACCCCTGACATCAAAGAACACTAACACCCTAACAACAAACAACCCTAACCCCCTAACAACAAACACTAACCCCCAAACAACAAAAAAACCTAACCCCTGAAAACCAAAAACACTAACCCACTAACAACAAACAACCCTAACCCACTAACAACAAACAACCCTAACACCCTAACAACAAAAAACACTAACGCAATAACAACAAACAACCCTAAACCCCTAACATCAAACAACACTACCCCCTAACAACACAAAACACTAACACCCTAACAACAACCAACCCTAACCCCTAAGAACAAACAACACTAACGCCCTAAGAACAAACAACACTAACCCCCAGCAACGAACAATACTAAACCCCTAACAACACAAAACCTAACCCCTTTTCAACAAACAACCCTAACCCACTAACAACAAACAACCCTAACACCCTAACAACAAGCAACACTAACCCCCTAACAACAAACAACCCTAAACCACTAACATCAAACATCACTAACCCCCTAACAACACAAAACACTAACACCCTAACAACAAACAACACTAACACCCTAACAACAAAAACCACTAAACCCCAACAAGAAACAACCCTAAACCCCTAACAACAAACACAAACCCCCTAACAACAAACAACACTAAACCTCTAACAAGAAACTACCCTAACCCCGTAACAACAAACAACACTAACCCCGTAACAACAAACAACCCTAACCCCCAAACAACAAACAACCCTAACCCCCTAACAACAAACAATCCTAACCCCCGAACAACCAACAACACTAACGCCCTAACCACAATAAACACTAACACCCGAACAACAAAAACCAGTAAACCCCAACAAGAAACAACCCTAAACCCCTAACAACAAAAAACACTAACCCCCTAACAACAAACAACCCTAACCAAACAACAAACAAACCTAATCCACTAACAACAAACAACACTAACACCTTAACGACAAACAACCCTAACCCCCTAAGAACAAACAACACTAACACCCTAACAACAAACAACCCTAACCCCCTAACAACAAACAACACTAACCCCCAACAACAAACAACCCTAAACCCCTAACATCAAAGAACACTAACACCCTAACAGCAAACAACCTTAACCCCCTAACAACAAACACTAACCCCCAAACAACAAACAACCCTAACCCCTGAAAACCAAAAACACTACACCACTAAAAACAAAAAACCCTAACCCACTAACAACAAAGAACCCTAACACCCTAACAACAAACAACACTAACCCCCTAACAACAAACAACCCTAAACCCCTAACATCAAACAACACTAAACCCCTAACAACACAAAACACTAACACCCTAACAACAAACAACACTAACACCCTAACAACAAAAACCACTAAACCCCAACAAGAAACAACCCTAAACCCCTAACAACAAACAACACTAACCCCCTAACAACAAACAACCCTAACCCCTAAAAACCAAAAACACTAACCCACTAACAACAAACAACCCTAACCCACTAACAACAAACCACCCTAACACCCTAACCACAAACAACACTAACCCCCTAACAACAAACAACCCTAACCCCCTAACAACAAACAATCCTAACCCCCGAACAACCAACAACACTAACCCCCTAACCACAGTAAACACTAACACCCTAACAACAAAAACCACTAAACCCCAACAAGAAACAACCCTAAACCCCTAACAAAAAACAACACTAACCCCCTAACAACAAGCAACCCTAACCAAACAACAAAAAACCCTAACCCACTAACAACAAACAACACTAACACCCTAACAACAAACAACCCTAACCCCCTAACAACAAACAACACTAACACCCTAACAACAAACAACCCTAACCCCCTAACAAGAAACAACACTAACCCCCTAACAACAAACAGCCCTAAACCCCTAACATCAAAGAACACTAACACCCTAACAACAAACACCCCTAACCCCCTAACAACAAACAACACTAACCCCCTAACAACAAACAACCCTAAACTCCTAACATCAAAGAACACTAACACCCTAACAACAAACAACACTAACCCCCTAAAAACAAACACTAACCCCCAAACAACAAACAACCCTAACCCCTAAAAACCAAAAACACTAACCCACTAACAACAAACAACCCTAAACCACTAACAACAAACAACCCTAACACCCTAACAACAAACAACACTAACCCCCTAACAACAAAGAACCCTAAACCCCTAACATCAAACAACACTAACCCCCTAACAACAAACAAACCTAAACCCCTAACATCAAAGAACACTAACACCCTAACAACAAACAACCCTAACCCCCTAACAACAAACGCTAACCCCCAAACAACAAACAACCCTAACCCCTAAAAACCAAAAACACTAACCCACTAACAACAAACAACCCTAACCCACTAACAACAAACAACCCTAACACCCTAACCACAAACAAAACTAACCCCCTAACAACAAACAACCCTAACCCCCTAACAACAAACAATCCTAACCCCCGAACAACCAACACTAACCCCCTAACCACGGTAAACACTAACACCATAACAACAAAAACCACTAAACCCCAACAAGAAACAACCCTAAACCCCTAACAACAAACAACACTAACCCCCTAACAACAAACAACCCTAACCCCCTAACAACAAACAACCCTAACCAAACAACAAAAAACCCTAACCCACTAACAACAAACAACACTAACACCCTAACAACAAACAACCCTAACACCCTAACAACAAACAACACTAACACCCTAACAACAAACAACCCTAACCCCCTAACAACAAACAACCCTAAACCCCTGACATCAAAGAACACTAACACCCTAACAACAAACAACCCTAACCCCCTAACAACAAACACTAACCCCCAAACAACAAACAAACCTAACCCCTGACAACCAAAAACACTAACCCACTAACAACAAACAACCCTAACCCACTAACAACAAACAACCCTAACACCCTAACAACAAAAAACACTAACCCAATAACAACAAACAACCCTAAACCCCTAACATCAAACAACACTACCCCCTAACAACACAAAACACTAACACCCTAACAACAACCAACCCTAACCCCTAAGAACAAACAACACTAACGCCCTAAGAACAAACAACACTAACCCCCAGCAACGAACAATACTAAACCCCTAACAACACAAAACCTAACCCCTTTTCAACAAACAACCCTAACCCACTAACAACAAACAACCCTAACACCCTAACAACAAGCAACACTAACCCCCTAACAACAAACAACCCTAAACCACTAACAACAAACAACCCTAACACCCTAACAACAAACAACACTAACCCCCTAACAACAAAGAACCCTAAACCCCTAACATCAAACAACACTAACCCCCTAACAACAAACAAACCTAAACCCCTAACATCAAAGAACACTAACACCCTAACAACAAACAACCCTAACCCCCTAACAACAAACGCTAACCCCCAAACAACAAACAACCCCTAAAAACCAAAAACACTAACCCACTAACAACAAACAACCCTAACCCACTAACAACAAACAACCCTAACACCCTAACCACAAACAAAACTAACCCCCTAACAACAAACAACCCTAACCCCCTAACAACAAACAATCCTAACCCCCGAACAACCAACAACACTAACCCCCTAACCACAGTAAACACTAACACCATAACAACAAAAACCACTAAACCCCAACAAGAAACAACCCTAAACCCCTAACAACAAACAACACTAACCCCCTAACAACAAACAACCCTAACCAAACAACAAAAAACCCTAACCCACTAACAACAAACAACACTAACACCCTAACAACAAACAACCCTAACACCCTAACAACAAACAACACTAACACCCTAACAACAAACAACCCTAACCCCCTAACAACAAACAACCCTAAACCCCTGACATCAAAGAACACTAACACCCTAACAACAAACAACCCTAACCCCCTAACAACAAACACTAACCCCCAAACAACAAACAAACCTAACCCCTGAAAACCAAAAACACTAACCCACTAACAACAAACAACCCTAACCCACTAACAACAAACAACCCTAACACCCTAACAACAAAAAACACTAACCCAATAACAACAAACAACCCTAAACCCCTAACATCAAACAACACTACCCCCTAACAACACAAAACACTAACACCCTAACAACAACCAACCCTAACCCCTAAGAACAAACAACACTAACGCCCTAAGAACAAACAACACTAACCCCCAGCAACGAACAATACTAAACCCCTAACAACACAAAACCTAACCCCTTTTCAACAAACAACCCTAACCCACTAACAACAAACAACCCTAACACCCTAACAACAAGCAACACTAACCCCCTAACAACAAACAACCCTAAACCACTAACATCAAACATCACTAACCCCCTAACAACACAAAACACTAACACCCTAACAACAAACAACACTAACACCCTAACAACAAAAACCACTAAACCCCAACAAGAAACAACCCTAAACCCCTAACAACAAACACAAACCCCCTAACAACAAACAACACTAAACCTCTAACAAGAAACTACCCTAACCCCGTAACAACAAACAACACTAACCCCGTAACAACAAACAACCCTAACCCCCAAACAACAAACAACCCTAACCCCCTAACAACAAACAATCCTAACCCCCGAACAACCAACAACACTAACGCCCTAACCACAATAAACACTAACACCCGAACAACAAAAACCAGTAAACCCCAACAAGAAACAACCCTAAACCCCTAACAACAAAAAACACTAACCCCCTAACAACAAACAACCCTAACCAAACAACAAACAAACCTAATCCACTAACAACAAACAACACTAACACCTTAACGACAAACAACCCTAACCCCCTAAGAACAAACAACACTAACACCCTAACAACAAACAACCCTAACCCCCTAACAACAAACAACACTAACCCCCAACAACAAACAACCCTAAACCCCTAACATCAAAGAACACTAACACCCTAACAACAAACAACCCTAACCCCCTAACAACAAACACTAACCCCCAAACAACAAACAACCCTAACCCCTGAAAACCAAAAACACTACACCACTAAAAACAAACAACCCTAACCCACTAACAACAAACAACCCTAACACCCTAACAACAAACAACACTAACCCCCTAACAACAAACAACCCTAAACCCCTAACATCAAACAACACTAAACCCCTAACAACACAAAACACTAACACCCTAACAACAAACAACACTAACACCCTAACAACAAAAACCACTAAACCCCAACAAGAAACAACCCTAAACCCCTAACAACAAACAACACTAACCCCCTAACAACAAACAACCCTAACCCCTAAAAACCAAAAACACTAACCCACTAACAACAAACAACCCTAACCCACTAACAACAAACCACCCTAACACCCTAACCACAAACAACACTAACCCCCTAACAACAAACAACCCTAACCCCCTAACAACAAACAATCCTAACCCCCGAACAACCAACAACACTAACCCCCTAACCACAGTAAACACTAACACCCTAACAACAAAAACCACTAAACCCCAACAAGAAACAACCCTAAACCCCTAACAAAAAACAACACTAACCCCCTAACAACAAGCAACCCTAACCAAACAACAAAAAACCCTAACCCACTAACAACAAACAACACTAACACCCTAACAACAAACAACCCTAACCCCCTAACAACAAACAACACTAACACCCTAACAACAAACAACCCTAACCCCCTAACAAGAAACAACACTAACCCCCTAACAACAAACAGCCCTAAACCCCTAACATCAAAGAACACTAACACCCTAACAACAAACACCCCTAACCCCCTAACAACAAACAACACTAACCCCCTAACAACAAACAACCCTAAACTCCTAACATCAAAGAACACTAACACCCTAACAACAAACAACACTAACCCCCTAAAAACAAACACTAACCCCCAAACAACAAACAACCCTAACCCCTAAAAACCAAAAACACTAACCCACTAACAACAAACAACCCTAAACCACTAACAACAAACAACCCTAACACCCTAACAACAAACAACACTAACCCCCTAACAACAAAGAACCCTAAACCCCTAACATCAAACAACACTAACCCCCTAACAACAAACAAACCTAAACCCCTAACATCAAAGAACACTAACACCCTAACAACAAACAACCCTAACCCCCTAACAACAAACGCTAACCCCCAAACAACAAACAACCCTAACCCCTAAAAACCAAAAACACTAACCCACTAACAACAAACAACCCTAACCCACTAACAACAAACAACCCTAACACCCTAACCACAAACAAAACTAACCCCCTAACAACAAACAACCCTAACCCCCTAACAACAAACAATCCTAACCCCCGAACAACCAACAACACTAACCCCCTAACCACGGTAAACACTAACACCATAACAACAAAAACCACTAAACCCCAACAAGAAACAACCCTAAACCCCTAACAACAAACAACACTAACCCCCTAACAACAAACAACCCTAACCCCCTAACAACAAACAACCCTAACCAAACAACAAAAAACCCTAACCCACTAACAACAAACAACACTAACACCCTAACAACAAACAACCCTAACACCCTAACAACAAACAACACGAACACCCTAACAACAAACAACCCTAACCCCCTAACAACAAACAACCCTAAACCCCTGACATCAAAGAACACTAACACCCTAACAACAAACAACCCTAACCCCCTAACAACAAACACTAACCCCCAAACAACAAACAAACCTAACCCCTGACAACCAAAAACACTAACCCACTAACAACAAACAACCCTAACCCACTAACAACAAACAACCCTAACACCCTAACAACAAAAAACACTAACCCAATAACAACAAACAACCCTAAACCCCTAACATCAAACAACACTACCCCCTAACAACACAAAACACTAACACCCTAACAACAACCAACCCTAACCCCTAAGAACAAACAACACTAACGCCCTAAGAACAAACAACACTAACCCCCAGCAACGAACAATACTAAACCCCTAACAACACAAAACCTAACCCCTTTTCAACAAACAACCCTAACCCACTAACAACAAACAACCCTAACACCCTAACAACAAGCAACACTAACCCCCTAACAACAAACAACCCTAAACCACTAACATCAAACATCACTAACCCCCTAACAACACAAAACACTAACACCCTAACAACAAACAACACTAACACCCTAACAACAAAAACCACTAAACCCCAACAAGAAACAACCCTAAACCCCTAACAACAAACACAAACCCCCTAACAACAAACAACACTAAACCTCTAACAAGAAACTACCCTAACCCCGTAACAACAAACAACACTAACCCCGTAACAACAAACAACCCTAACCCCCAAACAACAAACAACCCTAACCCCCTAACAACAAACAACACTAACACCCTAACAACAAACAACCCTAACCCCCTAACAACAAACAACACTAACCCCCTAACAACAAACAACCCTAAACCCCTAACATCAAAGAACACTAACACCCTAACAACAAACAACCCTAACCCCCTAACAACAAACACTAACCCCCAAACAACAAACAACCCTAACCCCTGAAAACCAAAAACACTACACCACTAAAAACAAACAACCCTAACCCACTAACAACAAACAACCCTAACACCCTAACAACAAACAACACTAACCCCCTAACAACAAACAACCCTAAACCCCTAACATCAAACAACACTAAACCCCTAACAACACAAAACACTAACACCCTAACAACAAACAACACTAACACCCTAACAACAAAAACCACTAAAACCCAACAAGAAACAACCCTGAACCCCTAACAACAAACACTAACCCCCTAACAACAAACAACACTAAACCCCTAACAAGAAACTACCCTAACCGCGTAACAACAAACAACCCTAACCCCCAAACAACAAACAACCCTAACCCCCTAACAACAAACAATCCTCACCCCCGAACAACCAACAACACTAACCCCCTAACCAAAATAAACACTAACACCCGAACAACAAAAACCACTAAACCCCAACAAGAAACAACCCTAAACCCCTAACAACAAAAAACACTAACCCCCTAACAACAAACAACCCTAACCAAACAACAAACAAACCTAACCCACTAACATGAAACAACACTAAGACCCTAACGACAAACAACCCTAACCCCCAAACAACAAACAACACTAACACCCTAACAACAAACAACCCTAACCCCCTAACAAACAACACTAACCCCCTAACAACAAACAACCCTAAACCCCTAACATCAAAGAACACTAACACCCTAACAACAAACAACACTAACACCCTAACAACAAACACTAACCCCCAAAAAACAAACAACCCTAACCCCTGAAAACCAAAAACACTAAACCACTAACAACAAACAACCCTAACCCACTAACAACAAACAACCCTAACACCCTAAAAACAAACAACACTAAACCCCTAACAACACAAAACACTAACACCCTAACAACAAACAACACTAACACCCTAACAACAAAAACCACTAAACCCCAACAAGAAACAACCCTAAACCCCTAACAACAAACAACACTAACCCCCTAACAACAAACAACCCTAACCCCTAAAAACCAAAAACACTAACCCACTAACAAACAACCCTAACCCACTAACAACAAACAACCCTAACACCCTAACCACAAACAACACTAACCCCCGAACAACAAACAACCCTAACCCGCTAACAACAAACAATCCTAACCCCCGAACAACCAACAACACTAAACCCCTAACCACAGTAAACACTAACACCCTAACAACAAAAACCACTAAACTCCAACAAGAAACAACCCTAAACCCCTAACAACAAAGAACACTAACGCCCTAACAACAAACAACCCTAAGCAAACAACAAACAAACCTAACCCACTAACAACAAACAACACTAACACCCTAACAACAAACACCCCTAACCCCCTAACAACAAACAACACTAACCCCCTAACAACAAACAACCCTAAACTCCTAACATCAAAGAACATTAACACCCTAACAACAAACAACACTAACCCCCTAAAAACAAACACTAACCCCCAAACAACAAACAACCCTAACCCCTAAAAACCAAAAACACTAACCCACTAACAACAAACAACCCTAAACCACTAACAACAAACAACCCTAACACCCTAACAACAAACAACACTAACCCCCTAACAACAAACAACCCTAACCCCCTAACAACAAACAATCCTAACCCCCGAACAACCAACAACACTAACCCCCTAACCACAGTAAACACTAACACCATAACAACAAAAACCACTAAACCCCAACAAGAAACAACCCTAAACCCCTAACAACAAACAACACTAACCCCCTAACAACAAACAACCCTAACCAAACAACAAAAAACCCTAACCCACTAACAACAAACAACACTAACACCCTAACAACAAACAACCCTAACACCCTAACAACAAACAACACTAACACCCTAACAACAAACAACCCTAACCCCCTAACAACAAACAACCCTAAACCCCTGACATCAAAGAACACTAACACCCTAACAACAAACAACCCTAACCCCCTAACAACAAACACTAACCCCCAAACAACAAACAAACCTAACCCCTGAAAACCAAAAACACTAACCCACTAACAACAAACAACCCTAACCCACTAACAACAAACAACCCTAACACCCTAACAACAAAAAACACTAACCCAATAACAACAAACAACCCTAAACCCCTAACATCAAACAACACTACCCCCTAACAACACAAAACACTAACACCCTAACAACAACCAACCCTAACCCCTAAGAACAAACAACACTAACGCCCTAAGAACAAACAACACTAACCCCCAGCAACGAACAATACTAAACCCCTAACAACACAAAACCTAACCCCTTTTCAACAAACAACCCTAACCCACTAACAACAAACAACCCTAACACCCTAACAACAAGCAACACTAACCCCCTAACAACAAACAACCCTAAACCACTAACATCAAACATCACTAACCCCCTAACAACACAAAACACTAACACCCTAACAACAAACAACACTAACACCCTAACAACAAAAACCACTAAACCCCAACAAGAAACAACCCTAAACCCCTAACAACAAACACAAACCCCCTAACAACAAACAACACTAAACCTCTAACAAGAAACTACCCTAACCCCGTAACAACAAACAACACTAACCCCGTAACAACAAACAACCCTAACCCCCAAACAACAAACAACCCTAACCCCCTAACAACAAACAATCCTAACCCCTGAACAACCAACAACACTAACGCCCTAACCACAATAAACACTAACACCCGAACAACAAAAACCAGTAAACCCCAACAAGAAACAACCCTAAACCCCTAACAACAAAAAACACTAACCCCCTAACAACAAACAACCCTAACCAAACAACAAACAAACCTAATCCACTAACAACAAACAACACTAACACCTTAACGACAAACAACCCTAACCCCCTAAGAACAAACAACACTAACACCCTAACAACAAACAACCCTAACCCCCTAACAACAAAAAACAATAACCCCCAACAACAAACAACCCTAAACCCCTAACATCAAAGAACACTAACACCCTAACAACAAACAACCCTAACCCCCTAACAACAAACACTAACCGCCAAACAACAAACAACCCTAACCACTGAAAACCAAAAACACTACACCACTAAAAACAAACAACCCTAACCCACTAACAACAAACAACCCTAACACCCTAACAACAAACAACACTAACCCCCTAACAACAAACAACCCTAAACCCCTAACATCAAACAACACTAAACCCCTAACAACACAAAACACTAACACCCTAACAACAAACAACACTAACACCCTAACAACAAAAACCACTAAACCCCAACAAGAAACAACCCTAAACCCCTAACAACAAACAACACTAACCCCCTAACAACAAACAACCCTAACCCCTAAAAACCAAAAACACTAACCCACTAACAACAAACAACCCTAACCCACTAACAACAAACCACCCTAACACCCTAACCACAAACAACACTAACCCCCTAACAACAAACAACCCTAACCCCCTAACAACAAACAATCCTAACCCCCGAACAACCAACAACACTAACCCCCTAACCACAGTAAACACTAACACCCTAACAACAAAAACCACTAAACCCCAACAAGAAACAACCCTAAACCCCTAACAAAAAACAACACTAACCCCCTAACAACAAGCAACCCTAACCAAACAACAAAAAACCCTAACCCACTAACAACAAACAACACTAACACCCTAACAACAAACAACCCTAACCCCCTAACAACAAACAACACTAACACCCTAACAACAAACAACCCTAACCCCCTAACAAGAAACAACACTAACCCCCTAACAACAAACAGCCCTAAAGCCCTAACATCAAAGAACACTAACACCCTAACAACAAACACCCCTAACCCCCTAACAACAAACAACACTAACCCCCTAACAACAAACAACCCTAAACTCCTAACATCAAAGAACACTAACACCCTAACAACAAACAACACTAACCCCCTAAAAACAAACACTAACCCCCAAACAACAAACAACCCTAACCCCTAAAAACCAAAAACACTAACCCACTAACAACAAACAACCCTAAACCACTAACAACAAACAACCCTAACACCCTAACAACAAACAACACTAACCCCCTAACAACAAAGAACCCTAAACCCCTAACATCAAACAACACTAACCCCCTAACAACAAACAAACCTAAACCCCTAACATCAAAGAACACTAACACCCTAACAACAAACAACCCTAACCCCCTAACAACAAACGCTAACCCCCAAACAACAAACAACTCTAACCCCTAAAAACCAAAAACACTAACCCACTAACAACAAACAACACTAACCCACTAACAACAAACAACCCTAACACCCTAACCACAAACAAAACTAACCCCCTAACAACAAACAACCCTAACCCCCTAACAACAAACAATCCTAACCCCCGAACAACCAACAACACTAACCCCCTAACCACGGTAAACACTAACACCATAACAACAAAAACCACTAAACCCCAACAAGAAACAACCCTAAACCCCTAACAACAAACAACACTAACCCCCTAACAACAAACAACCCTAACCCCCTAACAACAAACAACCCTAACCAAACAACAAAAAACCCTAACCCACTAACAACAAACAACACTAACACCCTAACAACAAACAACCCTAACACCCTAACAACAAACAACACTAACACCCTAACAACAAACAACCCTAACCCCCTAACAACAAACAACCCTAAACCCCTGACATCAAAGAACACTAACACCCTAACAACAAACAACCCTAACCCCCTAACAACAAACACTAACCCCCAAACAACAAACAAACCTAACCCCTGACAACCAAAAACACTAACCCACTAACAACAAACAACCCTAACCCACTAACAACAAACAACCCTAACACCCTAACAACAAAAAACACTAACCCAATAACAACAAACAACCCTAAACCCCTAACATCAAACAACACTACCCCCTAACAACACAAAACACTAACACCCTAACAACAACCAACCCTAACCCCTAAGAACAAACAACACTAACGCCCTAAGAACAAACAACACTAACCCCCAGCAACGAACAATACTAAACCCCTAACAACACAAAACCTAACCCCTTTTCAACAAACAACCCTAACCCACTAACAACAAACAACCCTAACACCCTAACAACAAGCAACACTAACCCCCTAACAACAAACAACCCTAAACCACTAACATCAAACATCACTAACCCCCTAATAACACAAAACACTAACACCCTAACAACAAACAACACTAACACCCTAACAACAAAAACCACTAAACCCCAACAAGAAACAACCCTAAACCCCTAACAACAAACACAAACCCCCTAACAACAAACAACACTAAACCTCTAACAAGAAACTACCCTAACCCCGTAACAACAAACAACACTAACCCCGTAACAACAAACAACCCTAACCCCCAAACAACAAACAACCCTAACCCCCTAAGAACAAACAACACTAACACCCTAACAACAAACAACCCTAACCCCCTAACAACAAACAACACTAACCCCCTAACAACAAACAACCCTAAACCCCTAACATCAAAGAACACTAACACCCTAACAACAAACAACCCTAACCCCCTAACAACAAACACTAACCCCCAAACAACAAACAACCCTAACCCCTGAAAACCAAAAACACTACACCACTAAAAACAAACAACCCTAACCCACTAACAACAAACAACCCTAACACCCTAACAACAAACAACACTAACCCCCTAACAACAAACAACCCTAAACCCCTAACATCAAACAACACTAAACCCCTAACAACACAAAACACTAACACCCTAACAACAAACAACACTAACACCCTAACAACAAAAACCACTAAACCCCAACAAGAAACAACCCTAAACCCCTAACAACAAACAACACTAACCCCCTAACAACAAACAACCCTAACCCCTAAAAACCAAAAACACTAACCCACTAACAACAAACAACCCTAACCCACTAACAACAAACCACCCTAACACCCTAACCACAAACAACACTAACCCCCTAACAACAAACAACCCTAACCCCCTAACAACAAACAATCCTAACCCCCGAACAACCAACAACACTAACCCCCTAACCACAGTAAACACTAACACCCTAACAACAAAAACCACTAAACCCCAACAAGAAACAACCCTAAACCCCTAACAAAAAACAACACTAACCCCCTAACAACAAGCAACCCTAACCAAACAACAAAAAACCCTAACCCACTAACAACAAACAACACTAACACCCTAACAACAAACAACCCTAACCCCCTAACAACAAACAACACTAACACCCTAACAACAAACAACCCTAACCCCCTAACAAGAAACAACACTAACCCCCTAACAACAAACAGCCCTAAACCCCTAACATCAAAGAACACTAACACCCTAACAACAAACACCCCTAACCCCCTAACAACAAACAACACTAACCCCCAACAACAAACAACCCTAAACTCCTAACATCAAAGAACACTAACACCCTAACAACAAACAACACTAACCCCCTAAAAACAAACACTAACCCCCAAACAACAAACAACCCTAACCCCTAAAAACCAAAAACACTAACCCACTAACAACAAACAACCCTAAACCACTAACAACAAACAACCCTAACACCCTAACAACAAACAACACTAACCCCCTAACAACAAAGAACCCTAAACCCCTAACATCAAACAACACTAACCCCCTAACAACAAACAAACCTAAACCCCTAACATCAAAGAACACTAACACCCTAACAACAAACAACCCTAACCCCCTAACAACAAACGCTAACCCCCAAACAACAAACAACTCTAACCCCTAAAAACCAAAAACACTAACCCACTAACAACAAACAACCCTAACCCACTAACAACAAACAACCCTAACACCCTAACCACAAACAAAACTAACCCCCTAACAACAAACAACCCTAACCCCCTAACAACAAACAATCCTAACCCCCGAACAACCAACAACACTAACCCCCTAACCACGGTAAACACTAACACCATAACAACAAAAACCACTAAACCCCAACAAGAAACAACCCTAAACCCCTAACAACAAACAACACTAACCCCCTAACAACAAACAACCCTAACCCCCTAACAACAAACAACCCTAACCAAACAACAAAAAACCCTAACCCACTAACAACAAACAACACTAACACCCTAACAACAAACAACCCTAACACCCTAACAACAAACAACACTAACACCCTAACAACAAACAACCCTAACCCCCTAACAACAAACAACCCTAAACCCCT
Source organism: Elephas maximus indicus (assembly GCF_024166365.1). NCBI lineage: Eukaryota > Metazoa > Chordata > Mammalia > Proboscidea > Elephantidae > Elephas > Elephas maximus. Next base: position 91,636 of record NW_026060260.1, read on the forward strand.
GACATCAAAGAACACTAACACCCTAACAACAAACAACCCTAACCCCCTAACAACAAACACTAACCCCCAAACAACAAACAAACCTAACCCCTGACAACCAAAAACACTAACCCACTAACAACAAAAAACCCTAACCCACTAACAACAAACAACCCTAACACCCTAACAACAAAAAACACTAACCCAATAACAACAAACAACCCTAAACCCCTAACATCAAACAACACTACCCCCTAACAACACAAAACACTAACACCCTAACAACAACCAACCCTAACCCCTAAGAACAAACAACACTAACGCCCTAAGAACAAACAACACTAACCCCCAGCAACGAACAATACTAAACCCCTAACAACACAAAACCTAACCCCTTTTCAACAAACAACCCTAACCCACTAACAACAAACAACCCTAACACCCTAACAACAAGCAACACTAACCCCCTAACAACAAACAACCCTAAACCACTAACATCAAACATCACTAACCCCCTAATAACACAAAACACTAACACCCTAACAACAAACAACACTAACACCCTAACAACAAAAACCACTAAACCCCAACAAGAAACAACCCTAAACCCCTAACAACAAACACAAACCCCCTAACAACAAACAACACTAAACCTCTAACAAGAAACTACCCTAACCCCGTAACAACAAACAACACTAACCCCGTAACAACAAACAACCCTAACCCCCAAACAACAAACAACCCTAACCCCCTAAGAACAAACAACACTAACACCCTAACAACAAACAACCCTAACCCCCTAACAACAAACAACACTAACCCCCTAACAACAAACAACCCTAAACCCCTAACATCAAAGAACACTAACACCCTAACAACAAACAACCCTAACCCCCTAACAACAAACACTAACCCCCAAACAACAAACAACCCTAACCCCTGAAAACCAAAAACACTACACCACTAAAAACAAACAACCCTAACCCACTAACAACAAACAACCCTAACACCCTAACAACAAACAACACTAACCCCCTAACAACAAACAACCCTAAACCCCTAACATCAAACAACACTAAACCCCTAACAACACAAAACACTAACACCCTAACAACAAACAACACTAACACCCTAACAACAAAAACCACTAAAACCCAACAAGAAACAACCCTGAACCCCTAACAACAAACACTAACCCCCTAACAACAAACAACACTAAACCCCTAACAAGAAACTACCCTAACCGCGTAACAACAAACAACCCTAACCCCCAAACAACAAACAACCCTAACCCCCTAACAACAAACAATCCTCACCCCCGAACAACCAACAACACTAACCCCCTAACCAAAATAAACACTAACACCCGAACAACAAAAACCACTAAACCCCAACAAGAAACAACCCTAAACCCCTAACAACAAAAAACACTAACCCCCTAACAACAAACAACCCTAACCAAACAACAAACAAACCTAACCCACTAACATGAAACAACACTAAGACCCTAACGACAAACAACCCTAACCCCCAAACAACAAACAACACTAACACCCTAACAACAAACAACCCTAACCCCCTAACAAACAACACTAACCCCCTAACAACAAACAACCCTAAACCCCTAACATCAAAGAACACTAACACCCTAACAACAAACAACACTAACACCCTAACAACAAACACTAACCCCCAAAAAACAAACAACCCTAACCCCTGAAAACCAAAAACACTAAACCACTAACAACAAACAACCCTAACCCACTAACAACAAACAACCCTAACACCCTAAAAACAAACAACACTAAACCCCTAACAACACAAAACACTAACACCCTAACAACAAACAACACTAACACCCTAACAACAAAAACCACTAAACCCCAACAAGAAACAACCCTAAACCCCTAACAACAAACAACACTAACCCCCTAACAACAAACAACCCTAACCCCTAAAAACCAAAAACACTAACCCACTAACAACAAACAACCCTAACCCACTAACAACAAACAACCCTAACACCCTAACCACAAACAACACTAACCCCCTAACAACAAACAACCCTAACCCCCGAACAACAAACAACCCTAACCCCCTAACAACAAACAATCCTAACCCCCGAACAACCAACAACACTAAACCCCTAACCACAGTAAACACTAACACCCTAACAACAAAAACCACTAAACTCCAACAAGAAACAACCCTAAACCCCTAACAACAAACAACACTAACGCCCTAACAACAAACAACCCTAAGCAAACAACAAACAAACCTAACCCACTAACAACAAACAACACTAACACCCTAACAACAAACACCCCTAACCCCCTAACAACAAACAACACTAACCCCCTAACAACAAACAACCCTAAACTCCTAACATCAAAGAACACTAACACCCTAACAACAAACAACACTAACCCCCTAAAAACAAACACTAACCCCCAAACAACAAACAACCCTAACCCCTAAAAACCAAAAACACTAACCCACTAACAACAAACAACCCTAAACCACTAACAACAAACAACCCTAACACCCTAACAACAAACAACACTAACCCCCTAACAACAAAGAACCCTAAACCCCTAACATCAAACAACACTAACCCCCTAACAACAAACAAACCTAAACCCCTAACATCAAAGAACACTAACACCCTAACAACAAACAACCCTAACCCCCTAACAACAAACGCTAACCCCCAAACAACAAACAACCCTAACCCCTAAAAACCAAAAACACTAACCCACTAACAACAAACAACCCTAACCCACTAACAACAAACAACCCTAACACCCTAACCACAAACAAAACTAACCCCCTAACAACAAACAACCCTAACCCCCTAACAACAAACAATCCTAACCCCCGAACAACCAACACTAACCCCCTAACCACGGTAAACACTAACACCATAACAACAAAAACCACTAAACCCCAACAAGAAACAACCCTAAACCCCTAACAACAAACAACACTAACCCCCTAACAACAAACAACCCTAACCCCCTAACAACAAACAACCCTAACCAAACAACAAAAAACCCTAACCCACTAACAACAAACAACACTAACACCCTAACAACAAACAACCCTAACACCCTAACAACAAACAACACTAACACCCTAACAACAAACAACCCTAACCCCCTAACAACAAACAACCCTAAACCCCTGACATCAAAGAACACTAACACCCTAACAACAAACAACCCTAACCCCCTAACAACAAACACTAACCCCCAAACAACAAACAAACCTAACCCCTGACAACCAAAAACACTAACCCACTAACAACAAACAACCCTAACCCACTAACAACAAACAACCCTAACACCCTAACAACAAAAAACACTAACCCAATAACAACAAACAACCCTAAACCCCTAACATCAAACAACACTACCCCCTAACAACACAAAACACTAACACCCTAACAACAACCAACCCTAACCCCTAAGAACAAACAACACTAACGCCCTAAGAACAAACAACACTAACCCCCAGCAACGAACAATACTAAACCCCTAACAACACAAAACCTAACCCCTTTTCAACAAACAACCCTAACCCACTAACAACAAACAACCCTAACACCCTAACAACAAGCAACACTAACCCCCTAACAACAAACAACCCTAAACCACTAACAACAAACAACCCTAACACCCTAACAACAAACAACACTAACCCCCTAACAACAAAGAACCCTAAACCCCTAACATCAAACAACACTAACCCCCTAACAACAAACAAACCTAAACCCCTAACATCAAAGAACACTAACACCCTAACAACAAACAACCCTAACCCCCTAACAACAAACGCTAACCCCCAAACAACAAACAACCCTAACCCCTAAAAACCAAAAACACTAACCCACTAACAACAAACAACCCTAACCCACTAACAACAAACAACCCTAACACCCTAACCACAAACAAAACTAACCCCCTAACAACAAACAACCCTAACCCCCTAACAACAAACAATCCTAACCCCCGAACAACCAACAACACTAACCCCCTAACCACAGTAAACACTAACACCATAACAACAAAAACCACTAAACCCCAACAAGAAACAACCCTAAACCCCTAACAACAAACAACACTAACCCCCTAACAACAAACAACCCTAACCAAACAACAAAAAACCCTAACCCACTAACAACAAACAACACTAACACCCTAACAACAAACAACCCTAACACCCTAACAACAAACAACACTAACACCCTAACAACAAACAACCCTAACCCCCTAACAACAAACAACCCTAAACCCCTGACATCAAAGAACACTAACACCCTAACAACAAACAACCCTAACCCCCTAACAACAAACACTAACCCCCAAACAACAAACAAACCTAACCCCTGAAAACCAAAAACACTAACCCACTAACAACAAACAACCCTAACCCACTAACAACAAACAACCCTAACACCCTAACAACAAAAAACACTAACCCAATAACAACAAACAACCCTAAACCCCTAACATCAAACAACACTACCCCCTAACAACACAAAACACTAACACCCTAACAACAACCAACCCTAACCCCTAAGAACAAACAACACTAACGCCCTAAGAACAAACAACACTAACCCCCAGCAACGAACAATACTAAACCCCTAACAACACAAAACCTAACCCCTTTTCAACAAACAACCCTAACCCACTAACAACAAACAACCCTAACACCCTAACAACAAGCAACACTAACCCCCTAACAACAAACAACCCTAAACCACTAACATCAAACATCACTAACCCCCTAACAACACAAAACACTAACACCCTAACAACAAACAACACTAACACCCTAACAACAAAAACCACTAAACCCCAACAAGAAACAACCCTAAACCCCTAACAACAAACACAAAGCCCCTAACAACAAACAACACTAAACCTCTAACAAGAAACTACCCTAACCCCGTAACAACAAACAACACTAACCCCGTAACAACAAACAACCCTAACCCCCAAACAACAAACAACCCTAACCCCCTAACAACAAACAATCCTAACCCCCGAACAACCAACAACACTAACGCCCTAACCACAATAAACACTAACACCCGAACAACAAAAACCACTAAACCCCAACAAGAAACAACCCTAAACCCCTAACAACAAAAAACACTAACCCCCTAACAACAAACAGCCCTAACCAAACAACAAACAAACCTAATCCACTAACAACAAACAACACTAACACCCTAACGACAAAGAACCCTAACCCCCTAACAACAAACAACACTAACCCCCTAACAACAAACAACCCTAACCCCCTAAGAACAAACAACACTAACACCCTAACAACAAACAACCCTAGCCCCTTAACAACAAACAACACTAACCCCATAACAACACAAAACACTAACACCCTAACAACAGACAACACTAACACCCTAACAACAAAAACCACTAAACCCCAACAAGAAACAACCCTAAACCCCTAACAACAAACAACACTAACCCCCTAACAAGAAACAACACTAACCCCCTAACAACAAACAACACTAACCCCCTAACAACAAACAACACTAACACCCTAACAACAACCAACCCTAAACCCCTAACATCAAAGAACACTAACACCCTAACAACAAACAACCCTAACCCCCTAACAACAAACACTAACCCCCAAACAACAAACAACCCTAACCCCTGAAAACCAAAAACACTAAACCACTAACAACAAACAACCCTAACCCACTAACAACAAACAACCCTAACACCCTAAAAACAAACAACACTAAACCCCTAACAACACAAAACACTAACACCCTAACAACAAACAACACTAACACCCTAACAACAAAAACCACTAAACCCCAACAAGAAACAACCCTAAACCCCTAACAACAAACAACCCTAACCCCCAACAACAAACAACACTAGCACCCTAACAACAAACAACCCTAACCCACTAACAAGAAACAACACTAACCCCCTAACAACAAGCAGCCCTAAACCCCTAACATCAAAGAACACTAACACCCTAACAACAAACAACCCTAACCCCCTAACAACAAACACTAACCCCCAAACAACAAACAACCCTAACCCCTGAAAACCAAAAACACTAACCCACTAACAACAAACAACCGTAACCCACTAACAACAAACAACCCTAACACCCTAACCACAAACAACACTAACCCCCTAACAACAAAAACCCTAACCCCCTAACAACATACAACCCTAACCAAACAACAAAAAACCCTAACCCACTAACAACAAACAACACTAACACCCTAAAAACAAACAACCCTAACCCCCTAACAACAAACAACACTAACACCCTAACAACAAACAACCCTAACCCCCTAACAACAAACAACACTAAACCTCTAACATCAAAGAACACTAACACCCTAACAACAAACAACCCTAACCCCCTAACAACAAACACTAACCCCGAAACAACAAACAACCCTAACCCCTGAAAACCAAAAACACTAACCCACTAACAACAAACAACCCTAACCCACTAACAACAAACAACCCTAACACCCTAACAACAAACAACACTAACACCCTAACAACAAAAACCACTAAACCCCGACAAGAAACAACCCAAAACCCCTAACAACAAACACTAACCCCCTAACAACAAACAACACTAAACCCCTAACAAGAAACTACCCTAACCCCGTAACAACAAACAACCCTAACCCCCAAACAACAAACAACCCTAACCCCCTAACAACAAACAATCCTAACCCCCGAACAACCAACAACACTAACCCCCTAACCAAAATAAACACTAACACCCGAACAACAAAAACCACTAAACCCCAACAAGAAACAACCCTAAACCCCTAACAACAAAAAACACTAACCCCCTAACAACAAACAACCCTAACCAAACAACAAACAAACCTAACCCACTAACATCAAACAACACTAAGACCCTAACGACAAACAACCCTAACCCCCAAACAACAAACAACACTAACACCCTAACAACAAACAACCCTAAACCCCTAACATCAAAGAACACTAACACCCTAACAACAAACAACCCTAACCCCCTAACAACAAACACTAACCCCCAAACAACAAACAACCCTAACCCCTGAAAACCAAAAACACTAAACCACTAACAACAAACAACCCTAACCCACTAACAACAAACAACCCTAAAACCCTAAAAACAAACAACACTAAACCCCTAACAACACAAAACACTAACACCCTAACAACAAACAACACTAACACCCTAACAACAAAAACCACTAAACCCCAACAAGAAACAACCCTAAACCCCTAACAACAAACAACACTAACCCCCTAACAACAAACAACCCTAACCCCTAAAAACCAAAAACACTAACCCACTAACAACAAACAACCCTAACCCACTAACAACAAACAACCCTAACACCCTAACCACAAACAACACTAACCCCCTAACAACAAACAACCCTAACCCCCTAACAACAAACAACACTAACCCCCTAACAACAAACAGCCCTAAACCCCTATACATCAAAGAACACTAACACCCTAACAACAAACAACCCTAGCCCCCTAACAACAAACACTAACCCCCAAACAACAAACATCCCTAACCCCTAAAAACCAAAAACACTAAGCCACTAACAACAAACAACCCTAACCCCCTAACAACAAACAACCCTAACCCCCTAACAACAAACAACCCTAAACCCCTAACACCAAACAACACTAACCCCCTAACAACACAAAACACTAACACCCTAACAACAAACAACACTAACACCCTAACAACAAAAACCACTAAACCCCAACAAGAAACAACCCTAAACCCCTAACAACAAACACTAACCCCCAACAACAAACAACACTAAACCCCTAACAAGAAACTACACTAACCCCGTAACAACAAACAACACTAACCCCGTAACAACAAACAACACTGACCCCCAAACAACAAACAACCCTAACCCCCTAACAACAAACAATCCTAACCCCCGAACAACCAACAACACTAACCCCCTAACCACAGTAAACACTAACACCCTAACAACAAAAACCACTAAACTCCAACAAGAAACAACCCTAAACCCCTAACAACAAACAACACTAACGCCCTAACAACAAACAACCCTAAGCAAACAACAAACAAACCTAACCCACTAACAACAAACAACACTAACACCCTAACAACAAACACCCCTAACCCCTTAACAACAAACAACACTAACCCCCTAACAACAAACAACCCTAAACTCCTAACATCAAAGAACACTAACACCCTAACAACAAACAACACTAACCCCCTAAAAACAAACACTAACCCCCAAACAACAAACAACCCTAACCCCTAAAAACCAAAAACACTAACTCACTAACAACAAACAACCCTAAACCACTAACAACAAACAACCCTAACACCCTAACAACAAACAACACTAACCCCCTAACAACAAAGAACCCTAAACCCCTAACATCAAACAACACTAACCCCCTAACAACAAACAAACCTAAACCCCTAACATCAAAGAACACTAACACCCTAACAACAAACAACCCTAACCCCCTAACAACAAACGCTAACCCCCAAACAACAAACAACCCTAACCCCTAAAAACCAAAAACACTAACCCACTAACAACAAACAACCCTAACCCACTAACAACAAACAACCCTAACACCCTAACCACAAACAAAACTAACCCCCTAACAACAAACAACCCTAACCCCCTAACAACAAACAATCCTAACCCCCGAACAACCAACAACACTAACCCCCTAACCACAGTAAACACTAACACCATAACAACAAAAACCACTAAACCCCAACAAGAAACAACCCTAAACCCCTAACAACAAACAACACTAACCCCCTAACAACAAACAACCCTAACCAAACAACAAAAAACCCTAACCCACTAACAACAAACAACACTAACACCCTAACAACAAACAACCCTAACACCCTAACAACAAACAACACTAACACCCTAACAACAAACAACCCTAACCCCCTAACAACAAACAACCCTAAACCCCTGACATCAAAGAACACTAACACCCTAACAACAAACAACCCTAACCCCCTAACAACAAACACTAACCCCCAAACAACAAAAAAACCTAACCCCTGAAAACCAAAAACACTAACCCACTAACAACAAACAACCCTAACCCACTAACAACAAACAACCCTAACACCCTAACAACAAAAAACACTAACGCAATAACAACAAACAACCCTAAACCCCTAACATCAAACAACACTACCCCCTAACAACACAAAACACTAACACCCTAACAACAACCAACCCTAACCCCTAAGAACAAACAACACTAACGCCCTAAGAACAAACAACACTAACCCCCAGCAACGAACAATACTAAACCCCTAACAACACAAAACCTAACCCCTTTTCAACAAACAACCCTAACCCACTAACAACAAACAACCCTAACACCCTAACAACAAGCAACACTAACCCCCTAACAACAAACAACCCTAAACCACTAACATCAAACATCACTAACCCCCTAACAACACAAAACACTAACACCCTAACAACAAACAACACTAACACCCTAACAACAAAAACCACTAAACCCCAACAAGAAACAACCCTAAACCCCTAACAACAAACACAAACCCCCTAACAACAAACAACACTAAACCTCTAACAAGAAACTACCCTAACCCCGTAACAACAAACAACACTAACCCCGTAACAACAAACAACCCTAACCCCCAAACAACAAACAACCCTAACCCCCTAACAACAAACAATCCTAACCCCCGAACAACCAACAACACTAACGCCCTAACCACAATAAACACTAACACCCGAACAACAAAAACCAGTAAACCCCAACAAGAAACAACCCTAAACCCCTAACAACAAAAAACACTAACCCCCTAACAACAAACAACCCTAACCAAACAACAAACAAACCTAATCCACTAACAACAAACAACACTAACACCTTAACGACAAACAACCCTAACCCCCTAAGAACAAACAACACTAACACCCTAACAACAAACAACCCTAACCCCCTAACAACAAACAACACTAACCCCCAACAACAAACAACCCTAAACCCCTAACATCAAAGAACACTAACACCCTAACAGCAAACAACCTTAACCCCCTAACAACAAACACTAACCCCCAAACAACAAACAACCCTAACCCCTGAAAACCAAAAACACTACACCACTAAAAACAAAAAACCCTAACCCACTAACAACAAAGAACCCTAACACCCTAACAACAAACAACACTAACCCCCTAACAACAAACAACCCTAAACCCCTAACATCAAACAACACTAAACCCCTAACAACACAAAACACTAACACCCTAACAACAAACAACACTAACACCCTAACAACAAAAACCACTAAACCCCAACAAGAAACAACCCTAAACCCCTAACAACAAACAACACTAACCCCCTAACAACAAACAACCCTAACCCCTAAAAACCAAAAACACTAACCCACTAACAACAAACAACCCTAACCCACTAACAACAAACCACCCTAACACCCTAACCACAAACAACACTAACCCCCTAACAACAAACAACCCTAACCCCCTAACAACAAACAATCCTAACCCCCGAACAACCAACAACACTAACCCCCTAACCACAGTAAACACTAACACCCTAACAACAAAAACCACTAAACCCCAACAAGAAACAACCCTAAACCCCTAACAAAAAACAACACTAACCCCCTAACAACAAGCAACCCTAACCAAACAACAAAAAACCCTAACCCACTAACAACAAACAACACTAACACCCTAACAACAAACAACCCTAACCCCCTAACAACAAACAACACTAACACCCTAACAACAAACAACCCTAACCCCCTAACAAGAAACAACACTAACCCCCTAACAACAAACAGCCCTAAACCCCTAACATCAAAGAACACTAACACCCTAACAACAAACACCCCTAACCCCCTAACAACAAACAACACTAACCCCCTAACAACAAACAACCCTAAACTCCTAACATCAAAGAACACTAACACCCTAACAACAAACAACACTAACCCCCTAAAAACAAACACTAACCCCCAAACAACAAACAACCCTAACCCCTAAAAACCAAAAACACTAACCCACTAACAACAAACAACCCTAAACCACTAACAACAAACAACCCTAACACCCTAACAACAAACAACACTAACCCCCTAACAACAAAGAACCCTAAACCCCTAACATCAAACAACACTAACCCCCTAACAACAAACAAACCTAAACCCCTAACATCAAAGAACACTAACACCCTAACAACAAACAACCCTAACCCCCTAACAACAAACGCTAACCCCCAAACAACAAACAACCCTAACCCCTAAAAACCAAAAACACTAACCCACTAACAACAAACAACCCTAACCCACTAACAACAAACAACCCTAACACCCTAACCACAAACAAAACTAACCCCCTAACAACAAACAACCCTAACCCCCTAACAACAAACAATCCTAACCCCCGAACAACCAACACTAACCCCCTAACCACGGTAAACACTAACACCATAACAACAAAAACCACTAAACCCCAACAAGAAACAACCCTAAACCCCTAACAACAAACAACACTAACCCCCTAACAACAAACAACCCTAACCCCCTAACAACAAACAACCCTAACCAAACAACAAAAAACCCTAACCCACTAACAACAAACAACACTAACACCCTAACAACAAACAACCCTAACACCCTAACAACAAACAACACTAACACCCTAACAACAAACAACCCTAACCCCCTAACAACAAACAACCCTAAACCCCTGACATCAAAGAACACTAACACCCTAACAACAAACAACCCTAACCCCCTAACAACAAACACTAACCCCCAAACAACAAACAAACCTAACCCCTGACAACCAAAAACACTAACCCACTAACAACAAACAACCCTAACCCACTAACAACAAACAACCCTAACACCCTAACAACAAAAAACACTAACCCAATAACAACAAACAACCCTAAACCCCTAACATCAAACAACACTACCCCCTAACAACACAAAACACTAACACCCTAACAACAACCAACCCTAACCCCTAAGAACAAACAACACTAACGCCCTAAGAACAAACAACACTAACCCCCAGCAACGAACAATACTAAACCCCTAACAACACAAAACCTAACCCCTTTTCAACAAACAACCCTAACCCACTAACAACAAACAACCCTAACACCCTAACAACAAGCAACACTAACCCCCTAACAACAAACAACCCTAAACCACTAACAACAAACAACCCTAACACCCTAACAACAAACAACACTAACCCCCTAACAACAAAGAACCCTAAACCCCTAACATCAAACAACACTAACCCCCTAACAACAAACAAACCTAAACCCCTAACATCAAAGAACACTAACACCCTAACAACAAACAACCCTAACCCCCTAACAACAAACGCTAACCCCCAAACAACAAACAACCCCTAAAAACCAAAAACACTAACCCACTAACAACAAACAACCCTAACCCACTAACAACAAACAACCCTAACACCCTAACCACAAACAAAACTAACCCCCTAACAACAAACAACCCTAACCCCCTAACAACAAACAATCCTAACCCCCGAACAACCAACAACACTAACCCCCTAACCACAGTAAACACTAACACCATAACAACAAAAACCACTAAACCCCAACAAGAAACAACCCTAAACCCCTAACAACAAACAACACTAACCCCCTAACAACAAACAACCCTAACCAAACAACAAAAAACCCTAACCCACTAACAACAAACAACACTAACACCCTAACAACAAACAACCCTAACACCCTAACAACAAACAACACTAACACCCTAACAACAAACAACCCTAACCCCCTAACAACAAACAACCCTAAACCCCTGACATCAAAGAACACTAACACCCTAACAACAAACAACCCTAACCCCCTAACAACAAACACTAACCCCCAAACAACAAACAAACCTAACCCCTGAAAACCAAAAACACTAACCCACTAACAACAAACAACCCTAACCCACTAACAACAAACAACCCTAACACCCTAACAACAAAAAACACTAACCCAATAACAACAAACAACCCTAAACCCCTAACATCAAACAACACTACCCCCTAACAACACAAAACACTAACACCCTAACAACAACCAACCCTAACCCCTAAGAACAAACAACACTAACGCCCTAAGAACAAACAACACTAACCCCCAGCAACGAACAATACTAAACCCCTAACAACACAAAACCTAACCCCTTTTCAACAAACAACCCTAACCCACTAACAACAAACAACCCTAACACCCTAACAACAAGCAACACTAACCCCCTAACAACAAACAACCCTAAACCACTAACATCAAACATCACTAACCCCCTAACAACACAAAACACTAACACCCTAACAACAAACAACACTAACACCCTAACAACAAAAACCACTAAACCCCAACAAGAAACAACCCTAAACCCCTAACAACAAACACAAACCCCCTAACAACAAACAACACTAAACCTCTAACAAGAAACTACCCTAACCCCGTAACAACAAACAACACTAACCCCGTAACAACAAACAACCCTAACCCCCAAACAACAAACAACCCTAACCCCCTAACAACAAACAATCCTAACCCCCGAACAACCAACAACACTAACGCCCTAACCACAATAAACACTAACACCCGAACAACAAAAACCAGTAAACCCCAACAAGAAACAACCCTAAACCCCTAACAACAAAAAACACTAACCCCCTAACAACAAACAACCCTAACCAAACAACAAACAAACCTAATCCACTAACAACAAACAACACTAACACCTTAACGACAAACAACCCTAACCCCCTAAGAACAAACAACACTAACACCCTAACAACAAACAACCCTAACCCCCTAACAACAAACAACACTAACCCCCAACAACAAACAACCCTAAACCCCTAACATCAAAGAACACTAACACCCTAACAACAAACAACCCTAACCCCCTAACAACAAACACTAACCCCCAAACAACAAACAACCCTAACCCCTGAAAACCAAAAACACTACACCACTAAAAACAAACAACCCTAACCCACTAACAACAAACAACCCTAACACCCTAACAACAAACAACACTAACCCCCTAACAACAAACAACCCTAAACCCCTAACATCAAACAACACTAAACCCCTAACAACACAAAACACTAACACCCTAACAACAAACAACACTAACACCCTAACAACAAAAACCACTAAACCCCAACAAGAAACAACCCTAAACCCCTAACAACAAACAACACTAACCCCCTAACAACAAACAACCCTAACCCCTAAAAACCAAAAACACTAACCCACTAACAACAAACAACCCTAACCCACTAACAACAAACCACCCTAACACCCTAACCACAAACAACACTAACCCCCTAACAACAAACAACCCTAACCCCCTAACAACAAACAATCCTAACCCCCGAACAACCAACAACACTAACCCCCTAACCACAGTAAACACTAACACCCTAACAACAAAAACCACTAAACCCCAACAAGAAACAACCCTAAACCCCTAACAAAAAACAACACTAACCCCCTAACAACAAGCAACCCTAACCAAACAACAAAAAACCCTAACCCACTAACAACAAACAACACTAACACCCTAACAACAAACAACCCTAACCCCCTAACAACAAACAACACTAACACCCTAACAACAAACAACCCTAACCCCATAACAAGAAACAACACTAACCCCCTAACAACAAACAGCCCTAAACCCCTAACATCAAAGAACACTAACACCCTAACAACAAACACCCCTAACCCCCTAACAACAAACAACACTAACCCCCTAACAACAAACAACCCTAAACTCCTAACATCAAAGAACACTAACACCCTAACAACAAACAACACTAACCCCCTAAAAACAAACACTAACCCCCAAACAACAAACAACCCTAACCCCTAAAAACCAAAAACACTAACCCACTAACAACAAACAACCCTAAACCACTAACAACAAACAACCCTAACACCCTAACAACAAACAACACTAACCCCCTAACAACAAAGAACCCTAAACCCCTAACATCAAACAACACTAACCCCCTAACAACAAACAAACCTAAACCCCTAACATCAAAGAACACTAACACCCTAACAACAAACAACCCTAACCCCCTAACAACAAACGCTAACCCCCAAACAACAAACAACCCTAACCCCTAAAAACCAAAAACACTAACCCACTAACAACAAACAACCCTAACCCACTAACAACAAACAACCCTAACACCCTAACCACAAACAAAACTAACCCCCTAACAACAAACAACCCTAACCCCCTAACAACAAACAATCCTAACCCCCGAACAACCAACAACACTAACCCCCTAACCACGGTAAACACTAACACCATAACAACAAAAACCACTAAACCCCAACAAGAAACAACCCTAAACCCCTAACAACAAACAACACTAACCCCCTAACAACAAACAACCCTAACCCCCTAACAACAAACAACCCTAACCAAACAACAAAAAACCCTAACCCACTAACAACAAACAACACTAACACCCTAACAACAAACAACCCTAACACCCTAACAACAAACAACACGAACACCCTAACAACAAACAACCCTAACCCCCTAACAACAAACAACCCTAAACCCCTGACATCAAAGAACACTAACACCCTAACAACAAACAACCCTAACCCCCTAACAACAAACACTAACCCCCAAACAACAAACAAACCTAACCCCTGACAACCAAAAACACTAACCCACTAACAACAAACAACCCTAACCCACTAACAACAAACAACCCTAACACCCTAACAACAAAAAACACTAACCCAATAACAACAAACAACCCTAAACCCCTAACATCAAACAACACTACCCCCTAACAACACAAAACACTAACACCCTAACAACAACCAACCCTAACCCCTAAGAACAAACAACACTAACGCCCTAAGAACAAACAACACTAACCCCCAGCAACGAACAATACTAAACCCCTAACAACACAAAACCTAACCCCTTTTCAACAAACAACCCTAACCCACTAACAACAAACAACCCTAACACCCTAACAACAAGCAACACTAACCCCCTAACAACAAACAACCCTAAACCACTAACATCAAACATCACTAACCCCCTAACAACACAAAACACTAACACCCTAACAACAAACAACACTAACACCCTAACAACAAAAACCACTAAACCCCAACAAGAAACAACCCTAAACCCCTAACAACAAACACAAACCCCCTAACAACAAACAACACTAAACCTCTAACAAGAAACTACCCTAACCCCGTAACAACAAACAACACTAACCCCGTAACAACAAACAACCCTAACCCCCAAACAACAAACAACCCTAACCCCCTAACAACAAACAACACTAACACCCTAACAACAAACAACCCTAACCCCCTAACAACAAACAACACTAACCCCCTAACAACAAACAACCCTAAACCCCTAACATCAAAGAACACTAACACCCTAACAACAAACAACCCTAACCCCCTAACAACAAACACTAACCCCCAAACAACAAACAACCCTAACCCCTGAAAACCAAAAACACTACACCACTAAAAACAAACAACCCTAACCCACTAACAACAAACAACCCTAACACCCTAACAACAAACAACACTAACCCCCTAACAACAAACAACCCTAAACCCCTAACATCAAACAACACTAAACCCCTAACAACACAAAACACTAACACCCTAACAACAAACAACACTAACACCCTAACAACAAAAACCACTAAAACCCAACAAGAAACAACCCTGAACCCCTAACAACAAACACTAACCCCCTAACAACAAACAACACTAAACCCCTAACAAGAAACTACCCTAACCGCGTAACAACAAACAACCCTAACCCCCAAACAACAAACAACCCTAACCCCCTAACAACAAACAATCCTCACCCCCGAACAACCAACAACACTAACCCCCTAACCAAAATAAACACTAACACCCGAACAACAAAAACCACTAAACCCCAACAAGAAACAACCCTAAACCCCTAACAACAAAAAACACTAACCCCCTAACAACAAACAACCCTAACCAAACAACAAACAAACCTAACCCACTAACATGAAACAACACTAAGACCCTAACGACAAACAACCCTAACCCCCAAACAACAAACAACACTAACACCCTAACAACAAACAACCCTAACCCCCTAACAAACAACACTAACCCCCTAACAACAAACAACCCTAAACCCCTAACATCAAAGAACACTAACACCCTAACAACAAACAACACTAACACCCTAACAACAAACACTAACCCCCAAAAAACAAACAACCCTAACCCCTGAAAACCAAAAACACTAAACCACTAACAACAAACAACCCTAACCCACTAACAACAAACAACCCTAACACCCTAAAAACAAACAACACTAAACCCCTAACAACACAAAACACTAACACCCTAACAACAAACAACACTAACACCCTAACAACAAAAACCACTAAACCCCAACAAGAAACAACCCTAAACCCCTAACAACAAACAACACTAACCCCCTAACAACAAACAACCCTAACCCCTAAAAACCAAAAACACTAACCCACTAACAAACAACCCTAACCCACTAACAACAAACAACCCTAACACCCTAACCACAAACAACACTAACCCCCGAACAACAAACAACCCTAACCCGCTAACAACAAACAATCCTAACCCCCGAACAACCAACAACACTAAACCCCTAACCACAGTAAACACTAACACCCTAACAACAAAAACCACTAAACTCCAACAAGAAACAACCCTAAACCCCTAACAACAAAGAACACTAACGCCCTAACAACAAACAACCCTAAGCAAACAACAAACAAACCTAACCCACTAACAACAAACAACACTAACACCCTAACAACAAACACCCCTAACCCCCTAACAACAAACAACACTAACCCCCTAACAACAAACAACCCTAAACTCCTAACATCAAAGAACATTAACACCCTAACAACAAACAACACTAACCCCCTAAAAACAAACACTAACCCCCAAACAACAAACAACCCTAACCCCTAAAAACCAAAAACACTAACCCACTAACAACAAACAACCCTAAACCACTAACAACAAACAACCCTAACACCCTAACAACAAACAACACTAACCCCCTAACAACAAACAACCCTAACCCCCTAACAACAAACAATCCTAACCCCCGAACAACCAACAACACTAACCCCCTAACCACAGTAAACACTAACACCATAACAACAAAAACCACTAAACCCCAACAAGAAACAACCCTAAACCCCTAACAACAAACAACACTAACCCCCTAACAACAAACAACCCTAACCAAACAACAAAAAACCCTAACCCACTAACAACAAACAACACTAACACCCTAACAACAAACAACCCTAACACCCTAACAACAAACAACACTAACACCCTAACAACAAACAACCCTAACCCCCTAACAACAAACAACCCTAAACCCCTGACATCAAAGAACACTAACACCCTAACAACAAACAACCCTAACCCCCTAACAACAAACACTAACCCCCAAACAACAAACAAACCTAACCCCTGAAAACCAAAAACACTAACCCACTAACAACAAACAACCCTAACCCACTAACAACAAACAACCCTAACACCCTAACAACAAAAAACACTAACCCAATAACAACAAACAACCCTAAACCCCTAACATCAAACAACACTACCCCCTAACAACACAAAACACTAACACCCTAACAACAACCAACCCTAACCCCTAAGAACAAACAACACTAACGCCCTAAGAACAAACAACACTAACCCCCAGCAACGAACAATACTAAACCCCTAACAACACAAAACCTAACCCCTTTTCAACAAACAACCCTAACCCACTAACAACAAACAACCCTAACACCCTAACAACAAGCAACACTAACCCCCTAACAACAAACAACCCTAAACCACTAACATCAAACATCACTAACCCCCTAACAACACAAAACACTAACACCCTAACAACAAACAACACTAACACCCTAACAACAAAAACCACTAAACCCCAACAAGAAACAACCCTAAACCCCTAACAACAAACACAAACCCCCTAACAACAAACAACACTAAACCTCTAACAAGAAACTACCCTAACCCCGTAACAACAAACAACACTAACCCCGTAACAACAAACAACCCTAACCCCCAAACAACAAACAACCCTAACCCCCTAACAACAAACAATCCTAACCCCTGAACAACCAACAACACTAACGCCCTAACCACAATAAACACTAACACCCGAACAACAAAAACCAGTAAACCCCAACAAGAAACAACCCTAAACCCCTAACAACAAAAAACACTAACCCCCTAACAACAAACAACCCTAACCAAACAACAAACAAACCTAATCCACTAACAACAAACAACACTAACACCTTAACGACAAACAACCCTAACCCCCTAAGAACAAACAACACTAACACCCTAACAACAAACAACCCTAACCCCCTAACAACAAAAAACAATAACCCCCAACAACAAACAACCCTAAACCCCTAACATCAAAGAACACTAACACCCTAACAACAAACAACCCTAACCCCCTAACAACAAACACTAACCGCCAAACAACAAACAACCCTAACCACTGAAAACCAAAAACACTACACCACTAAAAACAAACAACCCTAACCCACTAACAACAAACAACCCTAACACCCTAACAACAAACAACACTAACCCCCTAACAACAAACAACCCTAAACCCCTAACATCAAACAACACTAAACCCCTAACAACACAAAACACTAACACCCTAACAACAAACAACACTAACACCCTAACAACAAAAACCACTAAACCCCAACAAGAAACAACCCTAAACCCCTAACAACAAACAACACTAACCCCCTAACAACAAACAACCCTAACCCCTAAAAACCAAAAACACTAACCCACTAACAACAAACAACCCTAACCCACTAACAACAAACCACCCTAACACCCTAACCACAAACAACACTAACCCCCTAACAACAAACAACCCTAACCCCCTAACAACAAACAATCCTAACCCCCGAACAACCAACAACACTAACCCCCTAACCACAGTAAACACTAACACCCTAACAACAAAAACCACTAAACCCCAACAAGAAACAACCCTAAACCCCTAACAAAAAACAACACTAACCCCCTAACAACAAGCAACCCTAACCAAACAACAAAAAACCCTAACCCACTAACAACAAACAACACTAACACCCTAACAACAAACAACCCTAACCCCCTAACAACAAACAACACTAACACCCTAACAACAAACAACCCTAACCCCCTAACAAGAAACAACACTAACCCCCTAACAACAAACAGCCCTAAAGCCCTAACATCAAAGAACACTAACACCCTAACAACAAACACCCCTAACCCCCTAACAACAAACAACACTAACCCCCTAACAACAAACAACCCTAAACTCCTAACATCAAAGAACACTAACACCCTAACAACAAACAACACTAACCCCCTAAAAACAAACACTAACCCCCAAACAACAAACAACCCTAACCCCTAAAAACCAAAAACACTAACCCACTAACAACAAACAACCCTAAACCACTAACAACAAACAACCCTAACACCCTAACAACAAACAACACTAACCCCCTAACAACAAAGAACCCTAAACCCCTAACATCAAACAACACTAACCCCCTAACAACAAACAAACCTAAACCCCTAACATCAAAGAACACTAACACCCTAACAACAAACAACCCTAACCCCCTAACAACAAACGCTAACCCCCAAACAACAAACAACTCTAACCCCTAAAAACCAAAAACACTAACCCACTAACAACAAACAACACTAACCCACTAACAACAAACAACCCTAACACCCTAACCACAAACAAAACTAACCCCCTAACAACAAACAACCCTAACCCCCTAACAACAAACAATCCTAACCCCCGAACAACCAACAACACTAACCCCCTAACCACGGTAAACACTAACACCATAACAACAAAAACCACTAAACCCCAACAAGAAACAACCCTAAACCCCTAACAACAAACAACACTAACCCCCTAACAACAAACAACCCTAACCCCCTAACAACAAACAACCCTAACCAAACAACAAAAAACCCTAACCCACTAACAACAAACAACACTAACACCCTAACAACAAACAACCCTAACACCCTAACAACAAACAACACTAACACCCTAACAACAAACAACCCTAACCCCCTAACAACAAACAACCCTAAACCCCTGACATCAAAGAACACTAACACCCTAACAACAAACAACCCTAACCCCCTAACAACAAACACTAACCCCCAAACAACAAACAAACCTAACCCCTGACAACCAAAAACACTAACCCACTAACAACAAACAACCCTAACCCACTAACAACAAACAACCCTAACACCCTAACAACAAAAAACACTAACCCAATAACAACAAACAACCCTAAACCCCTAACATCAAACAACACTACCCCCTAACAACACAAAACACTAACACCCTAACAACAACCAACCCTAACCCCTAAGAACAAACAACACTAACGCCCTAAGAACAAACAACACTAACCCCCAGCAACGAACAATACTAAACCCCTAACAACACAAAACCTAACCCCTTTTCAACAAACAACCCTAACCCACTAACAACAAACAACCCTAACACCCTAACAACAAGCAACACTAACCCCCTAACAACAAACAACCCTAAACCACTAACATCAAACATCACTAACCCCCTAATAACACAAAACACTAACACCCTAACAACAAACAACACTAACACCCTAACAACAAAAACCACTAAACCCCAACAAGAAACAACCCTAAACCCCTAACAACAAACACAAACCCCCTAACAACAAACAACACTAAACCTCTAACAAGAAACTACCCTAACCCCGTAACAACAAACAACACTAACCCCGTAACAACAAACAACCCTAACCCCCAAACAACAAACAACCCTAACCCCCTAAGAACAAACAACACTAACACCCTAACAACAAACAACCCTAACCCCCTAACAACAAACAACACTAACCCCCTAACAACAAACAACCCTAAACCCCTAACATCAAAGAACACTAACACCCTAACAACAAACAACCCTAACCCCCTAACAACAAACACTAACCCCCAAACAACAAACAACCCTAACCCCTGAAAACCAAAAACACTACACCACTAAAAACAAACAACCCTAACCCACTAACAACAAACAACCCTAACACCCTAACAACAAACAACACTAACCCCCTAACAACAAACAACCCTAAACCCCTAACATCAAACAACACTAAACCCCTAACAACACAAAACACTAACACCCTAACAACAAACAACACTAACACCCTAACAACAAAAACCACTAAACCCCAACAAGAAACAACCCTAAACCCCTAACAACAAACAACACTAACCCCCTAACAACAAACAACCCTAACCCCTAAAAACCAAAAACACTAACCCACTAACAACAAACAACCCTAACCCACTAACAACAAACCACCCTAACACCCTAACCACAAACAACACTAACCCCCTAACAACAAACAACCCTAACCCCCTAACAACAAACAATCCTAACCCCCGAACAACCAACAACACTAACCCCCTAACCACAGTAAACACTAACACCCTAACAACAAAAACCACTAAACCCCAACAAGAAACAACCCTAAACCCCTAACAAAAAACAACACTAACCCCCTAACAACAAGCAACCCTAACCAAACAACAAAAAACCCTAACCCACTAACAACAAACAACACTAACACCCTAACAACAAACAACCCTAACCCCCTAACAACAAACAACACTAACACCCTAACAACAAACAACCCTAACCCCCTAACAAGAAACAACACTAACCCCCTAACAACAAACAGCCCTAAACCCCTAACATCAAAGAACACTAACACCCTAACAACAAACACCCCTAACCCCCTAACAACAAACAACACTAACCCCCAACAACAAACAACCCTAAACTCCTAACATCAAAGAACACTAACACCCTAACAACAAACAACACTAACCCCCTAAAAACAAACACTAACCCCCAAACAACAAACAACCCTAACCCCTAAAAACCAAAAACACTAACCCACTAACAACAAACAACCCTAAACCACTAACAACAAACAACCCTAACACCCTAACAACAAACAACACTAACCCCCTAACAACAAAGAACCCTAAACCCCTAACATCAAACAACACTAACCCCCTAACAACAAACAAACCTAAACCCCTAACATCAAAGAACACTAACACCCTAACAACAAACAACCCTAACCCCCTAACAACAAACGCTAACCCCCAAACAACAAACAACTCTAACCCCTAAAAACCAAAAACACTAACCCACTAACAACAAACAACCCTAACCCACTAACAACAAACAACCCTAACACCCTAACCACAAACAAAACTAACCCCCTAACAACAAACAACCCTAACCCCCTAACAACAAACAATCCTAACCCCCGAACAACCAACAACACTAACCCCCTAACCACGGTAAACACTAACACCATAACAACAAAAACCACTAAACCCCAACAAGAAACAACCCTAAACCCCTAACAACAAACAACACTAACCCCCTAACAACAAACAACCCTAACCCCCTAACAACAAACAACCCTAACCAAACAACAAAAAACCCTAACCCACTAACAACAAACAACACTAACACCCTAACAACAAACAACCCTAACACCCTAACAACAAACAACACTAACACCCTAACAACAAACAACCCTAACCCCCTAACAACAAACAACCCTAAACCCCTGACATCAAAGAACACTAACACCCTAACAACAAACAACCCTAACCCCCTAACAACAAACACTAACCCCCAAACAACAAACAAACCTAACCCCTGACAACCAAAAACACTAACCCACTAACAACAAAAAACCCTAACCCACTAACAACAAACAACCCTAACACCCTAACAACAAAAAACACTAACCCAATAACAACAAACAACCCTAAACCCCTAACATCAAACAACACTACCCCCTAACAACACAAAACACTAACACCCTAACAACAACCAACCCTAACCCCTAAGAACAAACAACACTAACGCCCTAAGAACAAACAACACTAACCCCCAGCAACGAACAATACTAAACCCCTAACAACACAAAACCTAACCCCTTTTCAACAAACAACCCTAACCCACTAACAACAAACAACCCTAACACCCTAACAACAAGCAACACTAACCCCCTAACAACAAACAACCCTAAACCACTAACATCAAACATCACTAACCCCCTAATAACACAAAACACTAACACCCTAACAACAAACAACACTAACACCCTAACAACAAAAACCACTAAACCCCAACAAGAAACAACCCTAAACCCCTAACAACAAACACAAACCCCCTAACAACAAACAACACTAAACCTCTAACAAGAAACTACCCTAACCCCGTAACAACAAACAACACTAACCCCGTAACAACAAACAACCCTAACCCCCAAACAACAAACAACCCTAACCCCCTAAGAACAAACAACACTAACACCCTAACAACAAACAACCCTAACCCCCTAACAACAAACAACACTAACCCCCTAACAACAAACAACCCTAAACCCCTAACATCAAAGAACACTAACACCCTAACAACAAACAACCCTAACCCCCTAACAACAAACACTAACCCCCAAACAACAAACAACCCTAACCCCTGAAAACCAAAAACACTACACCACTAAAAACAAACAACCCTAACCCACTAACAACAAACAACCCTAACACCCTAACAACAAACAACACTAACCCCCTAACAACAAACAACCCTAAACCCCTAACATCAAACAACACTAAACCCCTAACAACACAAAACACTAACACCCTAACAACAAACAACACTAACACCCTAACAACAAAAACCACTAAAACCCAACAAGAAACAACCCTGAACCCCTAACAACAAACACTAACCCCCTAACAACAAACAACACTAAACCCCTAACAAGAAACTACCCTAACCGCGTAACAACAAACAACCCTAACCCCCAAACAACAAACAACCCTAACCCCCTAACAACAAACAATCCTCACCCCCGAACAACCAACAACACTAACCCCCTAACCAAAATAAACACTAACACCCGAACAACAAAAACCACTAAACCCCAACAAGAAACAACCCTAAACCCCTAACAACAAAAAACACTAACCCCCTAACAACAAACAACCCTAACCAAACAACAAACAAACCTAACCCACTAACATGAAACAACACTAAGACCCTAACGACAAACAACCCTAACCCCCAAACAACAAACAACACTAACACCCTAACAACAAACAACCCTAACCCCCTAACAAACAACACTAACCCCCTAACAACAAACAACCCTAAACCCCTAACATCAAAGAACACTAACACCCTAACAACAAACAACACTAACACCCTAACAACAAACACTAACCCCCAAAAAACAAACAACCCTAACCCCTGAAAACCAAAAACACTAAACCACTAACAACAAACAACCCTAACCCACTAACAACAAACAACCCTAACACCCTAAAAACAAACAACACTAAACCCCTAACAACACAAAACACTAACACCCTAACAACAAACAACACTAACACCCTAACAACAAAAACCACTAAACCCCAACAAGAAACAACCCTAAACCCCTAACAACAAACAACACTAACCCCCTAACAACAAACAACCCTAACCCCTAAAAACCAAAAACACTAACCCACTAACAACAAACAACCCTAACCCACTAACAACAAACAACCCTAACACCCTAACCACAAACAACACTAACCCCCTAACAACAAACAACCCTAACCCCCGAACAACAAACAACCCTAACCCCCTAACAACAAACAATCCTAACCCCCGAACAACCAACAACACTAAACCCCTAACCACAGTAAACACTAACACCCTAACAACAAAAACCACTAAACTCCAACAAGAAACAACCCTAAACCCCTAACAACAAACAACACTAACGCCCTAACAACAAACAACCCTAAGCAAACAACAAACAAACCTAACCCACTAACAACAAACAACACTAACACCCTAACAACAAACACCCCTAACCCCCTAACAACAAACAACACTAACCCCCTAACAACAAAAAACCCTAAACTCCTAACATCAAAGAACACTAACACCCTAACAACAAACAACACTAACCCCCTAAAAACAAACACTAACCCCCAAACAACAAACAACCCTAACCCCTAAAAACCAAAAACACTAACCCACTAACAACAAACAACCCTAAACCACTAACAACAAACAACCCTAACACCCTAACAACAAACAACACTAACCCCCTAACAACAAACAACCCTAAACCCCTAACATCAAACAACACTATCCCCCTAACAACAAACAACCCTAAACCCCTAACATCAAAGAACACTAACACCCTAACAACAAACAACCCTAACCCCCTAACAACAAACGCTAACCCCCAAACAACAAACAACCGTAACCCCTAAAAACCAAAAACACTAACCCACTAACAACAAACAACCCTAACCCACTAACAACAAACAACCCTAACACCCTAACCACAAACAACACTAACCCCCTAACAACAAACAACCCTAACACCCAACAACAAACAATCCTAACCCCCGAACAACCAACAACACTAACCCCCTAACCACAGTAAACACTAACACCCTAACAACAAAAACCACTAAACCCCAACAAGAAACAACCCTAAACCCCTAACAACAAACAACACTAACCCCCTAACAACAAGCAACCCTAACCAAACAACAAAAAACCCTAACACGCTAACAACAAACAACACTAACACCCTAACAACAAACAACCCTAACCCCCTAACAACAAACAACACTAACACCCTAACAACAAACAACCCTAACCCCCTAACAACAAACAACCCTAAACCCCTGACATCAAAGAACACTAACACCCTAACAACAAACAACCCTAACCCCCTAAAAACAAACACTAACCCCCAAACAACAAACAACCCTAACCCCTGAAAACCAAAAACACTAACCCACTAACAACAAACAACCCTAACCCACTAACAACAAACAACCCTAACACCCTAACAACAAACAACACTAACCCCCTAACAACAAACAACCCTAAACCCCTAACATCAAACAACACTACCCCCTAACAACACAAAACACTAACACCCTAACAACAACCAACCCTAACCCCTAAGAACAAACAACACTAACGCCCTAAGAACAAACAACACTAACCCCCAGCAACGAACAATACTAAACCCCTAACAACACAAAACCTAACCCCTTTTCAACAAACAACCCTAACCCACTAACAACAAACAACCCTAACACCCTAACAACAAGCAACACTAACCCCCTAACAACAAACAACCCTAAAACACTAACATCAAACATCACTAACCCCCTAACAACACAAAACACTAACACCTTAACAACAAACAACACTAACACCCTAACAACAAAAACCACTAAACCCCAACAAGAAACAACCCTAAACCCCTAACAACAAACACAAAGCCCCTAACAACAAACAACACTAAACCCCTAACAAGAAACTACCCTAACCCCGTAACAACAAACAACACTAACCCCGTAACAACAAACAACCCTAACCCCCAAACAACAAACAAACCTAACCCCCTAACAACAAACAATCCTAACCCCCGAACAACCAACAACACTAACGCCCTAACCACAATAAACACTAACACCCGAACAACAAAAACCACTAAACCCCAACAAGAAACAACCCTAAACCCCTAACAACAAAAAACACTAACCCCCTAACAACAAACAACCCTAACCAAACAACAAACAAACCTAATCCACTAACAACAAACAACACTAACACCCTAACGACAAACAACCCTAACTCCCTAAGAACAAACAACACTAACACCCTAACAACAAACAACCCTAACCCCCTAACAACAAACAACACTAACCCCCTAACAACAAACAACCCTAAACCCCTAACATCAAAGAACACTAACACCCTAACAACAAACAACCCTAGCCCCTTAACAACAAACAACACTAACCCCCTAACAACACAAAACACTAACACCCTAACAACAGACAACACTAACACCCTAACAACAAAAACCACTAAACCCCAACAAGAAACAACCCTAAACCCCTAACAACAAACAACACTAACCCCCTAACAACAAACAACACTAACACCCTAACAACAACCAACCCTAAACCCCTAACATCAAAGAACACTAACACCCTAACAACAAACAACCCTAACCCCCTAACAACAAACACTAACCCCCAAACAACAAACAACCCTAACCCCTGAAAACCAAAAACACTAAACCACTAACAACAAACAACCCTAACCCACTAACAACAAACAACCCTAACACCCTAAAAACAAACAACACTAAACCCCTAACAACACAAAACACTAACACCCTAACAACAAACAACACTAACACCCTAACAACAAAAACCACTAAACCCCAACAAGAAACAACCCTAAACCCCTAACAACAAACAACACTAACCCCCTAACAACAAACAACCCTAACCCCTAAAAACCAAAAACACTAACCCACTAACAACAAACAACCCTAACCCACTAACAACAAACCACCCTAACACCCTAACCACAAACAACACTAACCCCCTAACAACAAACAACCCTAACCCCCTAACAACAAACAATCCTAACCCCCGAACAACCAACAACACTAACCCCCTAACCACAGTAAACACTAACACCCTAACAACAAAAACCACTAAACCCCAACAAGAAACAACCCTAAACCCCTAACAAAAAACAACACTAACCCCCTAACAACAAGCAACCCTAACCAAACAACAAAAAACCCTAACCCACTAACAACAAACAACACTAACACCCTAACAACAAACAACCCTAACCCCCTAACAACAAACAACACTAACCCCCTAACAACAAACAACCCTAACCCGCTAACAAGAAACAACACTAACCCCCTAACAACAAACAGCCCTAAACCCCTAACATCAAAGAACACTAACACCCTAACAACAAACAACCCTAACCCCCTAACAACAAACACTAACCCCCAAACAACAAACAACCCTAACCCCTGAAAACCAAAAACACTAACCCACTAACAACAAACAACCCTAACCCACTAACAACAAACAACCCTAACACCCTAACAACAAACAACACTAACCCCCTAACAACAAACAACCCTAAACCCCTAACAACAAACACTAACCCCCTAACAACAAACAACACTAAACCCCTAACAAGAAACTACCCTAACCGCGTAACAACAAACAACCCTAACCCCCAAACAACAAACAACCCTAACCCCCTAACAACAAACAATCCTCACCCCCGAACAACCAACAACACTAACCCCCTAACCAAAATAAACACTAACACCCGAACAACAAAAACCACTAAACCCCAACAAGAAACAACCCTAAACCCCTAACAACAAAAAACACTAACCCCCTAACAACAAACAACCCTAACCAAACAACAAACAAACCTAACCCACTAACATGAAACAACACTAAGACCCTAACGACAAACAACCCTAACCCCCAAACAACAAACAACACTAACACCCTAACAACAAACAACCCTAACCCCCTAACAAACAACACTAACCCCCTAACAACAAACAACCCTAAACCCCTAACATCAAAGAACACTAACACCCTAACAACAAACAACACTAACACCCTAACAACAAACACTAACCCCCAAAAAACAAACAACCCTAACCCCTGAAAACCAAAAACACTAAACCACTAACAACACACAACCCTAACCCACTAACAACAAACAACCCTAACACCCTAAAAACAAACAACACTAAACCCCTAACAACACAAAACACTAACACCCTAACAACAAACAACACTAACACCCTAACAACAAAAACCACTAAACCCCAACAAGAAACAACCCTAAACCCCTAACAACAAACAACACTAACCCCCTAACAACAAACAAGCCTAACCCCTAAAAACCAAAAACACTAACCCACTAACAACAAACAACCCTAACCCACTAACAACAAACAACCCTAACACCCTAACCACAAACAACACTAACCCCCGAACAACAAACAACCCTAACCCCCTAACAACAAACAATCCTAACCCCCGAACAACCAACAACACTAAACCCCTAACCACAGTAAACACTAACACCCTAACAACAAAAACCAGTAAACTCCAACAAGAAACAACCCTAAACCCCTAACAACAAACAACACTAACGCCCTAACAACAAACAACCCTAAGCAAACAACAAACAAACCTAACCCACTAACAACAAACAACACTAACACCCTAACAACAAACACCCCTAACCCCCTAACAACAAACAACACTAACCCCCTAACAACAAACAACCCTAAACTCCTAACATCAAAGAACACTAACACCCTAACAACAAACAACACTAACCCCCTAAAAACAAACACTAACCCACTAACAACAAACAACCCTAAACCACTAACAACAAACAACCCTAACAGCCTAACAACAAACAACACTAACCCCCTAACAACAAACAACCCTAAACCCCTAACATCAAACAACACTGTCCCCCTAACAACAAACAACCCTAAACCCCTAACATCAAAGAACACTAACACCCTAACAACAAACAACCCTAACCCCCTAACAACAAACGCTAACCCCCAAACAACAAACAACCGTAACCCCTAAAAACCAAAAACACTAACCCACTAACAACAAACAACCCTAACCCACTAACAACAAACAACCCTAACACCCTAACCACAAACAACACTAACCCCCTAACAACAAACAACCCTAACCCCCAAAACAACAAACAATCCTAACCCCCGAACAACCAACAACACTAACCCCCTAACCACAGTAAACACTAACACCCTAACAACAAAAACCACTAAACCCCAACAAGAAACAACCCTAAACCCCTAACAAAAAACAACACTAACCCCCTAACAACAAGCAACCCTAACCAAACAACAAAAAACCCTAACACACTAACAACAAACAACACTAACACCCTAACAACAAACAACCCTAACCCCCTAACAACAAACAACACTAACACCCTAACAACAAACAACCCTAACCCCCTAACAAGAAACAACACTAACCCCCTAACAACAAACAGCCCTAAACCCCTAACATCAAAGAACACTAACACCCTAACAACAAACAACACTAACACCCTAACAACAACCAACCCTAAACCCCTAACATCAAAGAACACTAACACCCTAACAACAAACAACCCTAACCCCCTAACAACAAACACTAACCCCCAAACAACAAACAACCCTAACCCCTGAAAACCAAAAACACTAAACCACTAACAACAAACAACCCTAACCCACTAACAACAAACAACCCTAACACCCTAAAAACAAACAACACTAAACCCCTAAAAACACAAAACACTAACACCCTAACAACAAACAACACTAACACCCTAACAACAAAAACCACTAAACCCCAACAAGAAACAACCCTAAACCCCTAACAACAAACAACACTAACCCCCTAACAACAAACAACCCTAACCCCTAAAAACCAAAAACACTAACCCACTAACAACAAACAACCCTAACCCACTAACAACAAACCACCCTAACACCCTAACCACAAACAACACTAACCCCCTAACAACAAACAACCCTAACCCCCTAACAACAAACAATCCTAACCCCCGAACAACCAACAACACTAACCCCCTAACCACAGTAAACACTAACACCCTAACAACAAAAACCACTAAACCCCAACAAGAAACAACCCTAAACCCCTAACAAAAAACAACACTAACCCCCTAACAACAAGCAACCCTAACCAAACAACAAAAAACCCTAACCCACTAACAACAAACAACACTAACACCCTAACAACAAACAACCCTAACCCCCTAACAACAAACAACACTAACCCCCTAACAACAAACAACCCTAACCCGCTAACAAGAAACAACACTAACCCCCTAACAACAAACAGCCCTAAACCCCTAACATCAAAGAACACTAACACCCTAACAACAAACAACCCTAACCCCCTAACAACAAACACTAACCCCCAAACAACAAACAACCCTAACCCCTGAAAACCAAAAACACTAACCCACTAACAACAAACAACCCTAACCCACTAACAACAAACAACCCTAACACCCTAACAACAAACAACACTAACCCCCTAACAACAAACAACCCTAAACCCCTAACAACAAACACTAACCCCCTAACAACAAACAACACTAAACCCCTAACAAGAAACTACCCTAACCGCGTAACAACAAACAACCCTAACCCCCAAACAACAAACAACCCTAACCCCCTAACAACAAACAATCCTCACCCCCGAACAACCAACAACACTAACCCCCTAACCAAAATAAACACTAACACCCGAACAACAAAAACCACTAAACCCCAACAAGAAACAACCCTAAACCCCTAACAACAAAAAACACTAACCCCCTAACAACAAACAACCCTAACCAAACAACAAACAAACCTAACCCACTAACATGAAACAACACTAAGACCCTAACGACAAACAACCCTAACCCCCAAACAACAAACAACACTAACACCCTAACAACAAACAACCCTAACCCCCTAACAAACAACACTAACCCCCTAACAACAAACAACCCTAAACCCCTAACATCAAAGAACACTAACACCCTAACAACAAACAACACTAACACCCTAACAACAAACACTAACCCCCAAAAAACAAACAACCCTAACCCCTGAAAACCAAAAACACTAAACCACTAACAACACACAACCCTAACCCACTAACAACAAACAACCCTAACACCCTAAAAACAAACAACACTAAACCCCTAACAACACAAAACACTAACACCCTAACAACAAACAACACTAACACCCTAACAACAAAAACCACTAAACCCCAACAAGAAACAACCCTAAACCCCTAACAACAAACAACACTAACCCCCTAACAACAAACAAGCCTAACCCCTAAAAACCAAAAACACTAACCCACTAACAACAAACAACCCTAACCCACTAACAACAAACAACCCTAACACCCTAACCACAAACAACACTAACCCCCGAACAACAAACAACCCTAACCCCCTAACAACAAACAATCCTAACCCCCGAACAACCAACAACACTAAACCCCTAACCACAGTAAACACTAACACCCTAACAACAAAAACCAGTAAACTCCAACAAGAAACAACCCTAAACCCCTAACAACAAACAACACTAACGCCCTAACAACAAACAACCCTAAGCAAACAACAAACAAACCTAACCCACTAACAACAAACAACACTAACACCCTAACAACAAACACCCCTAACCCCCTAACAACAAACAACACTAACCCCCTAACAACAAACAACCCTAAACTCCTAACATCAAAGAACACTAACACCCTAACAACAAACAACACTAACCCCCTAAAAACAAACACTAACCCACTAACAACAAACAACCCTAAACCACTAACAACAAACAACCCTAACAGCCTAACAACAAACAACACTAACCCCCTAACAACAAACAACCCTAAACCCCTAACATCAAACAACACTGTCCCCCTAACAACAAACAACCCTAAACCCCTAACATCAAAGAACACTAACACCCTAACAACAAACAACCCTAACCCCCTAACAACAAACGCTAACCCCCAAACAACAAACAACCGTAACCCCTAAAAACCAAAAACACTAACCCACTAACAACAAACAACCCTAACCCACTAACAACAAACAACCCTAACACCCTAACCACAAACAACACTAACCCCCTAACAACAAACAACCCTAACCCCCAAAACAACAAACAATCCTAACCCCCGAACAACCAACAACACTAACCCCCTAACCACAGTAAACACTAACACCCTAACAACAAAAACCACTAAACCCCAACAAGAAACAACCCTAAACCCCTAACAAAAAACAACACTAAC
The DNA here is from genome assembly GCF_024166365.1 of Elephas maximus indicus. Taxonomy (NCBI): domain Eukaryota; kingdom Metazoa; phylum Chordata; class Mammalia; order Proboscidea; family Elephantidae; genus Elephas; species Elephas maximus. The sequence continues at coordinate 125,721 of NW_026060260.1, forward strand.
CCCCTAACAACAAGCAACCCTAACCAAACAACAAAAAACCCTAACACACTAACAACAAACAACACTAACACCCTAACAACAAACAACCCTAACCCCCTAACAACAAACAACACTAACACCCTAACAACAAACAACCCTAACCCCCTAACAAGAAACAACACTAACCCCCTAACAACAAACAGCCCTAAACCCCTAACATCAAAGAACACTAACACCCTAACAACAAACAACTCTAACCCCCTAAGAACAAACACTAACACCCAAACAACAAACAACCCTAACCCCTAAAAACCAAAAACACTAACCCACTAACAACAAACAAACCTAAACCACTAACAATAAACAACCCTAACACCCTAACAACAACCAACCCTAACCCCTAAGAACAAACAACACTAACGCCCTAAGAACAAACAACACTAACCCCCAGCAACGAACAATACTAAACCCCTAACAACACAAAACCTAACCCCCTGTCAACAAACAACCCTAACCCACTAACAACAAACACCCCTAACACCCTAACAACAAACAACAATAACCCCCTAACAACAAACAACCCTAAACCCCTATACATCAAAGAACACTAACACCCTAACAACAAACAACCCTAGCCCCCTCACAACAAACACTAACCCCCAAACAACAAACCACCCTAACCCGTAAAAACCAAAAACACTAACCCACTAACAACAAACAACCCTAACCCACTAACAACAAACAACCCTAACCCCCTAACAACAAACAACCCTAAACCCCTAACATCAAACAACACTAACGCCCTAACAACACAAAACACTAACACCCTAACAACAAACAACACTAACACCCTAACAACAAAAACCACTAAACCCCAACAAGAAACAACCCTAAACCCCAACAACAAACACTAACCCCCTAACAAAAAACAACACTAAACCCCTAACAAGAAACTACCCTAACCCCGTAACAACAAACAACACTAACCCCGTAAGAACAAACAACACTAACCTCCAAACAACAAACAACCCTAACCCCCTAACAACAAACAATCCTAATCCCCGAACAACCAACAACACTAACCCCCTAACCACAGTAAACACTAACACCCTAACAACAAAAACCACTAAACTCCAACAAGAAACAACCCTAAACCCCTAACAACAAACAACACTAACGCCCTAACAACAAACAACCTTAAGCAAACAACAAACAAACGTAACCCACTAACAACAAACAACACTAACACCCTAACAACAAACACCCCAACCCCCTAACAACAAACAACACTAACACCCTAACAACAAACAACCCTAACCCCTAACAACAAACAACACTAACCCCCTAACAACAAACAACCCTAAACCCCTAACATCAAAGAACACTAACACCCTAACAACAAACAACCCTAACCCCCTAACAACAAACACTAACCCCCAAACAACAAACAACCCTAACCCCTAAAAACCAAAAACACTAACCCACTAACAACAAACAACCCTAACCCACTAACAACAAACAACCCTAACACCCTAACCACAAACAACACTAACCCCCTAACAACAAACAACCCTAACCCCCAAAACAACAAACAATCCTAACCCCCGAACAACCAACAACACTAACCCCCTAACCACAGTAAACACTAACACCCTAACAACAAAAACCACTAAACCCCAACAAGAAACAACCCTAAACCCCTAACAACAAACACTAACCCCCTAACAACAAACAACACTAAACCCCTAACAAGAAACTACCCTAACCCCGTAACAACAAACAACACTAACCCCGTAACAACAAACAACCCTAAACCCCTAACATCAAACAACCCTAACCCCCTAACAACAAGCAACCCTAACCCCCTAACAACAAACACTAACCCCCAAACAACAAACAACCCTAAACCCCTAACATCAAACAACACTTACCCCCTAACAAAACAAAACACTAACACCCTAACAACAAACAATCCTAACCCCCGAACAACCAACAACACTAACCCCCTAACCACAATAAACACTAACACCCTAACAACAAAAACCACTAAACCCCAACAAGAAACAACCCTAAACCCCTAACAACAAACAACACTAACCCCCTAACAACAAACAACCTTAACCCCCTAACAGCAAACACCCCTAAACCCCTAACAACAAACAATCCTAACCCTCTAACAACCTACAACAATAACCCCCAACCAGAAACAACACTAATCCCGTAAGAACAAACAACACTAACACCCTAATAACAAACAACCTTAGCCCCCTAACAACAAACACTAACCCCCAAACAACAAACAACCCTAACCCCTAAAAACCAAAAACACTAACCTACTAACAACAAACAACCCTAACCCACTAACAACAAACAACCGTAACCCCCTAACAACAAACAACCCTAAACCCCTAACATCAAACAACACTAACCCCCTAACAACACAAAACACTAACCCCCTAACAACAAACAACACTAACTCCCTAACAACAAACAACCCTAAACCCCTAACATCAAAGAACACTAACACCCTAACAACAAACAACCCTAACCCCCTAACAACAAACAATCCTCACCCCCGAACAACCAACAACACTAACCCCCTAACCAAAATAAACACTAACACCCGAACAACAAAAACCACTAAACCCCAACAAGAAACAACCCTAAACCCCTAACAACAAAAAACACTAACCACCTAACAACAAACAACCCTAACCAAACAACAAACAAACCTAACCCACTAACATGAAACAACACTAAGACCCTAACGACAAACAACCCTAACCCCCAAACAACAAACAACACTAACACCCTAACAACAAACAACCCTAACCCCCTAACAAACAACACTAACCCCCTAACAACAAACAACCCTAAACCCCTAACATCAAAGAACACTAACACCCTAACAACAAACAACACTAACACCCTAACAACAAACACTAACCCCCAAAAAACAAACAACCCTAACCCCTGAAAACCAAAAACACTAAACCACTAACAACACACAACCCTAACCCACTAACAACAAACAACCCTAACACCCTAAAAACAAACAACACTAAACCCCTAACAACACAAAACACTAACACCCTAACAACAAACAACACTAACACCCTAACAACAAAAACCACTAAACCCCAACAAGAAACAACCCTAAACCCCTAACAACAAACAACACTAACCCCCTAACAACAAACAACCCTAACCCCTAAAAACCAAAAACACTAACCCACTAACAACAAACAACCCTAACCCACTAACAACAAACAACCCTAACACCCTAACCACAAACAACACTAACCCCCGAACAACAAACAACCCTAACCCCCTAACAACAAACAATCCTAACCCCCGAACAACCAACAACACTAACCCCCTAACCACAGTAAACACTAACACCCTAACAACAAAAACCACTAAACTCCAACAAGAAACAACCCTAAACCCCTAACAACAAACAACACTAACGCCCTAACAACAAACAACCCTAAGCAAGCAACAAACAAACCTAACCCACTAACAACAAACAACACTAACACCCTAACAACAAACACCCCTAACCCCCTAACAACAAACAACACTAACACCCTAAAAACAAACAACCCTAACCCCTAACAACAAACAACACTAACCCCCTAACAACAAACAACCCTAAACCCCTAACATCAAAGAACACTAACACCCTAACAACAAACAACCCTAACCCCCTAACAACAAACACTAACCCCCAAACAACAAACAACCCTAACCCCTAAAAACCAAAAACACTAACTCACTAACAACAAACAACCCTAACCCACTAACAACAAACAACCCTAACACCCTAACCACAAACAACACTAACCCCCTAACAACAAACAACCCTAACCCCCAAACAACAAACAATCCTAACCCCCGAACAACCAACAACACTAACCCCCTAACCACAGTAAACACTAACACCCTAACAACAAAAACCACTAAACCCCAACAAGAAACAACCCTAAACCCCTAACAACAAAAAACACTAACCCCCTAACAACAAAGAACCCTAAACCCCTAACATCAAAGAACACTAACACCCTAACAACAAACAACCCTAGCCCCCTAACAACAAACACTAACCCCCAAACAACAAACAACCCTAAACCACTAACAACAAACAACCCTAAACCACTAACAACAAACAACCCTAACACCCTAACAACAAACAACACTAACCCCCTAACAACACAAAACACTAACACCCTAAGAACAAACAACATTAACACCCTAACAACAAAAACCACTAAACACCAACAAGAAACAACCCTAAACCCCTAACAAAAAACACTAACCCCCTAACAACAAACAACACTAAACCCCTTAGAAGAAACTACCCTAACCCCGTGACAACAAACAACACTAACCCGGTAACAACAAACAACCCTAACCCCCAAACAACAAACAACCCTAACCCCCTAAAAAGAAACAATCCTAACCCCCGAACAACCAACAACACTAACCCCCTAACCACAATAAACACTAACACCCGAACAACAAAAACCACTAAACCCCAAGAAGAAACAACATTAAACCCCTAACAACAAACAACCCTAAACCCCTAACAACAAACAACACTAACACCCTAACAACAAACAACTCTAACCCCCTAACAACGAACAACACTAGCCCCCTAACAACAATCAACACTAACCCCCAAACAACAAACAATCCTAACCCCTAAAATCCAAAAACACTAACCCACTAAAAACAAACAACCCTAACCCACTAACAACAAAAAACCCTCACACCCCAAAAACAAACAACACTAACCCCCTAACAACAAACAACCCTAAACCCCTAACATCAAACAACACTAACCCCCTAACAACACAAAACACTAACACCGTAACAACAAAGAACACTAACCCCCTAACAACAAACAACACTAACTCCCTAACAACAAAAACCACTAAACCCCAACAAGAAACAACCCGAAACCCCTAACAACAAACAACACTAAAACCCTAACAAGAAACTACCCTAACCCCGTAACAACAAACAACACTAACCCCGTAACAACAAACAACCCTAACCCCCAAACAACAAACAACACTAACCCCCTAACAACAAACAATCCTAACCCCCGAACAACCAACAACACTAACCCCTAACCACAATAAACACTAACACCCTAACAACAAAAACCACTAAACCCCAACAAGAAACAACCCTAAACCCCTAACAACAAACAACACTAACCCCCTAACAACAAACAACCCTAACCAAACAACAAACAACACTAACCCACTAACAAAAAACATCACTAACACCCTAACAACAAACAACCCTAACCCCCTAACAACAAACAACGTTAACCCCCTAACAACAAACAACCCTAAACCCCTAACATCAAAGAACACTAACACCCTAACAACAAAGAACCCTAGCCCCCTAACAACAAACACTAACCCCCAAACAACAAACAACCCTAACCCACTAACAACAAACAACCCTAAACCACTAACAACAAACAACCCTAACACCCTAACAACAAACAACACTAACCCCCAACAAAAAACAACCCTAAACCCCTAACATCAAACAACACTAACCCCCTAACTACACAAAACACTAACACCCTAAGAACAAACAACATTAACACCCTAACAACAAAAACCACTAAACCCCAACAGGAAACAACCCTAAACCCCTAACAAAAAACACTAACCCCCTAACAACAAACAACACTAAACCCCTTAGAAGAAACTACCCTAACCCCGTAACAACAAACAACACTAACCCCGTAACAAGAAACAACCCTAACCCCCTAAAAACAAAGAACACTAACACCCTAACAACAAACAACCCTAAACCCCTAACAACAAACAACACTAACACCCTAACAACAAACAACTCTAACCCCCTAACAACAAACAACCCTAGCCCCCTAACAACAAACACTAACCCCCAAACAACAAACAACCCTAACCCACTAACAACAAACAACCCTAAACCACTAACAACAAACAACACTAACACCCTAACAACAAACAACACTAACCCCCTAACAACAAACAACCCTAAACCCCTAACATCAAACAACACTAACCCCCTAACAACACAAAACACTAACACCCTAACAACAAACAACACTAACACCCTAAGAATAAAAACCACTAAACCCCAACAAGAAACAACCCTAAACCCCTAACAACAAACACTAACCCCCTAACAACAAACAACACTAAACCCCTAACAAGAAACTACCCTAACCCCGTAACAACAAACAACACTAACCCCGTAACAACAAACAAACCTAACCCCCAAACAACAAACAACCCTCACCCCCTAACAACAAACAATCCTAACCCCCGAACAACCAACAACACTAACCCCCTAACCACAATAAACACTAACACCCTAACAACAAAAACCACTAAACCCCAACAAGAAACAACCCTAAACCCCTAGCAACAAACAACACTAACCCCCTAACAACAAACAACCCTAACCCCCTAACAACAAAGAACACTAAAACCCTACTAACAAACAACCCTAACCCCCTAACAACAAACACTAACCCCCAAACAACAAACAACCCTAACCCCTAAAAAGCAAAAACAATAACCCACTAACAACAAACAACCCTGAACCACTAACAACAAACAACCCTAACAACCTAACAAACAACACTAACCCCCTAACAACAAACAACCCTAAACCCCTAACAACAAACAACCCTAACCCCCTAACAACAAACAATACTAACCCCCGAACAACCAACAACACTAACCCCCTAACCACAATAAACACTAACACCCTAACAACAAAAACCACTAAACCCCAACAAGAAACAACCCTAAACCCCTAACAACAAACACTAACCCCCTAACAACAAACAACCCTAACCAAACAACAAACAACCCTAACCCACTAACAACAAACAACACTAACACCCTAATAACAAACAAAACTAACACCCTAACAACAAACAACCCTAATCCCCTAACAACAAACAACGCTAACCCCCTAACAACAAACAACCCTAAAACCCTAACATCAAAGAACACTAACACCCTAACTACAAACAACCCTAACCCCCTAACAACAAACACTAACCCCCAAACAACAAACAACCCTAACCCGTAAAATCCAAAAACACTAACCCACTAACAACAAACAACCCTAACCCACTAACAACAAACAACCCTAGCCCCCTAACAACAAACACTAACCCCCAAACAACAAACAACCCTAACCCACTAACAACAAACAACCCTAAACCACTAACAACAAACAACCCTAACACCCTAACAAAGAGCACTAACCCCCTAACAACAAACAACCCTAAACCCCTAACATCAAACAACACTAACCCCCTAACAACACAAAACACTAACACCGTAACAACAAAGAACACTAACCCCCTAACAACAAACAACACTAACTCCCTAACAACAAAAACCACTAAACCCCAACAAGAAACAACCCTAAACCCCTAACAACAAACACTAACCCCCTAACAACAAACAACACTAAACCCCTAACAAGAAACTACCCTAACCCCGTAACAACAAACAACACTAACCCCGTAACAACAAACAACCCTAACCCCCAAACAACAAACAACCCTAGCCCCCTAACAACAAACAATCCTAACCCCCGAACAACCAACAACACTAACCCCTAACCACAATAAACACTAACACCCTAACAACGAAAACCACTAAACCCCAACAAGAAACAACCCTAAACCCCTAACAACAAACAACACTAACCCCCTAACAACAAACAACCCTAACCAAACAACAAACAACACTAACCCACTAACAACAAACATCACTAACCCCCTAACAACAAACAACACTAGCCCCCAACAACAAACAACCCTAAACCCCTAACATCAAAGAACACTAACACCCTAACAACAAACAACCCTATCCCCCAACAACAAACACTAACCCCCAAACAAAAAACAACCCTAACCCGTAAAATCCAAAAACACTAACCCACTAACAACAAACAACCCTAACCCACTAACAACAAACAACCCTAACATCCTAACAACAAACAACACTAACACCCTAACAACAAACAACACTAACACCCTAACAACAAAAACCACTAAAACCCAACAAGAAAAAACCCTAAACCCCTAACAACAAACACTATCCCCCTAACAACAAACAACACTAAACCCCTAACAAGAAACTACCCTAACCCCGTAACAACAAACAACACTAACCCCATAACAACAAACAACCCTAACCCCCAAATAACAAACAACCCTAACCCCCTAACAACAAACAATCCTAACTCCCGAACAACCAACAACACTAACCTCCTAACCACAATAAACACTAACACCGTAACAACAAAAACCACTAAACCCCAACAAGAAACAACCCTAAACCCCTATCAAGAAACACTAACCACCTAACAACAAACAACACTAAACCCCTAACAAGAAACTACCCTAACCCCGTAACAACAAACAACACTAACCCGGTAACAACAAACAACCCTAACACCCAAACAACAAACAACCCTAACCCCCTAAAAAGAAACAATCCTAACCCCCGAACAACCAACAACACTAACCCCCTAACCACAATAAACACTAACACCCGAACAACAAAAACCACTAAACCCCAACAAGAAACAACCTTAAACCCCTCACAACAAACAACCCTAAACCCCTAACAACAAACAACACTAACACCCTAACAACAAACAACTCTAACCCCCTAACAACAAACAACCCTAGCCCCCTAACAAAAAACACTAACCCCCAAACAACAAACAACCCTAACCCACTAACAACAAACAACCCTAAACCACTAACAGCAAACAACCCTAACACCCTAACAACAAACAACACTAACCCCCTAACAACAAACAACCCTAAACCCCTAACATCAAACAACACTAACCCCCTAACAACACAAAACACTAACACCCTAACAACAAACAACACTAACACCCTAAGAACAAAAACCACTAAACCCCAACAAGAAACAACCCTAAACCCCTAACAACAAACACTAACCCCCTAACAACAAACAACACTAAACCCCTAACAAGAAACTACCCTAACCCCGTAACAACAAACAACACTAACCCCGTAACAACAAACAAACCTAACCCCCAAACAACAAACAACCCTCACCCCCTAACAACAAACAATCCTAACCCCCGAACAACCAACAACACTAACCTCCTAACCACAATAAACACTAACACCCTAACAACAAAAACCACTAAACCCCAACAAGAAACAACCCTAAACCCCTAGCAACAAACAACACTAACCCCCTAACAACAAACAACCCTAACCCCCTAACAACAAAGAACACTAACACCCTAACAACAAACAACCCTAACCCCCTAACAACAAACACTAACCCCCAAACAACAAACAACCCTAACCCCTAAAAAGCAAAAACAATAACCCACTAACAACAAACAACCCTAAACCACTAACAACAAACAACCCTAACACCCTAACAAACAACACTAACCCCCTAACAACAAACAACCCTAAACCCCTAACAACAAACAACCCTAACCCCCTAACATCAAACAACACTAACCCCCTAACAACACAAAACACTAACACCGTAACAACAAAGAACACTAACCCCCTAACAACAAACAACACTAACTCCCTAACAACAAAAACCACTAAACCCCAACAAGAAACAACACTAACCCCCTAACAACAAACAACACTAAACCCCTAACAAGAAACTACCCTAACCCCGTAACAACAAACAACAATAACCCGGTAACAACAAACAACCCTAACCCCCAAACAACAAACAACCCTAACCCCCTAACAACAAACAATCCTAATCCCCGAACAACCAACAACACTAACCCCCTAACCACAATAAACACTAACACCCTAACAACAAAAACCACTAAACCCCAACAAGAAACAACCCTAAACCCCTAACAACAAACAACACTAACCCCCTAACAACAAACAACCCTAACCAAACAACAAAAAACCCTAACCCACTAACAAACAACACTAACACCCTAACAACAAACAACCCTAACCCCCTAACAACAAACAACCCTAAACCCCTAACATCAAAGAACACTAACACCCTAACAACAAACAACCCTAACCCCCTAACAACAAACACTAACCCCCAAACAACAAACAACCCTAACCCCTGAAAAAAAAAAACACTAAACCACTAACAACAAACAACCCTAACCCACTAACAACAAACAACCCTAACACCCTAACAACAAACAACACTAACCCCCTAACAACAAACAACCCTAAACCACTATCATGAAACATCACTAACCCCCTAACAACACAAAACACTAAGACCCTAACAACAAACAACACTAACACCCTAACAACAAAAACCACTAAACCCCAACAAGAAACAACCCTAAACCCCTAACAACAAACACTAACCCCCTAACAACAAAGAACCCTAACCAAACAACAAACAACCCTAACCCACTAACAACAAACAACACTAACACCCTAACAACAAAAAATCCTAACCCCCTAACAACAAACAAAACTAACACCCTAACAAGAAACAACCCTAACCCCCAAATAACAAACAACCCTAACCCCCTAACAACAAACAATCCTAACTCCCGAACAACCAACAACACTAAACCCCTAACCACAATAAACACTAACACCGTAACAACAAAAACCACTAAACCCCAACAAGAAACAACCCTAAACCCCTATCAAGAAACACTAATCACCTAACAACAAACAACAGTAAACCCCTAACAAGAAACTACCCTAACCCCGTAACAACAAACAACACTAACCCGGTAACAACAAACAACCCTAAACCCCAAACAACAAACAACCCTAACCCCCTAAAAAGAAACAATCCTAACCCCCGAACAACCAACAACACTAAACCCCTAACCACAATAAACACTAACACCCGAACAACAAAAACCACTAAACCCCAACAAGAAACAACCTTAAACCCCTAACAACAAACAACCCTAAACCCCTAACAACAAACAACACTAACACCCTAACAACAAACAACTCTAACCCCCTAACAACAAACAACCCTAGCCCCCTAACAACAAACACTAACCCCCAAACAACAAACAACCCTAACCCACTAACAACAAACAACCCTAAACCACTAACAACAAACAACCCTAACACCCTAACAAAGAGCACTAACCCCCTAACAACTAACAACCCTAAACCCCTAACATCAAACAACACTAACCCCCTAACAACACAAAACACTAACACCGTAACAACAAAGAACACTAACCCCCTAACAACAAACAACACTAACTCCCTAACAACAAAAACCATAAACCCCAACAAGAAACAACACTAACCCCCTAAAAACAAACAACACTAAACCCCTAACAAGAAACTACCCTAACCCCGTCACAACAAACAACACTAACCCCGTAACAAAAAACAACCCTAACCCCCAAACAACAAACAACCCTAACCCCCTAACAACAAACAATCCTAACCCCCGAACAACAAACAACACTAACCCCTAACCACAATAAACACTAACACCCTAACAACAAAAACCACTAAACCCCAACAAGAAACAACCCTAAACCCCTAACAACAAACAACACTAACCCCCTAACAACAAACAACCCTAACCAAACAACAAACAACACTAACCAACTAACAACAAACATCACTAACCCCCTAACAACAAACAACACTAGCCCCCAACAACAAACAACCCTAAACCCCTAACATCAAAGAACACTAAAACCCTAAAAACAAACAACCCTATCCCCCAACAACAAACACTAACCCCCAAACAAAAAACAACCCTAACCCGTAAAATCCAAAAACACTAACCCACTAACAACAAACAACCCTAACCCACTAAAAACAAACAACCCTAACATCCTAACAACAAACAACACTAACACCCTAACAACAAACAACACTAACACCCTAACAACAAAAACCACTAAACCCCAACAAGAAACAACCCTAAACCCCTAACAAAAAACACTAACCCCCTAACAACAAACAACACTAAACCCCTAACAAGAAACCACCCTAACCCCGTAACAACAAACAACACTAACCCCGTAACAACAAACAAACCTAACCCCCAAACAACAAACAACCCTCACCCCCTAACAACGAACAATCCTAACCCCCGAACAACCAACAACACTAACCCCATAACCACAATAAACACTAACACCCTAACAACAAAAACCACTAAACCCCAACAAGAAACAACCCTAAACCCCTAGCAACAAACAACACTAACCCCCGAACAACAAACAACCCTAACCCCCTAACAACAAAGAACACTAACACCCTAACAACAAACAACACTAAACCCCTAACATCAAAGAACACTAACACCCTAAGAACAAACAAACCTAACCCCCTAACAACAAACACTAACCCCCAAACAACAAACAACCCTAACCCCTAAAAAGCAAAAACACTAACCCACTAACAACAAACAACCCTAAACCACTAACAACAAACAACCCTAACACCCTAACAAACAACACTAACCCCCTAACAACAAACAACCCTAAACCCCTAACAACGAACAACCCTAACCCACTAACAACAAACAATCCTAACCCCCGAACAACCAACAACACTAACCCCCTAACCACAATAAACACTAACACCCTAACAACAAAAACCACTAAACCCCAACAAGAAACAACCCTAAACCCCTAACAACAAACAACACTAACCCCCTAACAACAAACAACCCTAAACCCCTAACATCAAAAAACCCTAACCCCCTAACAACACAAAACACTAACACCCTAAGAACAAACAACACTAACACCCTAACAACAAAAACCACTAAACCCCAACAAGAAACAACCCTAAACCCCTAACAACAAACACTAACCCCCTAACAAAAAACAACACTAAACCCCTAACAAGAAACTACCCTAACCCCGTAAAAACAAACAACACTAACCCCGTAACAAGAAACAACCCTAACCCCCTAACAACAAAGAACACTAACACCCTAACAACAAGCAACCCTAAACCCCTAACATCAAAGAACACTAACACCCTAACAACAAACAACCCTAACCCCCTAACAACAAACACTAACCCCCAAACAACAAACAACCCTAACCCCTAAAAAGCAAAAACACTAACCCACTAAAAACAAACAACCCTAAACCACTAACAACAAACAACCCTAACACCCTAACAAAGAGCACTAACCCCCTAACAACAAACAACCCTAAACCCCTAACATCAAACAACACTAACCCCCTAACAACACAAAACACTAACACCGTAACAACAAAGAACACTAACCCCCTAACAACAAACAACACTAACTCCCTAACAACAAAAACCACTAAACCCCAACAAGAAACAACACTAACCCCCTAACAACAAACAACACTAAACCCCTAACAAGAAACTACCCTAACCCCGTAACAACAAACAACAATAACCCCGTAACAACAAACAACCCTAACCCCCAAACAACAAACAACCCTAACCCCCTAACAACAAACAATCCTAACCCCCGAACAACCAACAACACTAACCCCTAACCACAATAAACACTAACACCCTAACAACAAAAACCACTAAACCCCAACAAGAAACAACCCTAAACCCCTAACAACAAACAACACTAACCCCCTAACAACAAACAACCCTAACCAAACAACAAAAAACCCTAACCCACTAACAAACAACACTAACACCCTAACAACAAACAACCCTAACCCCCTAACAACAAACAACCCTAAACCCCTAACATCAAAGAACACTAACACCCTAACAACAAACAACCCTAACCCCCTAACAACAAACACTAACCCCCAAACAACAAACAACCCTAACCCCTGAAAAAAAAAAAACACTAAACCACTAACAACAAACAACCCTAACCCACTAACAACAAACAACCCTAACACCCTAACAACAAACAACACTAACCCCCTAACAACAAACAACCCTAAACCACTATCATGAAACATCACTAACCCCCTAACAACACAAAACACTAAGACCCTAACAACAAACAACACTAACACCCTAACAACAAAAACCACTAAACCCCAACAAGAAACAACCTTAAACCCCTAACAACAAACACTAACCCCCTAACAACAAACAACTCTAAACCCCTAACAAGAAACTACCCTAACCCCGTAACAACAAACAACACTAACCCTGTAACAACAAACAACCCTAACCCCCAAACAACAAACAACCCTAACCCCCTAACAACAAACAATCCTAACGCCCGAACGACCAACAACACTAACCCCCTAACCACAATAAACACTAACACCCTAACAACAAAAACCACTAAACCCCAACAAGAAACAACCCTAAACCCCTAACAACAAAAAACACTAACCCCCTAACAACAAACAACCCTAACCAAACAACAAACAAACCTAACCCACTAACAACAAACAACACTAACACCGTAACAACAAACAACCCGAACCCCCTAACAACAAACAACACTAACACCCTAACAACAAACAACCCTAAACCCCTAACAACAAACACTAACCCCCAAACAACGAACAACCCTAACCCCTAAAAACCAAAAACACTAACCCACTAACAACAAACAGCCCTAAACCACTAACAACAAACAACCCTAACACCCTAACAACAAACAACACTAACCCCCTAACAACAAACAACCCTAAACCCCTAACATCAAACAACACTAACCCCCTAACAACACAAAACACTAACACCCTAACAACAAACAACACTAACACCCTAACAACAAAAACCACTAAACCCCAACAAGAAACAGCCTTAAACCCCTAACAACAAACACTAACCCCCTAACAACAAACAACTCTAAACCCCTAACAAGAAACTACCCTAACCCCGTAACAACAAACAACACTAACCCCCTAACAACAAACAACCCTAAACCTCTAACATCAAACAACACTAACCCCCTAAAAACAAACAACCCTAAACCCCTAACATCAAAGAACACTAACACCCTAACAACAAACAACCCTAACCCCCTAACAACAAACGCTAACCCCCAAACAACAAACAACCCTAACCCCTAAAAACCAAAAACACTAACCCACTAACAACAAACAACCCTAACACCCTAACCACAAACAACACTAACCCCCTAACAACAAACAACCCTAACCCACTAACAACAAACAATCCTAACCCCCGAACAACCAACAACACTAACCCCCTAACCACAGTAAACACTAACACCCTAACAACAAAAACCACTAAACCCCAACAAGAAACAACCCTAAACCCCTAACAACAAACAACACTAACCCCCTAACAACAAACAACCCTAACCAAACAACAAAAAACCCTAACCCACTAACAACAAACAACACTAACACCCTAACAACAAACAGCCCTAACACCCTAACAACGAACAACACTAACCGCCTAACAACAAACAACCCAAACCCCCTAACAACAAACACTAACCCCCAAACAACAAACAACCCTAAACCCCTAACATCAAACAACACTTACCCCGTAACAAAACAAAACACTAACACCCTAACAACAAACAATCCTAACCCCCGAACAACCAACAACACTAACCCCCTAACCACAATAAACAGTAACACCCGAACAACAAAAACCACTAAACCCCAACAACAAACAACCCTAAACCCCTAACATCAAACAACACTAACCCCCTAACAACACAAAACACTAACACCCTAACAACAAACAACACTAACACCCTAACAACAAAAACCACTAAACCCCAACAAGAAACAAACCCTAAACCCCTAACAACAAACACTATCCCCCTAACAACAAACAACACTAAACCCCTAACAAGAAACTAACCTAACCCCGTAACAACAAACAGCACTAACCTCCTAACAACAAACAACCTTAACCCCCTAACAACAAACACCCCTAAACCCCTAACAACAAACAATCCTAACCCTCTAACAACCTACAACAATAACCCCCAACCACAAACAACACTAATCCCGTAAGAACAAACAACACTAACCCCCTAACAAAAAACAACCCTAAACCCCTAACATCAAACAACCCTAACCTCCTAACAACAAGCAACCCTAACCCCCTAACAACAAACACTAACCCCCAAACAACAAACAACCCTAAACCCCTAACATCAAACAACACTTACCCCCTAAGAAAACAAAACACTAACACCCTAACAACAAACAATCCTAACCCCCGAACAACCAACAACACTAACCCCCTAACCACAATAAACAGTAACACCCGAACAACAAAAACCACTAAACCCCAACAACAAACAACCCTAAACCCCTAACATCAAACAACACTAACCCCCTAACAACACAAAGCACTAACACCCTAACAACAAACAACACTAACACCCTAACAACAAAAACCACTAAACCCCTACAAGAAACAAACCCTAAACCCCTAACAACAAACACTATCCCCCTAACAACAAACAACACTAAACCCCTAACAAGAAACTAACCTAACCCCGTAACAACAAACAACACTAAGTTCCTAACAACAAACAACCTTAACCCCCTAACAGCAAACACCCCTAAACCCCTAACAACAAACAATCCTAACCCTCTAACAACCTACAACAATAACCCCCAACCACAAACAACACTAACCCCGTAACAACAAACAACACTAACCTCCAAACAACAAACAACCCTAACCCCCTAACAACAATCAATCCTAACCCCCTTACAACCAACAACACTAACCCTCTAACCACAGTAAACACTAACACCCTAACAACAAAAACCACTAAACTCCAACAAGAAACAACCCTAAACCCCTAACAACAAACAACACTAACGCCCTAACAACAAACAACCCTAAGCAAGCAACAAACAAACCTAACCCACTAACAACAAACAACACTAACACCCTAACAACAAACACCCCTAACCCCCTAACAACAAACAACACTAACACCCTCACAACAAACAACTGTAACCCCTAACAACAAACAACACTAACCCCCTAACAACAAACAACCCTAAACCACTAACATCAAAGAACACTAACACCCTAACAACAAACAACACTAACCCCCTAACAACAAACACTAACCCCCAAACAACAAACAACCCTAACCCCTAAAAACCAAAAACACTAACCCACTAACAACAAACAACCCTAACCCACTAACAACAAGCAACCCTAACACCCTAACCACAAACAACACTAACCCCCTAACAACAAACAACCCTAACCCCCAAACAACAAACAGTCCTAACCCCCGAACAACCAACAACACTTACCCCCTAACCACAGGAAACACTAACACCCTAACAACAAAAACCACTAAACCCCAACAAGAAACAACCCTAAACCCCTAACAACAAAGAACACTAACCCCCTAACAACAAACAACCCTAACCAAACAAGAAAAAACCCTAACCCACTAACAACAAACAACACTAACACCCTAACAACAAACAACCCTAACCCCCTAACAACAAACAACACTAACACCCTAACAACAAACAAACCTAACCCCCTAACAACAAACAACCCTAAACCCCTAACATCAAAGAACACTAACACCCTAACAACAAACAACCCTAACCCCTGAAAACCAAAAACACTAACCCACTAACAACAAACAACCCTAACCCACTAACAACAAACAACCCTAACACCCTAACAACAAACAACACTAACCCCCTAACAACAAACAACCCTAAACCCCTAACATCAAACAACACTAACACCCTAACAACAAACAACACTAACCCCCTAACAACAAACAACCCTAACCCCCTAACAACAAACAACACTAACCCCTAAAAACCAAAAACACTAACCCACTAACAAGAAACAACCCTAACCCACTAACAACAAACAACCCTAACCCCCTAACAACAAACAACCCTAAACCCCTAACACCAAACAACACTAACCCCCTAACAACACAAAACACTAACACCCTAACAACAAACAACACTAACACCCTAACAACAAAAACCACTAAACCCCAACAAGAAACAACCCTAAACCCCTAACAACAAACACTAACCCCCTAAAAACAAACAACCTTAACACCCTTACAACAAACAACACTAACCCCGTAACAACAAACAACCCTAACCCCCAAACAACAAACAACCCTAACCCCCTAACAACAAACAATCCTAACCCCCGAACAACCAACAACACTAACCCACTAACCACAATAAACACTAACACCCTAACAACAAAAACCACTAAACCCCAACAAGAAACAACCCTAAACTCCTAACAACAAACAACACTAACCCCCTAACAACAAAAAACCCTAACCAAGCAACAAAGAAACCTAACCCACTAACAACAAACAACACTAATACCCTAACAACAAACAACCCTAACCCCCTAACAACAAAAAACACTAACACCCTAACAACAAACAACCCTAACCCCTAACAACAAACAACACTAACCCCCTAACAACAAAAAACACTAAACCCCGAACAAGAAACTACCCTAACCCCGTAAAAACAAACAACACTAACCCCGTAACAACAAACAACCGTAACCCCCAATCAACAAACAACCCTAACCCCCTAACAACAAACAATCCTAACCCCCGAACAACGAACAACACTAACCCACAAACCACAGTAAACACTAACACCCTAACAACAAAAACCAATAAACCTCAACAAGAAACAACCCTAAACCCCTAACAACAAACAACACTAACCCCCTAACAACAAACAACCCTAACCAAACAACAAAAAACCCTAACCCACTAAAAACAAACAACACTAACACCCTAACAACAAACAACCCAAACCCCCTAACAACAAACAACACTAACACCCTAACAACAAACAACCCTAACACCCTAACAACAAACAACACTAACCCCCTAACAACAAACAACCCTAAACCCCTAACATCAAAGAACACTAACACCCTAACAACAAACAACCCTAACCCCCTAACAACAAACACTAACCCCCAAACAACAAACAACCCTAACCCCTGAAAAAAAAAAACACTAAACCGCTAACAACAAACAACCCTAACCCACAAACAACAAACAACCCTAACACCCTAACGACAAACAACACTAACCCCCTAAAAACAAACAACCCTAAACCCCTAACATCAAAGAACACTAACCCCCTAACAACAAACAACCCTAAACCCCTAACAACAAACGCTAACCCCAAACAACAAACAACCCTAACCCCTAAAAACCAAAAACACTAACCCACTAACAACAAACAACCCTAACCCACTAACAACAAACAACCCTAACACCCTAACAACAAACAATCCTAACCCCCGAACAACCACCAACACTAACCCCCTAACCACAGTAAACACTAACGCCCTAACAAGAAAAACCACTAAACCCCAACAAGAAATAACCCTAAACCCCTAACAACAAACAACACTAACCCCCTAACAACAAACAACCCTAACCAAACAACAAAAAACCCTAACCCACTAACAACAAACAACACTAACACCCTAACAACAAACAGCCCTAACCCCCTAACAACAAACAACACTAACACCCTAACAACAAACAACCCTAACCCCCTAGCAACAAACAACCCTAAACCCCTGACATCAAAGAACACTAACACCCTAACAACAAACAACCCTAGCCCCCTAACAACAAACACTAACCCCCAAACAACAAACAACCCTAACCCCTGAAAACCAAAAACACTAACCCACTAACAACAAACAACCCTAACCCACTAACAACAAAAAACCCTAACACCCTAACAACAAACAACACTAACCCCCTAACAACAAACAACCCTAAACCCCTAACATCAAACAACACTACCCCCTAACAACACAAAACACTAACACCCTAACAACAACCAACCCTAACCCCTAAGAACAAACAACACTAACGCCCTAAGAACAAACAACACTAACCCCCAGCAACGAACAATAGTAAACCCCTAACAACACAAAACCTAACCCCTTATCAACAAACAACCCTAACCCACTAACAACAAACAACCCTAACACCCTAACAACAAGCAACACTAACCCCCTAGCAACAAACAACCCTAAACCACTAACATCAAACATCACTAACCCCCTAACAACACAAAACACTAACACCCTAACAACAAACAACACTAACACCCTAACAACAAAAACCACTAAACCCCAACAAGAAACAACCCTAAACCCCTAACAACAAACACTAACCCCCTAACAACAAACAACACTAAACCCCTAACAAGAAACTACCCTAACCCCGTAACAACAAACAACACTAACCCCGTAACAACAAACAACCCTAACCCCCAAACAACAAACAACCCTAACCCCCTAACAACAAACAATCCTAACCCCCGAACAACCAACAACACTAACCCCCTAACCACAATAAACACTAACACCCGAACAACAAAAACCACTAAACTCCAACAAGAAACAACCTTAAACCCCTAACAACAAAAAACACTAACCCCCTAACAACAAACAACCCTAACCAAACAACAAACAAACCTAACCCACTAACAACAAACAACACTAACACCCTAACGACAAACAACCCTAACCCCCTAACAACAAACAACACTAACACCCTAACAACAAACAACCCTAACCCCCTAACAACAAACAACACTAACCCCTAAAAACCAAAAACACTAACCCAGTAACAGGAAACAACCCTAACCCACTAACAACAAACAACCCTAACCCCCTAACAACAAACAACCCTAAACCCCTAACACCAAACAACACTAACCCCCTAACAACACAAAACACTAACACCCTAACAACAAACAACACTAACACCCTAACAACAAAAACCACTAAACCCCAACAAGAAACAACCCTAAACCCCTAACAACAAACACTAACCCCCTAACAACAAACAACACTAAACCCCTAACAAGAAACTACCCTAACCCCGTAACAACAAACAACACTAACCCCGTAACAACAAACAACACTAACCCCCAAACAACAAACAACCCTAACCCCCTAACAACAAACAATCCTAACCCCCGAACAACCAACAACACTAACCCCCTAACCACAGTAAACACTAATATCCTAACAACAAAAACCACTAAACTCCAACAAGAAACAACCCTAAACCCCTAACAACAAACAACACTAACGCCCTAACAACAAACAACCCTAAGCAAACAACAAACAAACCTAACCCACTAACAACAAACAACACTAACACCCTAACAACAAACACCCCTAACCCCCTAACAACAAACAACACTAACCCCCTAACAACAAACAACCCTAAACTCCTAACATCAAAGAACACTAACACCCTAACAACAAACAACCCTAACCCCCTAAAAACAAACACTAACCCCAAACAACAAACAACCCTAACCCCTAAAAACCAAAAACACTAACCCACTAACAACAAACAACCCTAAACCACTAACAACAAACAACCCTAACACCCTAACAACAAACAACACTAACCCCCTAACAACAAACAACCCTAAACCTCTAACATCAAACAACACTAACCCCCTAAAAACAAACAACCCTAAACCCCTAACATCAAAGAACACTAACACCCTAACAACAAACAACCCTAACCCCCTAACAACAAACGCTAACCCCCAAACAACAAACAACCCTAACCCCTAAAAACCAAAAACACTAACCCACTAACAACAAACAACCCTAACACCCTAACCACAAACAACACTAACCCCCTAACAACAAACAACCCTAACCCACTAACAACAAACAATCCTAACCCCCGAACAACCAACAACACTAACCCCCTAACCACAGTAAACACTAACACCCTAACAACAAAAACCACTAAACCCCAACAAGAAACAACCCTAAACCCCTAACAACAAACAACACTAACCCCCTAACAACAAACAACCCTAACCAAACAACAAAAAACCCTAACCCACTAACAACAAACAACACTAACACCCTAACAACAAACAGCCCTAACACCCTAACAACGAACAACACTAACCGCCTAACAACAAACAACCCAAACCCCCTAACAACAAACACTAACCCCCAAACAACAAACAACCCTAAACCCCTAACATCAAACAACACTTACCCCGTAACAAAACAAAACACTAACACCCTAACAACAAACAATCCTAACCCCCGAACAACCAACAACACTAACCCCCTAACCACAATAAACAGTAACACCCGAACAACAAAAACCACTAAACC
The DNA here is from genome assembly GCF_024166365.1 of Elephas maximus indicus. Classification (NCBI taxonomy): domain Eukaryota; kingdom Metazoa; phylum Chordata; class Mammalia; order Proboscidea; family Elephantidae; genus Elephas; species Elephas maximus. Next base: position 147,829 of record NW_026060260.1, read on the forward strand.
CCAACAACAAACAACCCTAAACCCCTAACATCAAACAACACTAACCCCCTAACAACACAAAACACTAACACCCTAACAACAAACAACACTAACACCCTAACAACAAAAACCACTAAACCCCTACAAGAAACAAACCCTAAACCCCTAACAACAAACACTATCCCCCTAACAACAAACAACACTAAACCCCTAACAAGAAACTAACCTAACCCCGTAACAACAAACAGCACTAACCTCCTAACAACAAACAACCTTAACCCCCTAACAACAAACACCCCTAAACCCCTAACAACAAACAATCCTAACCCTCTAACAACCTACAACAATAACCCCCAACCACAAACAACACGAATCCCGTAAGAACAAACAACACTAACCCCCTAACAAAAAACAACCCTAAACCCCTAACATCAAAGAACACTAACACCCTAACAACAAACAACCTTAGCCCCCTAACAACAAACACTAACCCCCAAACAACAAACAACCCTAACCCCTAAAAACCAAAAACACTAACCCACTAACAACAAACAACCCTAACCCACTAACAACAAACAACCGTAACCCCCTAACAACAAACAACCCTAAACCCCTAACATCAAACAACACTAACCCCCTAACAACACAAAACACTAACCCCCTAACAACAAACAACACTAACTCCCTAACAACAAACAATCCTAAACCCCTAACATCAAAGAACACTAACCCCCTAACAACAAACAACCCTAACCCCCTAACAACAAACACTAACCCCCAAACAACAAACAACCCTAACCCCCTAACAACAAACAATCCTAACCCCCGAACAACCAACAACACTAACCTCCTAACCACAGTAAACACTAACACCCTAACAACAAAAACCACTAAACCCCAACAAGAAACAACCCTAAACCCCTAACAGCAAACAACACTAACCCCCTAACAACAAAAAACCCTAACCAAACAACAAACAAACCTAACCCACTAACAACAAACAACACTAACACCCTAACAACAAACAACCCTAACCCTCTAACAACAAACAACACTAACACCCTAACAATAAACAACCCTAACCCCCTAACAACAAACAACACTACCTCCCTAACAACAAACAACCCTAAACTCCTAACATCAAAGAACACTAACACCCTAACAACAAACAACCCTAACCCCCTAAAAACAAACACTAACCCCAAACAACAAACAACCCTAACCCCTAAAAACCAAAAACACTAACCCACTAACAACAAACAACCCTAACCCACTAACAACAAACAACCCTAACACCCTAACAACAAACAACACTAACCCCCTAACAACAAACAACCCTAAACCTCTAACATCAAACAACACTAACCCCCTAACAACACAAAACACTAACACCCTAACAACAAACAACACTAACACCCTAACAACAAAAACCACTAAACCCCAGCAAGAAACAAACCCTAAACCCCTAACAACAAACACTATCCCCCTAACAACAAACAACACTAAACCCCTAACAAGAAACTAACCTAACCCCGTAACAACAAACAACACTAACCCCCTAACAACAAAGAACCCTAACCCCCAAAACAACAAACAATCCTACCCCCGAACAACCAACAACACTAACCCACTAACCAGAGTAAACACCAACACCCTAACAACAAAAACCACTAAACCCCAACAAGAAACAACCCTAAACCCCTAACAACAAACACTAACCCCCTAACAACAAACAACACTAAACCCCTAACAAGAAACTACCCTAACCCCGTAACAACAAACAACACTAACCCCGTAACAACAAACAACCCTAACCCCCAAACAACAAACAACACTAACCCCCTAACAAAAAACAACCCTAAACCCCTAACATCAAACAACCCTAACCTCCTAACAACAAGCAACCCTAACCCCCTAACAACAAACACTAACCCCCAAACAACAAACAACCCTAAACCCCTAACATCAAACAACACTTACCCCCTAAGAAAACAAAACACTAACACCCTAACAACAAACAATCCTAACCCCCGAACAACCAACAACACTAACCCCCTAACCACAATAAACAGTAACACCCGAACAACAAAAACCACTAAACCCCAACAACAAACAACCCTAAACCCCTAACATCAAACAACACTAACCCCCTAACAACACAAAGCACTAACACCCTAACAACAAACAACACTAACACCCTAACAACAAAAACCACTAAACCCCTACAAGAAACAAACCCTAAACCCCTAACAACAAACACTATCCCCCTAACAACAAACAACACTAAACCCCTAACAAGAAACTAACCTAACCCCGTAACAACAAACAACACTAAGTTCCTAACAACAAACAACCTTAACCCCCTAACAGCAAACACCCCTAAACCCCTAACAACAAACAATCCTAACCCTCTAACAACCTACAACAATAACCCCCAACCACAAACAACACTAATCCCGTAAGAACAAACAACACTAACACCCTAACAACAAACAACCTTAGCCCCCTAACAACAAACACTAAGCCCGAAACAACAAACAACCCTAACCCCTAAAAACCAAAAACACTAACCCACTAACAACAAACAACCCTAACCCACTAACAACAAACAACCGTAACCCCCTAACAACAAACAACCCTAAACCCCTAACATCAAACAACACTAACCCCCTAACAACACAAAACACTAACCCCCTAACGACAAACAACACTAACTCCCTAACAACAAACAATCCTAAACCCCTAACATCAAAGAACACTAACCCCCTAACAACAAACAACCCTAACCCCCTAACAACAAACACTAACCCCCAAACAACAAACAACCCTAACCCCCTAACAACAAACAATCCTAACCCCCGAACAACCAACAACACTAACCTCCTAACCACAGTAAACACTAACACCCTAACAACAAAAACCACTAAACCCCAACAAGAAACAACCCTAAACCCCTAACAACAAACAACACTATACCCTAACAACAAACAACCCTAACCAAACAACAAAAAACCCTAACCCACTAACAACAAACAACACTAACACCCTAACAACAAACAACCCTAACACCCTAACAACAAACAACACTAACACCCTAACAACAAACAACCCTAACCCCCTAACAACAAACAACCCTAAACCCCTGACATCAAAGAACACTAACACCCTAACAACAAACAACCCTAACCCCCTAACAACAAACACTAACCCCCAAACAACAAACAACCCTAACCCCTGAAAACCAAAAACACTAACCCACTAACAACAAACAAACCTAACCCACTAACAACAAACAACCCTAACACCCTAACAACAAACAACACTAACCCCCTAATAACAAACAACCCTAAACCCCTAACATCAAACAACACTACCCCTAACAACACAAAACACTAACACCCTAACAACAACCAACCCTAACCCCTAAGAACAAACAACACTAACGCCCTAAGAACAAACAACACTAACCCTCAGCAACGAACAATACTAAACCCCTAACAACACAAAACCTAAACCCTTATCAACAAACAACCCTAACCCACTAACAACAAACAACCCTAACACCCTAACAACAAGCAACACTAACCCCCTAACAACAAACAACCCTAAACCACTAACATCAAACATCACTAACCCCCTAACAACACAAAACACTAACACCCTAACAACAAACAACACTAACACCCTAACAACAAAAACCAGTAAACCCCAACAAGAAACAACCCTAAACCCCTAACAACAAACACAAACCCCCTAACAACAAAGAACACTAAACCTCTAACAAGAAACTACCCTAACCCCGTAACAACAAACAACACTAACCCCGTAACAACAAACAACCCTAACCCCCAAACAACAAACAACCCTAACCCCCTAACAACAAACAATCCTAACCCCCAAACAACCAACAACACTAACGCCCTAACCACAATAAACACTAACACCCGAACAACAAAAACCACTAAACCCCAACAAGAAAAAACCCTAAACCCCTAACAACAAAAAACACTAACCCCCTAACAACAAACAACCCTAACCAAACAACAAACAAACCTAATCCACTAACAACAAACAACACTAACACCCTAACGACAAACAACCCTAACCCCCTAAGAACAAACAACACTAACACCCTAACAACAAACAACCCTAACCCCCTAACAACAAACAACACTAACCCCCTAACAACAAACAACCCTAAACCCCTAACATCAAAGAACACTAACACCCTAACAACAAACAACCCTAGCCCCTTAACAACAAACAACACTAACCCCCTAACAACACAAAACACTAACACCCTAACAACAACCAACCCTAACCCCTAAGAACAAACAACACTAACGCCCTAAGAACAAACAACACTAACCCCCAGCAACGAACAATACTAAACCCCTAACAACACAAAACCTAAACCCTTATCAACAAGCAACCCTAACCCACTAACAACAAACAACCCTAACACCCTAACAACAAGCAACACTAATCCCCTAACAACAAACAACCCTAAACCACTAACATCAAACATCACTAACCCCCTAACAACACAAAACACTAACACCTAACAACAAACAACACTAACACCCTAACAACAAAAACCACTAAACCCCAACAAGAAACAACCCTAAACCCCTAACAACAAACACAAACCCCCTAACAACAAACAACACTAAACCTCTAACAAGAAACTACCCTAACCCCGTAACAACAAACAACACTAACCCCGTAACAACAAACAACCCTAACCCCCAAACAACAAACAACCCTAACCCCCTAACAACAAACAATCCTAACCCCCGAACAACCAACAACACTAACGCCCTAACCACAATAAACACTAACACCCGAACAACAAAAACCACTAAACCCCAACAAGAAACAACCCTAAACCCCTAACAACAAAAAACACTAACCCCCTAACAACAAACAGCCCTAACCAAACAACAAACAAACCTAATCCACTAACAACAAACAACACTAACACCCTAACGACAAAGAACCCTAACCCCCTAAGAACAAACAACACTAACACCCTAACAACAAACAACCCTAACCCCCTAACAACAAACAACACTAACCCCCTAACAACAAACAACCCTAACCCCCTAAGAACAAACAACACTAACACCCTAACAACAAACAACCCTAGCCCCTTAACAACAAACAACACTAACCCCATAACAACACAAAACACTAACACCCTAACAACAGACAACACTAACACCCTAACAACAAAAACCACTAAACCCCAACAAGAAACAACCCTAAACCCCTAACAACAAACAACACTAACCCCCTAACAAGAAACAACACTAACCCCCTAACAACAAACAACACTAACCCCCTAACAACAAACAACACTAACACCCTAACAACAACCAACCCTAAACCCCTAACATCAAAGAACACTAACACCCTAACAACAAACAACCCTAACCCCCTAACAACAAACACTAACCCCCAAACAACAAACAACCCTAACCCCTGAAAACCAAAAACACTAAACCACTAACAACAAACAACCCTAACCCACTAACAACAAACAACCCTAACACCCTAAAAACAAACAACACTAAACCCCTAACAACACAAAACACTAACACCCTAACAACAAACAACACTAACACCCTAACAACAAAAACCACTAAACCCCAACAAGAAACAACCCTAAACCCCTAACAACAAACAACCCTAACCCCCAACAACAAACAACACTAGCACCCTAACAACAAACAACCCTAACCCACTAACAAGAAACAACACTAACCCCCTAACAACAAGCAGCCCTAAACCCCTAACATCAAAGAACACTAACACCCTAACAACAAACAACCCTAACCCCCTAACAACAAACACTAACCCCCAAACAACAAACAACCCTAACCCCTGAAAACCAAAAACACTAACCCACTAACAACAAACAACCGTAACCCACTAACAACAAACAACCCTAACACCCTAACCACAAACAACACTAACCCCCTAACAACAAAAACCCTAACCCCCTAACAACATACAACCCTAACCAAACAACAAAAAACCCTAACCCACTAACAACAAACAACACTAACACCCTAAAAACAAACAACCCTAACCCCCTAACAACAAACAACACTAACACCCTAACAACAAACAACCCTAACCCCCTAACAACAAACAACACTAAACCTCTAACATCAAAGAACACTAACACCCTAACAACAAACAACCCTAACCCCCTAACAACAAACACTAACCCCGAAACAACAAACAACCCTAACCCCTGAAAACCAAAAACACTAACCCACTAACAACAAACAACCCTAACCCACTAACAACAAACAACCCTAACACCCTAACAACAAACAACACTAACACCCTAACAACAAAAACCACTAAACCCCGACAAGAAACAACCCAAAACCCCTAACAACAAACACTAACCCCCTAACAACAAACAACACTAAACCCCTAACAAGAAACTACCCTAACCCCGTAACAACAAACAACCCTAACCCCCAAACAACAAACAACCCTAACCCCCTAACAACAAACAATCCTAACCCCCGAACAACCAACAACACTAACCCCCTAACCAAAATAAACACTAACACCCGAACAACAAAAACCACTAAACCCCAACAAGAAACAACCCTAAACCCCTAACAACAAAAAACACTAACCCCCTAACAACAAACAACCCTAACCAAACAACAAACAAACCTAACCCACTAACATCAAACAACACTAAGACCCTAACGACAAACAACCCTAACCCCCAAACAACAAACAACACTAACACCCTAACAACAAACAACCCTAACCCCCTAACAAACAACACTAACCCCCTAACAACAAACAACCCTAAACCCCTAACATCAAAGAACACTAACACCCTAACAACAAACAACCCTAACCCCCTAACAACAAACACTAACCCCCAAACAACAAACAACCCTAACCCCTGAAAACCAAAAACACTAAACCACTAACAACAAACAACCCTAACCCACTAACAACAAACAACCCTAAAACCCTAAAAACAAACAACACTAAACCCCTAACAACACAAAACACTAACACCCTAACAACAAACAACACTAACACCCTAACAACAAAAACCACTAAACCCCAACAAGAAACAACCCTAAACCCCTAACAACAAACAACACTAACCCCCTAACAACAAACAACCCTAACCCCTAAAAACCAAAAACACTAACCCACTAACAACAAACAACCCTAACCCACTAACAACAAACAACCCTAACACCCTAACCACAAACAACACTAACCCCCTAACAACAAACAACCCTAACCCCCTAACAACAAACAACACTAACCCCCTAACAACAAACAGCCCTAAACCCCTATACATCAAAGAACACTAACACCCTAACAACAAACAACCCTAGCCCCCTAACAACAAACACTAACCCCCAAACAACAAACATCCCTAACCCCTAAAAACCAAAAACACTAAGCCACTAACAACAAACAACCCTAACCCCCTAACAACAAACAACCCTAACCCCCTAACAACAAACAACCCTAAACCCCTAACACCAAACAACACTAACCCCCTAACAACACAAAACACTAACACCCTAACAACAAACAACACTAACACCCTAACAACAAAAACCACTAAACCCCAACAAGAAACAACCCTAAACCCCTAACAACAAACACTAACCCCCAACAACAAACAACACTAAACCCCTAACAAGAAACTACACTAACCCCGTAACAACAAACAACACTAACCCCGTAACAACAAACAACACTGACCCCCAAACAACAAACAACCCTAACCCCCTAACAACAAACAATCCTAACCCCCGAACAACCAACAACACTAACCCCCTAACCACAGTAAACACTAACACCCTAACAACAAAAACCACTAAACTCCAACAAGAAACAACCCTAAACCCCTAACAACAAACAACACTAACGCCCTAACAACAAACAACCCTAAGCAAACAACAAACAAACCTAACCCACTAACAACAAACAACACTAACACCCTAACAACAAACACCCCTAACCCCCTAACAACAAACAACACTAACCCCCTAACAACAAACAACCCTAAACTCCTAACATCAAAGAACACTAACACCCTAACAACAAACAACACTAACCCCCTAAAAACAAACACTAACCCCCAAACAACAAACAACCCTAACCCCTAAAAACCAAAAACACTAACTCACTAACAACAAACAACCCTAAACCACTAACAACAAACAACCCTAACACCCTAACAACAAACAACACTAACCCCCTAACAACAAAGAACCCTAAACCCCTAACATCAAACAACACTAACCCCCTAACAACAAACAAACCTAAACCCCTAACATCAAAGAACACTAACACCCTAACAACAAACAACCCTAACCCCCTAACAACAAACGCTAACCCCCAAACAACAAACAACCCTAACCCCTAAAAACCAAAAACACTAACCCACTAACAACAAACAACCCTAACCCACTAACAACAAACAACCCTAACACCCTAACCACAAACAAAACTAACCCCCTAACAACAAACAACCCTAACCCCCTAACAACAAACAATCCTAACCCCCGAACAACCAACAACACTAACCCCCTAACCACAGTAAACACTAACACCATAACAACAAAAACCACTAAACCCCAACAAGAAACAACCCTAAACCCCTAACAACAAACAACACTAACCCCCTAACAACAAACAACCCTAACCAAACAACAAAAAACCCTAACCCACTAACAACAAACAACACTAACACCCTAACAACAAACAACCCTAACACCCTAACAACAAACAACACTAACACCCTAACAACAAACAACCCTAACCCCCTAACAACAAACAACCCTAAACCCCTGACATCAAAGAACACTAACACCCTAACAACAAACAACCCTAACCCCCTAACAACAAACACTAACCCCCAAACAACAAAAAAACCTAACCCCTGAAAACCAAAAACACTAACCCACTAACAACAAACAACCCTAACCCACTAACAACAAACAACCCTAACACCCTAACAACAAAAAACACTAACGCAATAACAACAAACAACCCTAAACCCCTAACATCAAACAACACTACCCCCTAACAACACAAAACACTAACACCCTAACAACAACCAACCCTAACCCCTAAGAACAAACAACACTAACGCCCTAAGAACAAACAACACTAACCCCCAGCAACGAACAATACTAAACCCCTAACAACACAAAACCTAACCCCTTTTCAACAAACAACCCTAACCCACTAACAACAAACAACCCTAACACCCTAACAACAAGCAACACTAACCCCCTAACAACAAACAACCCTAAACCACTAACATCAAACATCACTAACCCCCTAACAACACAAAACACTAACACCCTAACAACAAACAACACTAACACCCTAACAACAAAAACCACTAAACCCCAACAAGAAACAACCCTAAACCCCTAACAACAAACACAAACCCCCTAACAACAAACAACACTAAACCTCTAACAAGAAACTACCCTAACCCCGTAACAACAAACAACACTAACCCCGTAACAACAAACAACCCTAACCCCCAAACAACAAACAACCCTAACCCCCTAACAACAAACAATCCTAACCCCCGAACAACCAACAACACTAACGCCCTAACCACAATAAACACTAACACCCGAACAACAAAAACCAGTAAACCCCAACAAGAAACAACCCTAAACCCCTAACAACAAAAAACACTAACCCCCTAACAACAAACAACCCTAACCAAACAACAAACAAACCTAATCCACTAACAACAAACAACACTAACACCTTAACGACAAACAACCCTAACCCCCTAAGAACAAACAACACTAACACCCTAACAACAAACAACCCTAACCCCCTAACAACAAACAACACTAACCCCCAACAACAAACAACCCTAAACCCCTAACATCAAAGAACACTAACACCCTAACAGCAAACAACCTTAACCCCCTAACAACAAACACTAACCCCCAAACAACAAACAACCCTAACCCCTGAAAACCAAAAACACTACACCACTAAAAACAAACAACCCTAACCCACTAACAACAAAGAACCCTAACACCCTAACAACAAACAACACTAACCCCCTAACAACAAACAACCCTAAACCCCTAACATCAAACAACACTAAACCCCTAACAACACAAAACACTAACACCCTAACAACAAACAACACTAACACCCTAACAACAAAAACCACTAAACCCCAACAAGAAACAACCCTAAACCCCTAACAACAAACAACACTAACCCCCTAACAACAAACAACCCTAACCCCTAAAAACCAAAAACACTAACCCACTAACAACAAACAACCCTAACCCACTAACAACAAACCACCCTAACACCCTAACCACAAACAACACTAACCCCCTAACAACAAACAACCCTAACCCCCTAACAACAAACAATCCTAACCCCCGAACAACCAACAACACTAACCCCCTAACCACAGTAAACACTAACACCCTAACAACAAAAACCACTAAACCCCAACAAGAAACAACCCTAAACCCCTAACAAAAAACAACACTAACCCCCTAACAACAAGCAACCCTAACCAAACAACAAAAAACCCTAACCCACTAACAACAAACAACACTAACACCCTAACAACAAACAACCCTAACCCCCTAACAACAAACAACACTAACACCCTAACAACAAACAACCCTAACCCCCTAACAAGAAACAACACTAACCCCCTAACAACAAACAGCCCTAAACCCCTAACATCAAAGAACACTAACACCCTAACAACAAACACCCCTAACCCCCTAACAACAAACAACACTAACCCCCTAACAACAAACAACCCTAAACTCCTAACATCAAAGAACACTAACACCCTAACAACAAACAACACTAACCCCTAAAAACAAACACTAACCCCCAAACAACAAACAACCCTAACCCCTAAAAACCAAAAACACTAACCCACTAACAACAAACAACCCTAAACCACTAACAACAAACAACCCTAACACCCTAACAACAAACAACACTAACCCCCTAACAACAAAGAACCCTAAACCCCTAACATCAAACAACACTAACCCCCTAACAACAAACAAACCTAAACCCCTAACATCAAAGAACACTAACACCCTAACAACAAACAACCCTAACCCCCTAACAACAAACGCTAACCCCCAAACAACAAACAACCCTAACCCCTAAAAACCAAAAACACTAACCCACTAACAACAAACAACCCTAACCCACTAACAACAAACAACCCTAACACCCTAACCACAAACAAAACTAACCCCCTAACAACAAACAACCCTAACCCCCTAACAACAAACAATCCTAACCCCCGAACAACCAACACTAACCCCCTAACCACGGTAAACACTAACACCATAACAACAAAAACCACTAAACCCCAACAAGAAACAACCCTAAACCCCTAACAACAAACAACACTAACCCCCTAACAACAAACAACCCTAACCCCCTAACAACAAACAACCCTAACCAAACAACAAAAAACCCTAACCCACTAACAACAAACAACACTAACACCCTAACAACAAACAACCCTAACACCCTAACAACAAACAACACTAACACCCTAACAACAAACAACCCTAACCCCCTAACAACAAACAACCCTAAACCCCTGACATCAAAGAACACTAACACCCTAACAACAAACAACCCTAACCCCCTAACAACAAACACTAACCCCCAAACAACAAACAAACCTAACCCCTGACAACCAAAAACACTAACCCACTAACAACAAACAACCCTAACCCACTAACAACAAACAACCCTAACACCCTAACAACAAAAAACACTAACCCAATAACAACAAACAACCCTAAACCCCTAACATCAAACAACACTACCCCCTAACAACACAAAACACTAACACCCTAACAACAACCAACCCTAACCCCTAAGAACAAACAACACTAACGCCCTAAGAACAAACAACACTAACCCCCAGCAACGAACAATACTAAACCCCTAACAACACAAAACCTAACCCCTTTTCAACAAACAACCCTAACCCACTAACAACAAACAACCCTAACACCCTAACAACAAGCAACACTAACCCCCTAACAACAAACAACCCTAAACCACTAACAACAAACAACCCTAACACCCTAACAACAAACAACACTAACCCCCTAACAACAAAGAACCCTAAACCCCTAACATCAAACAACACTAACCCCCTAACAACAAACAAACCTAAACCCCTAACATCAAAGAACACTAACACCCTAACAACAAACAACCCTAACCCCCTAACAACAAACGCTAACCCCCAAACAACAAACAACCCTAACCCCTAAAAACCAAAAACACTAACCCACTAACAACAAACAACCCTAACCCACTAACAACAAACAACCCTAACACCCTAACCACAAACAAAACTAACCCCCTAACAACAAACAACCCTAACCCCCTAACAACAAACAATCCTAACCCCCGAACAACCAACAACACTAACCCCCTAACCACAGTAAACACTAACACCATAACAACAAAAACCACTAAACCCCAACAAGAAACAACCCTAAACCCCTAACAACAAACAACACTAACCCCCTAACAACAAACAACCCTAACCAAACAACAAAAAACCCTAACCCACTAACAACAAACAACACTAACACCCTAACAACAAACAACCCTAACACCCTAACAACAAACAACACTAACACCCTAACAACAAACAACCCTAACCCCCTAACAACAAACAACCCTAAACCCCTGACATCAAAGAACACTAACACCCTAACAACAAACAACCCTAACCCCCTAACAACAAACACTAACCCCCAAACAACAAACAAACCTAACCCCTGAAAACCAAAAACACTAACCCACTAACAACAAACAACCCTAACCCACTAACAACAAACAACCCTAACACCCTAACAACAAAAAACACTAACCCAATAACAACAAACAACCCTAAACCCCTAACATCAAACAACACTACCCCCTAACAACACAAAACACTAACACCCTAACAACAACCAACCCTAACCCCTAAGAACAAACAACACTAACGCCCTAAGAACAAACAACACTAACCCCCAGCAACGAACAATACTAAACCCCTAACAACACAAAACCTAACCCCTTTTCAACAAACAACCCTAACCCACTAACAACAAACAACCCTAACACCCTAACAACAAGCAACACTAACCCCCTAACAACAAACAACCCTAAACCACTAACATCAAACATCACTAACCCCCTAACAACACAAAACACTAACACCCTAACAACAAACAACACTAACACCCTAACAACAAAAACCACTAAACCCCAACAAGAAACAACCCTAAACCCCTAACAACAAACACAAAGCCCCTAACAACAAACAACACTAAACCTCTAACAAGAAACTACCCTAACCCCGTAACAACAAACAACACTAACCCCGTAACAACAAACAACCCTAACCCCCAAACAACAAACAACCCTAACCCCCTAACAACAAACAATCCTAACCCCCGAACAACCAACAACACTAACGCCCTAACCACAATAAACACTAACACCCGAACAACAAAAACCACTAAACCCCAACAAGAAACAACCCTAAACCCCTAACAACAAAAAACACTAACCCCCTAACAACAAACAGCCCTAACCAAACAACAAACAAACCTAATCCACTAACAACAAACAACACTAACACCCTAACGACAAAGAACCCTAACCCCCTAAGAACAAACAACACTAACACCCTAACAACAAACAACCCTAACCCCCTAACAACAAACAACACTAACCCCCTAACAACAAACAACCCTAACCCCCTAAGAACAAACAACACTAACACCCTAACAACAAACAACCCTAGCCCCTTAACAACAAACAACACTAACCCCATAACAACACAAAACACTAACACCCTAACAACAGACAACACTAACACCCTAACAACAAAAACCACTAAACCCCAACAAGAAACAACCCTAAACCCCTAACAACAAACAACACTAACCCCCTAACAAGAAACAACACTAACCCCCTAACAACAAACAACACTAACCCCCTAACAACAAACAACACTAACACCCTAACAACAACCAACCCTAAACCCCTAACATCAAAGAACACTAACACCCTAACAACAAACAACCCTAACCCCCTAACAACAAACACTAACCCCCAAACAACAAACAACCCTAACCCCTGAAAACCAAAAACACTAAACCACTAACAACAAACAACCCTAACCCACTAACAACAAACAACCCTAACACCCTAAAAACAAACAACACTAAACCCCTAACAACACAAAACACTAACACCCTAACAACAAACAACACTAACACCCTAACAACAAAAACCACTAAACCCCAACAAGAAACAACCCTAAACCCCTAACAACAAACAACCCTAACCCCCAACAACAAACAACACTAGCACCCTAACAACAAACAACCCTAACCCACTAACAAGAAACAACACTAACCCCCTAACAACAAGCAGCCCTAAACCCCTAACATCAAAGAACACTAACACCCTAACAACAAACAACCCTAACCCCCTAACAACAAACACTAACCCCCAAACAACAAACAACCCTAACCCCTGAAAACCAAAAACACTAACCCACTAACAACAAACAACCGTAACCCACTAACAACAAACAACCCTAACACCCTAACCACAAACAACACTAACCCCCTAACAACAAAAACCCTAACCCCCTAACAACATACAACCCTAACCAAACAACAAAAAACCCTAACCCACTAACAACAAACAACACTAACACCCTAAAAACAAACAACCCTAACCCCCTAACAACAAACAACACTAACACCCTAACAACAAACAACCCTAACCCCCTAACAACAAACAACACTAAACCTCTAACATCAAAGAACACTAACACCCTAACAACAAACAACCCTAACCCCCTAACAACAAACACTAACCCCGAAACAACAAACAACCCTAACCCCTGAAAACCAAAAACACTAACCCACTAACAACAAACAACCCTAACCCACTAACAACAAACAACCCTAACACCCTAACAACAAACAACACTAACACCCTAACAACAAAAACCACTAAACCCCGACAAGAAACAACCCAAAACCCCTAACAACAAACACTAACCCCCTAACAACAAACAACACTAAACCCCTAACAAGAAACTACCCTAACCCCGTAACAACAAACAACCCTAACCCCCAAACAACAAACAACCCTAACCCCCTAACAACAAACAATCCTAACCCCCGAACAACCAACAACACTAACCCCCTAACCAAAATAAACACTAACACCCGAACAACAAAAACCACTAAACCCCAACAAGAAACAACCCTAAACCCCTAACAACAAAAAACACTAACCCCCTAACAACAAACAACCCTAACCAAACAACAAACAAACCTAACCCACTAACATCAAACAACACTAAGACCCTAACGACAAACAACCCTAACCCCCAAACAACAAACAACACTAACACCCTAACAACAAACAACCCTAACCCCCTAACAAACAAAACTAACCCCCTAACAACAAACAACCCTAAACCCCTAACATCAAAGAACACTAACACCCTAACAACAAACAACCCTAACCCCCTAACAACAAACACTAACCCCCAAACAACAAACAACCCTAACCCCTGAAAACCAAAAACACTAAACCACTAACAACAAACAACCCTAACCCACTAACAACAAACAACCCTAAAACCCTAAAAACAAACAACACTAAACCCCTAACAACACAAAACACTAACACCCTAACAACAAACAACACTAACACCCTAACAACAAAAACCACTAAACCCCAACAAGAAACAACCCTAAACCCCTAACAACAAACAACACTAACCCCCTAACAACAAACAACCCTAACCCCTAAAAACCAAAAACACTAACCCACTAACAACAAACAACCCTAACCCACTAACAACAAACAACCCTAACACCCTAACCACAAACAACACTAACCCCCTAACAACAAACAACCCTAACCCCCTAACAACAAACAACACTAACCCCCTAACAACAAACAGCCCTAAACCCCTATACATCAAAGAACACTAACACCCTAACAACAAACAACCCTAGCCCCCTAACAACAAACACTAACCCCCAAACAACAAACATCCCTAACCCCTAAAAACCAAAAACACTAAGCCACTAACAACAAACAACCCTAACCCCCTAACAACAAACAACCCTAACCCCCTAACAACAAACAACCCTAAACCCCTAACACCAAACAACACTAACCCCCTAACAACACAAAACACTAACACCCTAACAACAAACAACACTAACACCCTAACAACAAAAACCACTAAACCCCAACAAGAAACAACCCTAAACCCCTAACAACAAACACTAACCCCCAACAACAAACAACACTAAACCCCTAACAAGAAACTACACTAACCGCGTAACAACAAACAACACTAACCCCGTAACAACAAACAACACTGACCCCCAAACAACAAACAACCCTAACCCCCTAACAACAAACAATCCTAACCCCCGAACAACCAACAACACTAACCCCCTAACCACAGTAAACACTAACACCCTAACAACAAAAACCACTAAACTCCAACAAGAAACAACCCTAAACCCCTAACAACAAACAACACTAACGCCCTAACAACAAACAACCCTAAGCAAACAACAAACAAACCTAACCCACTAACAACAAACAACACTAACACCCTAACAACAAACACCCCTAACCCCTTAACAACAAACAACACTAACCCCCTAACAACAAACAACCCTAAACTCCTAACATCAAAGAACACTAACACCCTAACAACAAACAACACTAACCCCCTAAAAACAAACACTAACCCCCAAACAACAAACAACCCTAACCCCTAAAAACCAAAAACACTAACTCACTAACAACAAACAACCCTAAACCACTAACAACAAACAACCCTAACACCCTAACAACAAACAACACTAACCCCCTAACAACAAAGAACCCTAAACCCCTAACATCAAACAACACTAACCCCCTAACAACAAACAAACCTAAACCCCTAACATCAAAGAACACTAACACCCTAACAACAAACAACCCTAACCCCCTAACAACAAACGCTAACCCCCAAACAACAAACAACCCTAACCCCTAAAAACCAAAAACACTAACCCACTAACAACAAACAACCCTAACCCACTAACAACAAACAACCCTAACACCCTAACCACAAACAAAACTAACCCCCTAACAACAAACAACCCTAACCCCCTAACAACAAACAATCCTAACCCCCGAACAACCAACAACACTAACCCCCTAACCACAGTAAACACTAACACCATAACAACAAAAACCACTAAACCCCAACAAGAAACAACCCTAAACCCCTAACAACAAACAACACTAACCCCCTAACAACAAACAACCCTAACCAAACAACAAAAAACCCTAACCCACTAACAACAAACAACACTAACACCCTAACAACAAACAACCCTAACACCCTAACAACAAACAACACTAACACCCTAACAACAAACAACCCTAACCCCCTAACAACAAACAACCCTAAACCCCTGACATCAAAGAACACTAACACCCTAACAACAAACAACCCTAACCCCCTAACAACAAACACTAACCCCCAAACAACAAAAAAACCTAACCCCTGAAAACCAAAAACACTAACCCACTAACAACAAACAACCCTAACCCACTAACAACAAACAACCCTAACACCCTAACAACAAAAAACACTAACGCAATAACAACAAACAACCCTAAACCCCTAACATCAAACAACACTACCCCCTAACAACACAAAACACTAACACCCTAACAACAACCAACCCTAACCCCTAAGAACAAACAACACTAACGCCCTAAGAACAAACAACACTAACCCCCAGCAACGAACAATACTAAACCCCTAACAACACAAAACCTAACCCCTTTTCAACAAACAACCCTAACCCACTAACAACAAACAACCCTAACACCCTAACAACAAGCAACACTAACCCCCTAACAACAAACAACCCTAAACCACTAACATCAAACATCACTAACCCCCTAACAACACAAAACACTAACACCCTAACAACAAACAACACTAACACCCTAACAACAAAAACCACTAAACCCCAACAAGAAACAACCCTAAACCCCTAACAACAAACACAAACCCCCTAACAACAAACAACACTAAACCTCTAACAAGAAACTACCCTAACCCCGTAACAACAAACAACACTAACCCCGTAACAACAAACAACCCTAACCCCCAAACAACAAACAACCCTAACCCCCTAACAACAAACAATCCTAACCCCCGAACAACCAACAACACTAACGCCCTAACCACAATAAACACTAACACCCGAACAACAAAAACCAGTAAACCCCAACAAGAAACAACCCTAAACCCCTAACAACAAAAAACACTAACCCCCTAACAACAAACAACCCTAACCAAACAACAAACAAACCTAATCCACTAACAACAAACAACACTAACACCTTAACGACAAACAACCCTAACCCCCTAAGAACAAACAACACTAACACCCTAACAACAAACAACCCTAACCCCCTAACAACAAACAACACTAACCCCCAACAACAAACAACCCTAAACCCCTAACATCAAAGAACACTAACACCCTAACAGCAAACAACCTTAACCCCCTAACAACAAACACTAACCCCCAAACAACAAACAACCCTAACCCCTGAAAACCAAAAACACTACACCACTAAAAACAAAAAACCCTAACCCACTAACAACAAAGAACCCTAACACCCTAACAACAAACAACACTAACCCCCTAACAACAAACAACCCTAAACCCCTAACATCAAACAACACTAAACCCCTAACAACACAAAACACTAACACCCTAACAACAAACAACACTAACACCCTAACAACAAAAACCACTAAACCCCAACAAGAAACAACCCTAAACCCCTAACAACAAACAACACTAACCCCCTAACAACAAACAACCCTAACCCCTAAAAACCAAAAACACTAACCCACTAACAACAAACAACCCTAACCCACTAACAACAAACCACCCTAACACCCTAACCACAAACAACACTAACCCCCTAACAACAAACAACCCTAACCCCCTAACAACAAACAATCCTAACCCCCGAACAACCAACAACACTAACCCCCTAACCACAGTAAACACTAACACCCTAACAACAAAAACCACTAAACCCCAACAAGAAACAACCCTAAACCCCTAACAAAAAACAACACTAACCCCCTAACAACAAGCAACCCTAACCAAACAACAAAAAACCCTAACCCACTAACAACAAACAACACTAACACCCTAACAACAAACAACCCTAACCCCCTAACAACAAACAACACTAACACCCTAACAACAAACAACCCTAACCCCCTAACAAGAAACAACACTAACCCCCTAACAACAAACAGCCCTAAACCCCTAACATCAAAGAACACTAACACCCTAACAACAAACACCCCTAACCCCCTAACAACAAACAACACTAACCCCCTAACAACAAACAACCCTAAACCCCTAACATCAAACAACACTAAACCCCTAACAACACAAAACACTAACACCCTAACAACAAACAACACTAACACCCTAACAACAAAAACCACTAAACCCCAACAAGAAACAACCCTAAACCCCTAACAACAAACAACACTAACCCCCTAACAACAAACAACCCTAACCCCTAAAAACCAAAAACACTAACCCACTAACAACAAACAACCCTAACCCACTAACAACAAACCACCCTAACACCCTAACCACAAACAACACTAACCCCCTAACAACAAACAACCCTAACCCCCTAACAACAAACAATCCTAACCCCCGAACAACCAACAACACTAACCCCCTAACCACAGTAAACACTAACACCCTAACAACAAAAACCACTAAACCCCAACAAGAAACAACCCTAAACCCCTAACAAAAAACAACACTAACCCCCTAACAACAAGCAACCCTAACCAAACAACAAAAAACCCTAACCCACTAACAACAAACAACACTAACACCCTAACAACAAACAACCCTAACCCCCTAACAACAAACAACACTAACACCCTAACAACAAACAACCCTAACCCCCTAACAAGAAACAACACTAACCCCCTAACAACAAACAGCCCTAAACCCCTAACATCAAAGAACACTAACACCCTAACAACAAACACCCCTAACCCCCTAACAACAAACAACACTAACCCCCTAACAACAAACAACCCTAAACTCCTAACATCAAAGAACACTAACACCCTAACAACAAACAACACTAACCCCCTAAAAACAAACACTAACCCCCAAACAACAAACAACCCTAACCCCTAAAAACCAAAAACACTAACCCACTAACAACAAACAACCCTAAACCACTAACAACAAACAACCCTAACACCCTAACAACAAACAACACTAACCCCCTAACAACAAAGAACCCTAAACCCCTAACATCAAACAACACTAACCCCCTAACAACAAACAAACCTAAACCCCTAACATCAAAGAACACTAACACCCTAACAACAAACAACCCTAACCCCCTAACAACAAACGCTAACCCCCAAACAACAAACAACCCTAACCCCTAAAAACCAAAAACACTAACCCACTAACAACAAACAACCCTAACCCACTAACAACAAACAACCCTAACACCCTAACCACAAACAAAACTAACCCCCTAACAACAAACAACCCTAACCCCCTAACAACAAACAATCCTAACCCCCGAACAACCAACACTAACCCCCTAACCACGGTAAACACTAACACCATAACAACAAAAACCACTAAACCCCAACAAGAAACAACCCTAAACCCCTAACAACAAACAACACTAACCCCCTAACAACAAACAACCCTAACCCCCTAACAACAAACAACCCTAACCAAACAACAAAAAACCCTAACCCACTAACAACAAACAACACTAACACCCTAACAACAAACAACCCTAACACCCTAACAACAAACAACACTAACACCCTAACAACAAACAACCCTAACCCCCTAACAACAAACAACCCTAAACCCCTGACATCAAAGAACACTAACACCCTAACAACAAACAACCCTAACCCCCTAACAACAAACACTAACCCCCAAACAACAAACAAACCTAACCCCTGACAACCAAAAACACTAACCCACTAACAACAAACAACCCTAACCCACTAACAACAAACAACCCTAACACCCTAACAACAAAAAACACTAACCCAATAACAACAAACAACCCTAAACCCCTAACATCAAACAACACTACCCCCTAACAACACAAAACACTAACACCCTAACAACAACCAACCCTAACCCCTAAGAACAAACAACACTAACGCCCTAAGAACAAACAACACTAACCCCCAGCAACGAACAATACTAAACCCCTAACAACACAAAACCTAACCCCTTTTCAACAAACAACCCTAACCCACTAACAACAAACAACCCTAACACCCTAACAACAAGCAACACTAACCCCCTAACAACAAACAACCCTAAACCACTAACAACAAACAACCCTAACACCCTAACAACAAACAACACTAACCCCCTAACAACAAAGAACCCTAAACCCCTAACATCAAACAACACTAACCCCCTAACAACAAACAAACCTAAACCCCTAACATCAAAGAACACTAACACCCTAACAACAAACAACCCTAACCCCCTAACAACAAACGCTAACCCCCAAACAACAAACAACCCCTAAAAACCAAAAACACTAACCCACTAACAACAAACAACCCTAACCCACTAACAACAAACAACCCTAACACCCTAACCACAAACAAAACTAACCCCCTAACAACAAACAACCCTAACCCCCTAACAACAAACAATCCTAACCCCCGAACAACCAACAACACTAACCCCCTAACCACAGTAAACACTAACACCATAACAACAAAAACCACTAAACCCCAACAAGAAACAACCCTAAACCCCTAACAACAAACAACACTAACCCCCTAACAACAAACAACCCTAACCAAACAACAAAAAACCCTAACCCACTAACAACAAACAACACTAACACCCTAACAACAAACAACCCTAACACCCTAACAACAAACAACACTAACACCCTAACAACAAACAACCCTAACCCCCTAACAACAAACAACCCTAAACCCCTGACATCAAAGAACACTAACACCCTAACAACAAACAACCCTAACCCCCTAACAACAAACACTAACCCCCAAACAACAAACAAACCTAACCCCTGAAAACCAAAAACACTAACCCACTAACAACAAACAACCCTAACCCACTAACAACAAACAACCCTAACACCCTAACAACAAAAAACACTAACCCAATAACAACAAACAACCCTAAACCCCTAACATCAAACAACACTACCCCCTAACAACACAAAACACTAACACCCTAACAACAACCAACCCTAACCCCTAAGAACAAACAACACTAACGCCCTAAGAACAAACAACACTAACCCCCAGCAACGAACAATACTAAACCCCTAACAACACAAAACCTAACCCCTTTTCAACAAACAACCCTAACCCACTAACAACAAACAACCCTAACACCCTAACAACAAGCAACACTAACCCCCTAACAACAAACAACCCTAAACCACTAACATCAAACATCACTAACCCCCTAACAACACAAAACACTAACACCCTAACAACAAACAACACTAACACCCTAACAACAAAAACCACTAAACCCCAACAAGAAACAACCCTAAACCCCTAACAACAAACACAAACCCCCTAACAACAAACAACACTAAACCTCTAACAAGAAACTACCCTAACCCCGTAACAACAAACAACACTAACCCCGTAACAACAAACAACCCTAACCCCCAAACAACAAACAACCCTAACCCCCTAACAACAAACAATCCTAACCCCCGAACAACCAACAACACTAACGCCCTAACCACAATAAACACTAACACCCGAACAACAAAAACCAGTAAACCCCAACAAGAAACAACCCTAAACCCCTAACAACAAAAAACACTAACCCCCTAACAACAAACAACCCTAACCAAACAACAAACAAACCTAATCCACTAACAACAAACAACACTAACACCTTAACGACAAACAACCCTAACCCCCTAAGAACAAACAACACTAACACCCTAACAACAAACAACCCTAACCCCCTAACAACAAACAACACTAACCCCCAACAACAAACAACCCTAAACCCCTAACATCAAAGAACACTAACACCCTAACAACAAACAACCCTAACCCCCTAACAACAAACACTAACCCCCAAACAACAAACAACCCTAACCCCTGAAAACCAAAAACACTACACCACTAAAAACAAACAACCCTAACCCACTAACAACAAACAACCCTAACACCCTAACAACAAACAACACTAACCCCCTAACAACAAACAACCCTAAACCCCTAACATCAAACAACACTAAACCCCTAACAACACAAAACACTAACACCCTAACAACAAACAACACTAACACCCTAACAACAAAAACCACTAAACCCCAACAAGAAACAACCCTAAACCCCTAACAACAAACAACACTAACCCCCTAACAACAAACAACCCTAACCCCTAAAAACCAAAAACACTAACCCACTAACAACAAACAACCCTAACCCACTAACAACAAACCACCCTAACACCCTAACCACAAACAACACTAACCCCCTAACAACAAACAACCCTAACCCCCTAACAACAAACAATCCTAACCCCCGAACAACCAACAACACTAACCCCCTAACCACAGTAAACACTAACACCCTAACAACAAAAACCACTAAACCCCAACAAGAAACAACCCTAAACCCCTAACAAAAAACAACACTAACCCCCTAACAACAAGCAACCCTAACCAAACAACAAAAAACCCTAACCCACTAACAACAAACAACACTAACACCCTAACAACAAACAACCCTAACCCCCTAACAACAAACAACACTAACACCCTAACAACAAACAACCCTAACCCCCTAACAAGAAACAACACTAACCCCCTAACAACAAACAGCCCTAAACCCCTAACATCAAAGAACACTAACACCCTAACAACAAACACCCCTAACCCCCTAACAACAAACAACACTAACCCCCTAACAACAAACAACCCTAAACTCCTAACATCAAAGAACACTAACACCCTAACAACAAACAACACTAACCCCCTAAAAACAAACACTAACCCCCAAACAACAAACAACCCTAACCCCTAAAAACCAAAAACACTAACCCACTAACAACAAACAACCCTAAACCACTAACAACAAACAACCCTAACACCCTAACAACAAACAACACTAACCCCCTAACAACAAAGAACCCTAAACCCCTAACATCAAACAACACTAACCCCCTAACAACAAACAAACCTAAACCCCTAACATCAAAGAACACTAACACCCTAACAACAAACAACCCTAACCCCCTAACAACAAACGCTAACCCCCAAACAACAAACAACCCTAACCCCTAAAAACCAAAAACACTAACCCACTAACAACAAACAACCCTAACCCACTAACAACAAACAACCCTAACACCCTAACCACAAACAAAACTAACCCCCTAACAACAAACAACCCTAACCCCCTAACAACAAACAATCCTAACCCCCGAACAACCAACAACACTAACCCCCTAACCACGGTAAACACTAACACCATAACAACAAAAACCACTAAACCCCAACAAGAAACAACCCTAAACCCCTAACAACAAACAACACTAACCCCCTAACAACAAACAACCCTAACCCCCTAACAACAAACAACCCTAACCAAACAACAAAAAACCCTAACCCACTAACAACAAACAACACTAACACCCTAACAACAAACAACCCTAACACCCTAACAACAAACAACACGAACACCCTAACAACAAACAACCCTAACCCCCTAACAACAAACAACCCTAAACCCCTGACATCAAAGAACACTAACACCCTAACAACAAACAACCCTAACCCCCTAACAACAAACACTAACCCCCAAACAACAAACAAACCTAACCCCTGACAACCAAAAACACTAACCCACTAACAACAAACAACCCTAACCCACTAACAACAAACAACCCTAACACCCTAACAACAAAAAACACTAACCCAATAACAACAAACAACCCTAAACCCCTAACATCAAACAACACTACCCCCTAACAACACAAAACACTAACACCCTAACAACAACCAACCCTAACCCCTAAGAACAAACAACACTAACGCCCTAAGAACAAACAACACTAACCCCCAGCAACGAACAATACTAAACCCCTAACAACACAAAACCTAACCCCTTTTCAACAAACAACCCTAACCCACTAACAACAAACAACCCTAACACCCTAACAACAAGCAACACTAACCCCCTAACAACAAACAACCCTAAACCACTAACATCAAACATCACTAACCCCCTAACAACACAAAACACTAACACCCTAACAACAAACAACACTAACACCCTAACAACAAAAACCACTAAACCCCAACAAGAAACAACCCTAAACCCCTAACAACAAACACAAACCCCCTAACAACAAACAACACTAAACCTCTAACAAGAAACTACCCTAACCCCGTAACAACAAACAACACTAACCCCGTAACAACAAACAACCCTAACCCCCAAACAACAAACAACCCTAACCCCCTAACAACAAACAACACTAACACCCTAACAACAAACAACCCTAACCCCCTAACAACAAACAACACTAACCCCCTAACAACAAACAACCCTAAACCCCTAACATCAAAGAACACTAACACCCTAACAACAAACAACCCTAACCCCCTAACAACAAACACTAACCCCCAAACAACAAACAACCCTAACCCCTGAAAACCAAAAACACTACACCACTAAAAACAAACAACCCTAACCCACTAACAACAAACAACCCTAACACCCTAACAACAAACAACACTAACCCCCTAACAACAAACAACCCTAAACCCCTAACATCAAACAACACTAAACCCCTAACAACACAAAACACTAACACCCTAACAACAAACAACACTAACACCCTAACAACAAAAACCACTAAAACCCAACAAGAAACAACCCTGAACCCCTAACAACAAACACTAACCCCCTAACAACAAACAACACTAAACCCCTAACAAGAAACTACCCTAACCGCGTAACAACAAACAACCCTAACCCCCAAACAACAAACAACCCTAACCCCCTAACAACAAACAATCCTCACCCCCGAACAACCAACAACACTAACCCCCTAACCAAAATAAACACTAACACCCGAACAACAAAAACCACTAAACCCCAACAAGAAACAACCCTAAACCCCTAACAACAAAAAACACTAACCCCCTAACAACAAACAACCCTAACCAAACAACAAACAAACCTAACCCACTAACATGAAACAACACTAAGACCCTAACGACAAACAACCCTAACCCCCAAACAACAAACAACACTAACACCCTAACAACAAACAACCCTAACCCCCTAACAAACAACACTAACCCCCTAACAACAAACAACCCTAAACCCCTAACATCAAAGAACACTAACACCCTAACAACAAACAACACTAACACCCTAACAACAAACACTAACCCCCAAAAAACAAACAACCCTAACCCCTGAAAACCAAAAACACTAAACCACTAACAACAAACAACCCTAACCCACTAACAACAAACAACCCTAACACCCTAAAAACAAACAACACTAAACCCCTAACAACACAAAACACTAACACCCTAACAACAAACAACACTAACACCCTAACAACAAAAACCACTAAACCCCAACAAGAAACAACCCTAAACCCCTAACAACAAACAACACTAACCCCCTAACAACAAACAACCCTAACCCCTAAAAACCAAAAACACTAACCCACTAACAAACAACCCTAACCCACTAACAACAAACAACCCTAACACCCTAACCACAAACAACACTAACCCCCGAACAACAAACAACCCTAACCCGCTAACAACAAACAATCCTAACCCCCGAACAACCAACAACACTAAACCCCTAACCACAGTAAACACTAACACCCTAACAACAAAAACCACTAAACTCCAACAAGAAACAACCCTAAACCCCTAACAACAAAGAACACTAACGCCCTAACAACAAACAACCCTAAGCAAACAACAAACAAACCTAACCCACTAACAACAAACAACACTAACACCCTAACAACAAACACCCCTAACCCCCTAACAACAAACAACACTAACCCCCTAACAACAAACAACCCTAAACTCCTAACATCAAAGAACATTAACACCCTAACAACAAACAACACTAACCCCCTAAAAACAAACACTAACCCCCAAACAACAAACAACCCTAACCCCTAAAAACCAAAAACACTAACCCACTAACAACAAACAACCCTAAACCACTAACAACAAACAACCCTAACACCCTAACAACAAACAACACTAACCCCCTAACAACAAACAACCCTAACCCCCTAACAACAAACAATCCTAACCCCCGAACAACCAACAACACTAACCCCCTAACCACAGTAAACACTAACACCATAACAACAAAAACCACTAAACCCCAACAAGAAACAACCCTAAACCCCTAACAACAAACAACACTAACCCCCTAACAACAAACAACCCTAACCAAACAACAAAAAACCCTAACCCACTAACAACAAACAACACTAACACCCTAACAACAAACAACCCTAACACCCTAACAACAAACAACACTAACACCCTAACAACAAACAACCCTAACCCCCTAACAACAAACAACCCTAAACCCCTGACATCAAAGAACACTAACACCCTAACAACAAACAACCCTAACCCCCTAACAACAAACACTAACCCCCAAACAACAAACAAACCTAACCCCTGAAAACCAAAAACACTAACCCACTAACAACAAACAACCCTAACCCACTAACAACAAACAACCCTAACACCCTAACAACAAAAAACACTAACCCAATAACAACAAACAACCCTAAACCCCTAACATCAAACAACACTACCCCCTAACAACACAAAACACTAACACCCTAACAACAACCAACCCTAACCCCTAAGAACAAACAACACTAACGCCCTAAGAACAAACAACACTAACCCCCAGCAACGAACAATACTAAACCCCTAACAACACAAAACCTAACCCCTTTTCAACAAACAACCCTAACCCACTAACAACAAACAACCCTAACACCCTAACAACAAGCAACACTAACCCCCTAACAACAAACAACCCTAAACCACTAACATCAAACATCACTAACCCCCTAACAACACAAAACACTAACACCCTAACAACAAACAACACTAACACCCTAACAACAAAAACCACTAAACCCCAACAAGAAACAACCCTAAACCCCTAACAACAAACACAAACCCCCTAACAACAAACAACACTAAACCTCTAACAAGAAACTACCCTAACCCCGTAACAACAAACAACACTAACCCCGTAACAACAAACAACCCTAACCCCCAAACAACAAACAACCCTAACCCCCTAACAACAAACAATCCTAACCCCTGAACAACCAACAACACTAACGCCCTAACCACAATAAACACTAACACCCGAACAACAAAAACCAGTAAACCCCAACAAGAAACAACCCTAAACCCCTAACAACAAAAAACACTAACCCCCTAACAACAAACAACCCTAACCAAACAACAAACAAACCTAATCCACTAACAACAAACAACACTAACACCTTAACGACAAACAACCCTAACCCCCTAAGAACAAACAACACTAACACCCTAACAACAAACAACCCTAACCCCCTAACAACAAAAAACAATAACCCCCAACAACAAACAACCCTAAACCCCTAACATCAAAGAACACTAACACCCTAACAACAAACAACCCTAACCCCCTAACAACAAACACTAACCGCCAAACAACAAACAACCCTAACCACTGAAAACCAAAAACACTACACCACTAAAAACAAACAACCCTAACCCACTAACAACAAACAACCCTAACACCCTAACAACAAACAACACTAACCCCCTAACAACAAACAACCCTAAACCCCTAACATCAAACAACACTAAACCCCTAACAACACAAAACACTAACACCCTAACAACAAACAACACTAACACCCTAACAACAAAAACCACTAAACCCCAACAAGAAACAACCCTAAACCCCTAACAACAAACAACACTAACCCCCTAACAACAAACAACCCTAACCCCTAAAAACCAAAAACACTAACCCCCTAACAACAAACAACCCTAACCCACTAACAACAAACCACCCTAACACCCTAACCACAAACAACACTAACCCCCTAACAACAAACAACCCTAACCCCCTAACAACAAACAATCCTAACCCCCGAACAACCAACAACACTAACCCCCTAACCACAGTAAACACTAACACCCTAACAACAAAAACCACTAAACCCCAACAAGAAACAACCCTAAACCCCTAACAAAAAACAACACTAACCCCCTAACAACAAGCAACCCTAACCAAACAACAAAAAACCCTAACCCACTAACAACAAACAACACTAACACCCTAACAACAAACAACCCTAACCCCCTAACAACAAACAACACTAACACCCTAACAACAAACAACCCTAACCCCCTAACAAGAAACAACACTAACCCCCTAACAACAAACAGCCCTAAAGCCCTAACATCAAAGAACACTAACACCCTAACAACAAACACCCCTAACCCCCTAACAACAAACAACACTAACCCCCTAACAACAAACAACCCTAAACTCCTAACATCAAAGAACACTAACACCCTAACAACAAACAACACTAACCCCCTAAAAACAAACACTAACCCCCAAACAACAAACAACCCTAACCCCTAAAAACCAAAAACACTAACCCACTAACAACAAACAACCCTAAACCACTAACAACAAACAACCCTAACACCCTAACAACAAACAACACTAACCCCCTAACAACAAAGAACCCTAAACCCCTAACATCAAACAACACTAACCCCCTAACAACAAACAAACCTAAACCCCTAACATCAAAGAACACTAACACCCTAACAACAAACAACCCTAACCCCCTAACAACAAACGCTAACCCCCAAACAACAAACAACTCTAACCCCTAAAAACCAAAAACACTAACCCACTAACAACAAACAACCCTAACCCACTAACAACAAACAACCCTAACACCCTAACCACAAACAAAACTAACCCCCTAACAACAAACAACCCTAACCCCCTAACAACAAACAATCCTAACCCCCGAACAACCAACAACACTAACCCCCTAACCACGGTAAACACTAACACCATAACAACAAAAACCACTAAACCCCAACAAGAAACAACCCTAAACCCCTAACAACAAACAACACTAACCCCCTAACAACAAACAACCCTAACCCCCTAACAACAAACAACCCTAACCAAACAACAAAAAACCCTAACCCACTAACAACAAACAACACTAACACCCTAACAACAAACAACCCTAACACCCTAACAACAAACAACACTAACACCCTAACAACAAACAACCCTAACCCCCTAACAACAAACAACCCTAAACCCCTGACATCAAAGAACACTAACACCCTAACAACAAACAACCCTAACCCCCTAACAACAAACACTAACCCCCAAACAACAAACAAACCTAACCCCTGACAACCAAAAACACTAACCCACTAACAACAAACAACCCTAACCCACTAACAACAAACAACCCTAACACCCTAACAACAAAAAACACTAACCCAATAACAACAAACAACCCTAAACCCCTAACATCAAACAACACTACCCCCTAACAACACAAAACACTAACACCCTAACAACAACCAACCCTAACCCCTAAGAACAAACAACACTAACGCCCTAAGAACAAACAACACTAACCCCCAGCAACGAACAATACTAAACCCCTAACAACACAAAACCTAACCCCTTTTCAACAAACAACCCTAACCCACTAACAACAAACAACCCTAACACCCTAACAACAAGCAACACTAACCCCCTAACAACAAACAACCCTAAACCACTAACATCAAACATCACTAACCCCCTAATAACACAAAACACTAACACCCTAACAACAAACAACACTAACACCCTAACAACAAAAACCACTAAACCCCAACAAGAAACAACCCTAAACCCCTAACAACAAACACAAACCCCCTAACAACAAACAACACTAAACCTCTAACAAGAAACTACCCTAACCCCGTAACAACAAACAACACTAACCCCGTAACAACAAACAACCCTAACCCCCAAACAACAAACAACCCTAACCCCCTAAGAACAAACAACACTAACACCCTAACAACAAACAACCCTAACCCCCTAACAACAAACAACACTAACCCCCTAACAACAAACAACCCTAAACCCCTAACATCAAAGAACACTAACACCCTAACAACAAACAACCCTAACCCCCTAACAACAAACACTAACCCCCAAACAACAAACAACCCTAACCCCTGAAAACCAAAAACACTACACCACTAAAAACAAACAACCCTAACCCACTAACAACAAACAACCCTAACACCCTAACAACAAACAACACTAACCCCCTAACAACAAACAACCCTAAACCCCTAACATCAAACAACACTAAACCCCTAACAACACAAAACACTAACACCCTAACAACAAACAACACTAACACCCTAACAACAAAAACCACTAAACCCCAACAAGAAACAACCCTAAACCCCTAACAACAAACAACACTAACCCCCTAACAACAAACAACCCTAACCCCTAAAAACCAAAAACACTAACCCACTAACAACAAACAACCCTAACCCACTAACAACAAACCACCCTAACACCCTAACCACAAACAACACTAACCCCCTAACAACAAACAACCCTAACCCCCTAACAACAAACAATCCTAACCCCCGAACAACCAACAACACTAACCCCCTAACCACAGTAAACACTAACACCCTAACAACAAAAACCACTAAACCCCAACAAGAAACAACCCTAAACCCCTAACAAAAAACAACACTAACCCCCTAACAACAAGCAACCCTAACCAAACAACAAAAAACCCTAACCCACTAACAACAAACAACACTAACACCCTAACAACAAACAACACTAACCCCCTAACAACAAACAACACTAACACCCTAACAACAAACAACCCTAACCCCCTAACAAGAAACAACACTAACCCCCTAACAACAAACAGCCCTAAACCCCTAACATCAAAGAACACTAACACCCTAACAACAAACACCCCTAACCCCCTAACAACAAACAACACTAACCCCCAACAACAAACAACCCTAAACTCCTAACATCAAAGAACACTAACACCCTAACAACAAACAACACTAACCCCCTAAAAACAAACACTAACCCCCAAACAACAAACAACCCTAACCCCTAAAAACCAAAAACACTAACCCACTAACAACAAACAACCCTAAACCACTAACAACAAACAACCCTAACACCCTAACAACAAACAACACTAACCCCCTAACAACAAAGAACCCTAAACCCCTAACATCAAACAACACTAACCCCCTAACAACAAACAAACCTAAACCCCTAACATCAAAGAACACTAACACCCTAACAACAAACAACCCTAACCCCCTAACAACAAACGCTAACCCCCAAACAACAAACAACTCTAACCCCTAAAAACCAAAAACACTAACCCACTAACAACAAACAACCCTAACCCACTAACAACAAACAACCCTAACACCCTAACCACAAACAAAACTAACCCCCTAACAACAAACAACCCTAACCCCCTAACAACAAACAATCCTAACCCCCGAACAACCAACAACACTAACCCCCTAACCACGGTAAACACTAACACCATAACAACAAAAACCACTAAACCCCAACAAGAAACAACCCTAAACCCCTAACAACAAACAACACTAACCCCCTAACAACAAACAACCCTAACCCCCTAACAACAAACAACCCTAACCAAACAACAAAAAACCCTAACCCACTAACAACAAACAACACTAACACCCTAACAACAAACAACCCTAACACCCTAACAACAAACAACACTAACACCCTAACAACAAACAACCCTAACCCCCTAACAACAAACAACCCTAAACCCCTGACATCAAAGAACACTAACACCCTAACAACAAACAACCCTAACCCCCTAACAACAAACACTAACCCCCAAACAACAAACAAACCTAACCCCTGACAACCAAAAACACTAACCCACTAACAACAAAAAACCCTAACCCACTAACAACAAACAACCCTAACACCCTAAAAACAAACAACACTAAACCCCTAACAACACAAAACACTAACACCCTAACAACAAACAACACTAACACCCTAACAACAAAAACCACTAAACCCCAACAAGAAACAACCCTAAACCCCTAACAACAAACAACACTAACCCCCTAACAACAAACAACCCTAACCCCTAAAAACCAAAAACACTAACCCACTAACAACAAACAACCCTAACCCACTAACAACAAACAACCCTAACACCCTAACCACAAACAACACTAACCCCCTAACAACAAACAACCCTAACCCCCGAACAACAAACAACCCTAACCCCCTAACAACAAACAATCCTAACCCCCGAACAACCAACAACACTAAACCCCTAACCACAGTAAACACTAACACCCTAACAACAAAAACCACTAAACTCCAACAAGAAACAACCCTAAACCCCTAACAACAAACAACACTAACGCCCTAACAACAAACAACCCTAAGCAAACAACAAACAAACCTAACCCACTAACAACAAACAACACTAACACCCTAACAACAAACACCCCTAACCCCCTAACAACAAACAACACTAACCCCCTAACAACAAAAAACCCTAAACTCCTAACATCAAAGAACACTAACACCCTAACAACAAACAACACTAACCCCCTAAAAACAAACACTAACCCCCAAACAACAAACAACCCTAACCCCTAAAAACCAAAAACACTAACCCACTAACAACAAACAACCCTAAACCACTAACAACAAACAACCCTAACACCCTAACAACAAACAACACTAACCCCCTAACAACAAACAACCCTAAACCCCTAACATCAAACAACACTATCCCCCTAACAACAAACAACCCTAAACCCCTAACATCAAAGAACACTAACACCCTAACAACAAACAACCCTAACCCCCTAACAACAAACGCTAACCCCCAAACAACAAACAACCGTAACCCCTAAAAACCAAAAACACTAACCCACTAACAACAAACAACCCTAACCCACTAACAACAAACAACCCTAACACCCTAACCACAAACAACACTAACCCCCTAACAACAAACAACCCTAACACCCAACAACAAACAATCCTAACCCCCGAACAACCAACAACACTAACCCCCTAACCACAGTAAACACTAACACCCTAACAACAAAAACCACTAAACCCCAACAAGAAACAACCCTAAACCCCTAACAACAAACAACACTAACCCCCTAACAACAAGCAACCCTAACCAAACAACAAAAAACCCTAACACGCTAACAACAAACAACACTAACACCCTAACAACAAACAACCCTAACCCCCTAACAACAAACAACACTAACACCCTAACAACAAACAACCCTAACCCCCTAACAACAAACAACCCTAAACCCCTGACATCAAAGAACACTAACACCCTAACAACAAACAACCCTAACCCCCTAAAAACAAACACTAACCCCCAAACAACAAACAACCCTAACCCCTGAAAACCAAAAACACTAACCCACTAACAACAAACAACCCTAACCCACTAACAACAAACAACCCTAACACCCTAACAACAAACAACACTAACCCCCTAACAACAAACAACCCTAAACCCCTAACATCAAACAACACTACCCCCTAACAACACAAAACACTAACACCCTAACAACAACCAACCCTAACCCCTAAGAACAAACAACACTAACGCCCTAAGAACAAACAACACTAACCCCCAGCAACGAACAATACTAAACCCCTAACAACACAAAACCTAACCCCTTTTCAACAAACAACCCTAACCCACTAACAACAAACAACCCTAACACCCTAACAACAAGCAACACTAACCCC
Source organism: Elephas maximus indicus (assembly GCF_024166365.1). NCBI lineage: Eukaryota > Metazoa > Chordata > Mammalia > Proboscidea > Elephantidae > Elephas > Elephas maximus. Next base: position 182,984 of record NW_026060260.1, read on the forward strand.
CTAACAACAAACAACCCTAAACCACTAACATCAAACATCACTAACCCCCTAACAACACAAAACACTAACACCTTAACAACAAACAACACTAACACCCTAACAACAAAAACCACTAAACCCCAACAAGAAACAACCCTAAACCCCTAACAACAAACACAAAGCCCCTAACAACAAACAACACTAAACCCCTAACAAGAAACTACCCTAACCCCGTAACAACAAACAACACTAACCCCGTAACAACAAACAACCCTAACCCCCAAACAACAAACAAACCTAACCCCCTAACAACAAACAATCCTAACCCCCGAACAACCAACAACACTAACGCCCTAACCACAATAAACACTAACACCCGAACAACAAAAACCACTAAACCCCAACAAGAAACAACCCTAAACCCCTAACAACAAAAAACACTAACCCCCTAACAACAAACAACCCTAACCAAACAACAAACAAACCTAATCCACTAACAACAAACAACACTAACACCCTAACGACAAACAACCCTAACTCCCTAAGAACAAACAACACTAACACCCTAACAACAAACAACCCTAACCCCCTAACAACAAACAACACTAACCCCCTAACAACAAACAACCCTAAACCCCTAACATCAAAGAACACTAACACCCTAACAACAAACAACCCTAGCCCCTTAACAACAAACAACACTAACCCCCTAACAACACAAAACACTAACACCCTAACAACAGACAACACTAACACCCTAACAACAAAAACCACTAAACCCCAACAAGAAACAACCCTAAACCCCTAACAACAAACAACACTAACCCCCTAACAACAAACAACACTAACACCCTAACAACAACCAACCCTAAACCCCTAACATCAAAGAACACTAACACCCTAACAACAAACAACCCTAACCCCCTAACAACAAACACTAACCCCCAAACAACAAACAACCCTAACCCCTGAAAACCAAAAACACTAAACCACTAACAACAAACAACCCTAACCCACTAACAACAAACAACCCTAACACCCTAAAAACAAACAACACTAAACCCCTAACAACACAAAACACTAACACCCTAACAACAAACAACACTAACACCCTAACAACAAAAACCACTAAACCCCAACAAGAAACAACCCTAAACCCCTAACAACAAACAACACTAACCCCCTAACAACAAACAACCCTAACCCCTAAAAACCAAAAACACTAACCCACTAACAACAAACAACCCTAACCCACTAACAACAAACCACCCTAACACCCTAACCACAAACAACACTAACCCCCTAACAACAAACAACCCTAACCCCCTAACAACAAACAATCCTAACCCCCGAACAACCAACAACACTAACCCCCTAACCACAGTAAACACTAACACCCTAACAACAAAAACCACTAAACCCCAACAAGAAACAACCCTAAACCCCTAACAAAAAACAACACTAACCCCCTAACAACAAGCAACCCTAACCAAACAACAAAAAACCCTAACCCACTAACAACAAACAACACTAACACCCTAACAACAAACAACCCTAACCCCCTAACAACAAACAACACTAACCCCCTAACAACAAACAACCCTAACCCGCTAACAAGAAACAACACTAACCCCCTAACAACAAACAGCCCTAAACCCCTAACATCAAAGAACACTAACACCCTAACAACAAACAACCCTAACCCCCTAACAACAAACACTAACCCCCAAACAACAAACAACCCTAACCCCTGAAAACCAAAAACACTAACCCACTAACAACAAACAACCCTAACCCACTAACAACAAACAACCCTAACACCCTAACAACAAACAACACTAACCCCCTAACAACAAACAACCCTAAACCCCTAACAACAAACACTAACCCCCTAACAACAAACAACACTAAACCCCTAACAAGAAACTACCCTAACCGCGTAACAACAAACAACCCTAACCCCCAAACAACAAACAACCCTAACCCCCTAACAACAAACAATCCTCACCCCCGAACAACCAACAACACTAACCCCCTAACCAAAATAAACACTAACACCCGAACAACAAAAACCACTAAACCCCAACAAGAAACAACCCTAAACCCCTAACAACAAAAAACACTAACCCCCTAACAACAAACAACCCTAACCAAACAACAAACAAACCTAACCCACTAACATGAAACAACACTAAGACCCTAACGACAAACAACCCTAACCCCCAAACAACAAACAACACTAACACCCTAACAACAAACAACCCTAACCCCCTAACAAACAACACTAACCCCCTAACAACAAACAACCCTAAACCCCTAACATCAAAGAACACTAACACCCTAACAACAAACAACACTAACACCCTAACAACAAACACTAACCCCCAAAAAACAAACAACCCTAACCCCTGAAAACCAAAAACACTAAACCACTAACAACACACAACCCTAACCCACTAACAACAAACAACCCTAACACCCTAAAAACAAACAACACTAAACCCCTAACAACACAAAACACTAACACCCTAACAACAAACAACACTAACACCCTAACAACAAAAACCACTAAACCCCAACAAGAAACAACCCTAAACCCCTAACAACAAACAACACTAACCCCCTAACAACAAACAAGCCTAACCCCTAAAAACCAAAAACACTAACCCACTAACAACAAACAACCCTAACCCACTAACAACAAACAACCCTAACACCCTAACCACAAACAACACTAACCCCCGAACAACAAACAACCCTAACCCCCTAACAACAAACAATCCTAACCCCCGAACAACCAACAACACTAAACCCCTAACCACAGTAAACACTAACACCCTAACAACAAAAACCAGTAAACTCCAACAAGAAACAACCCTAAACCCCTAACAACAAACAACACTAACGCCCTAACAACAAACAACCCTAAGCAAACAACAAACAAACCTAACCCACTAACAACAAACAACACTAACACCCTAACAACAAACACCCCTAACCCCCTAACAACAAACAACACTAACCCCCTAACAACAAACAACCCTAAACTCCTAACATCAAAGAACACTAACACCCTAACAACAAACAACACTAACCCCCTAAAAACAAACACTAACCCACTAACAACAAACAACCCTAAACCACTAACAACAAACAACCCTAACAGCCTAACAACAAACAACACTAACCCCCTAACAACAAACAACCCTAAACCCCTAACATCAAACAACACTGTCCCCCTAACAACAAACAACCCTAAACCCCTAACATCAAAGAACACTAACACCCTAACAACAAACAACCCTAACCCCCTAACAACAAACGCTAACCCCCAAACAACAAACAACCGTAACCCCTAAAAACCAAAAACACTAACCCACTAACAACAAACAACCCTAACCCACTAACAACAAACAACCCTAACACCCTAACCACAAACAACACTAACCCCCTAACAACAAACAACCCTAACCCCCAAAACAACAAACAATCCTAACCCCCGAACAACCAACAACACTAACCCCCTAACCACAGTAAACACTAACACCCTAACAACAAAAACCACTAAACCCCAACAAGAAACAACCCTAAACCCCTAACAAAAAACAACACTAACCCCCTAACAACAAGCAACCCTAACCAAACAACAAAAAACCCTAACACACTAACAACAAACAACACTAACACCCTAACAACAAACAACCCTAACCCCCTAACAACAAACAACACTAACACCCTAACAACAAACAACCCTAACCCCCTAACAAGAAACAACACTAACCCCCTAACAACAAACAGCCCTAAACCCCTAACATCAAAGAACACTAACACCCTAACAACAAACAACACTAACACCCTAACAACAACCAACCCTAAACCCCTAACATCAAAGAACACTAACACCCTAACAACAAACAACCCTAACCCCCTAACAACAAACACTAACCCCCAAACAACAAACAACCCTAACCCCTGAAAACCAAAAACACTAAACCACTAACAACAAACAACCCTAACCCACTAACAACAAACAACCCTAACACCCTAAAAACAAACAACACTAAACCCCTAAAAACACAAAACACTAACACCCTAACAACAAACAACACTAACACCCTAACAACAAAAACCACTAAACCCCAACAAGAAACAACCCTAAACCCCTAACAACAAACAACACTAACCCCCTAACAACAAACAACCCTAACCCCTAAAAACCAAAAACACTAACCCACTAACAACAAACAACCCTAACCCACTAACAACAAACCACCCTAACACCCTAACCACAAACAACACTAACCCCCTAACAACAAACAACCCTAACCCCCTAACAACAAACAATCCTAACCCCCGAACAACCAACAACACTAACCCCCTAACCACAGTAAACACTAACACCCTAACAACAAAAACCACTAAACCCCAACAAGAAACAACCCTAAACCCCTAACAAAAAACAACACTAACCCCCTAACAACAAGCAACCCTAACCAAACAACAAAAAACCCTAACCCACTAACAACAAACAACACTAACACCCTAACAACAAACAACCCTAACCCCCTAACAACAAACAACACTAACCCCCTAACAACAAACAACCCTAACCCGCTAACAAGAAACAACACTAACCCCCTAACAACAAACAGCCCTAAACCCCTAACATCAAAGAACACTAACACCCTAACAACAAACAACCCTAACCCCCTAACAACAAACACTAACCCCCAAACAACAAACAACCCTAACCCCTGAAAACCAAAAACACTAACCCACTAACAACAAACAACCCTAACCCACTAACAACAAACAACCCTAACACCCTAACAACAAACAACACTAACCCCCTAACAACAAACAACCCTAAACCCCTAACAACAAACACTAACCCCCTAACAACAAACAACACTAAACCCCTAACAAGAAACTACCCTAACCGCGTAACAACAAACAACCCTAACCCCCAAACAACAAACAACCCTAACCCCCTAACAACAAACAATCCTCACCCCCGAACAACCAACAACACTAACCCCCTAACCAAAATAAACACTAACACCCGAACAACAAAAACCACTAAACCCCAACAAGAAACAACCCTAAACCCCTAACAACAAAAAACACTAACCCCCTAACAACAAACAACCCTAACCAAACAACAAACAAACCTAACCCACTAACATGAAACAACACTAAGACCCTAACGACAAACAACCCTAACCCCCAAACAACAAACAACACTAACACCCTAACAACAAACAACCCTAACCCCCTAACAAACAACACTAACCCCCTAACAACAAACAACCCTAAACCCCTAACATCAAAGAACACTAACACCCTAACAACAAACAACACTAACACCCTAACAACAAACACTAACCCCCAAAAAACAAACAACCCTAACCCCTGAAAACCAAAAACACTAAACCACTAACAACACACAACCCTAACCCACTAACAACAAACAACCCTAACACCCTAAAAACAAACAACACTAAACCCCTAACAACACAAAACACTAACACCCTAACAACAAACAACACTAACACCCTAACAACAAAAACCACTAAACCCCAACAAGAAACAACCCTAAACCCCTAACAACAAACAACACTAACCCCCTAACAACAAACAAGCCTAACCCCTAAAAACCAAAAACACTAACCCACTAACAACAAACAACCCTAACCCACTAACAACAAACAACCCTAACACCCTAACCACAAACAACACTAACCCCCGAACAACAAACAACCCTAACCCCCTAACAACAAACAATCCTAACCCCCGAACAACCAACAACACTAAACCCCTAACCACAGTAAACACTAACACCCTAACAACAAAAACCAGTAAACTCCAACAAGAAACAACCCTAAACCCCTAACAACAAACAACACTAACGCCCTAACAACAAACAACCCTAAGCAAACAACAAACAAACCTAACCCACTAACAACAAACAACACTAACACCCTAACAACAAACACCCCTAACCCCCTAACAACAAACAACACTAACCCCCTAACAACAAACAACCCTAAACTCCTAACATCAAAGAACACTAACACCCTAACAACAAACAACACTAACCCCCTAAAAACAAACACTAACCCACTAACAACAAACAACCCTAAACCACTAACAACAAACAACCCTAACAGCCTAACAACAAACAACACTAACCCCCTAACAACAAACAACCCTAAACCCCTAACATCAAACAACACTGTCCCCCTAACAACAAACAACCCTAAACCCCTAACATCAAAGAACACTAACACCCTAACAACAAACAACCCTAACCCCCTAACAACAAACGCTAACCCCCAAACAACAAACAACCGTAACCCCTAAAAACCAAAAACACTAACCCACTAACAACAAACAACCCTAACCCACTAACAACAAACAACCCTAACACCCTAACCACAAACAACACTAACCCCCTAACAACAAACAACCCTAACCCCCAAAACAACAAACAATCCTAACCCCCGAACAACCAACAACACTAACCCCCTAACCACAGTAAACACTAACACCCTAACAACAAAAACCACTAAACCCCAACAAGAAACAACCCTAAACCCCTAACAAAAAACAACACTAACCCCCTAACAACAAGCAACCCTAACCAAACAACAAAAAACCCTAACACACTAACAACAAACAACACTAACACCCTAACAACAAACAACCCTAACCCCCTAACAACAAACAACACTAACACCCTAACAACAAACAACCCTAACCCCCTAACAAGAAACAACACTAACCCCCTAACAACAAACAGCCCTAAACCCCTAACATCAAAGAACACTAACACCCTAACAACAAACAACTCTAACCCCCTAAGAACAAACACTAACACCCAAACAACAAACAACCCTAACCCCTAAAAACCAAAAACACTAACCCACTAACAACAAACAAACCTAAACCACTAACAATAAACAACCCTAACACCCTAACAACAACCAACCCTAACCCCTAAGAACAAACAACACTAACGCCCTAAGAACAAACAACACTAACCCCCAGCAACGAACAATACTAAACCCCTAACAACACAAAACCTAACCCCCTGTCAACAAACAACCCTAACCCACTAACAACAAACACCCCTAACACCCTAACAACAAACAACAATAACCCCCTAACAACAAACAACCCTAAACCCCTATACATCAAAGAACACTAACACCCTAACAACAAACAACCCTAGCCCCCTCACAACAAACACTAACCCCCAAACAACAAACCACCCTAACCCGTAAAAACCAAAAACACTAACCCACTAACAACAAACAACCCTAACCCACTAACAACAAACAACCCTAACCCCCTAACAACAAACAACCCTAAACCCCTAACATCAAACAACACTAACGCCCTAACAACACAAAACACTAACACCCTAACAACAAACAACACTAACACCCTAACAACAAAAACCACTAAACCCCAACAAGAAACAACCCTAAACCCCAACAACAAACACTAACCCCCTAACAAAAAACAACACTAAACCCCTAACAAGAAACTACCCTAACCCCGTAACAACAAACAACACTAACCCCGTAAGAACAAACAACACTAACCTCCAAACAACAAACAACCCTAACCCCCTAACAACAAACAATCCTAATCCCCGAACAACCAACAACACTAACCCCCTAACCACAGTAAACACTAACACCCTAACAACAAAAACCACTAAACTCCAACAAGAAACAACCCTAAACCCCTAACAACAAACAACACTAACGCCCTAACAACAAACAACCTTAAGCAAACAACAAACAAACGTAACCCACTAACAACAAACAACACTAACACCCTAACAACAAACACCCCAACCCCCTAACAACAAACAACACTAACACCCTAACAACAAACAACCCTAACCCCTAACAACAAACAACACTAACCCCCTAACAACAAACAACCCTAAACCCCTAACATCAAAGAACACTAACACCCTAACAACAAACAACCCTAACCCCCTAACAACAAACACTAACCCCCAAACAACAAACAACCCTAACCCCTAAAAACCAAAAACACTAACCCACTAACAACAAACAACCCTAACCCACTAACAACAAACAACCCTAACACCCTAACCACAAACAACACTAACCCCCTAACAACAAACAACCCTAACCCCCAAAACAACAAACAATCCTAACCCCCGAACAACCAACAACACTAACCCCCTAACCACAGTAAACACTAACACCCTAACAACAAAAACCACTAAACCCCAACAAGAAACAACCCTAAACCCCTAACAACAAACACTAACCCCCTAACAACAAACAACACTAAACCCCTAACAAGAAACTACCCTAACCCCGTAACAACAAACAACACTAACCCCGTAACAACAAACAACCCTAAACCCCTAACATCAAACAACCCTAACCCCCTAACAACAAGCAACCCTAACCCCCTAACAACAAACACTAACCCCCAAACAACAAACAACCCTAAACCCCTAACATCAAACAACACTTACCCCCTAACAAAACAAAACACTAACACCCTAACAACAAACAATCCTAACCCCCGAACAACCAACAACACTAACCCCCTAACCACAATAAACACTAACACCCTAACAACAAAAACCACTAAACCCCAACAAGAAACAACCCTAAACCCCTAACAACAAACAACACTAACCCCCTAACAACAAACAACCTTAACCCCCTAACAGCAAACACCCCTAAACCCCTAACAACAAACAATCCTAACCCTCTAACAACCTACAACAATAACCCCCAACCACAAACAACACTAATCCCGTAAGAACAAACAACACTAACACCCTAATAACAAACAACCTTAGCCCCCTAACAACAAACACTAACCCCCAAACAACAAACAACCCTAACCCCTAAAAACCAAAAACACTAACCTACTAACAACAAACAACCCTAACCCACTAACAACAAACAACCGTAACCCCCTAACAACAAACAACCCTAAACCCCTAACATCAAACAACACTAACCCCCTAACAACACAAAACACTAACCCCCTAACAACAAACAACACTAACTCCCTAACAACAAACAACCCTAAACCCCTAACATCAAAGAACACTAACACCCTAACAACAAACAACCCTAACCCCCTAACAACAAACAATCCTCACCCCCGAACAACCAACAACACTAACCCCCTAACCAAAATAAACACTAACACCCGAACAACAAAAACCACTAAACCCCAACAAGAAACAACCCTAAACCCCTAACAACAAAAAACACTAACCACCTAACAACAAACAACCCTAACCAAACAACAAACAAACCTAACCCACTAACATGAAACAACACTAAGACCCTAACGACAAACAACCCTAACCCCCAAACAACAAACAACACTAACACCCTAACAACAAACAACCCTAACCCCCTAACAAACAACACTAACCCCCTAACAACAAACAACCCTAAACCCCTAACATCAAAGAACACTAACACCCTAACAACAAACAACACTAACACCCTAACAACAAACACTAACCCCCAAAAAACAAACAACCCTAACCCCTGAAAACCAAAAACACTAAACCACTAACAACACACAACCCTAACCCACTAACAACAAACAACCCTAACACCCTAAAAACAAACAACACTAAACCCCTAACAACACAAAACACTAACACCCTAACAACAAACAACACTAACACCCTAACAACAAAAACCACTAAACCCCAACAAGAAACAACCCTAAACCCCTAACAACAAACAACACTAACCCCCTAACAACAAACAACCCTAACCCCTAAAAACCAAAAACACTAACCCACTAACAACAAACAACCCTAACCCACTAACAACAAACAACCCTAACACCCTAACCACAAACAACACTAACCCCCGAACAACAAACAACCCTAACCCCCTAACAACAAACAATCCTAACCCCCGAACAACCAAAAACACTAACCCCGTAACCACAGTAAACACTAACACCCTAACAACAAAAACCACTAAACTCCAACAAGAAACAACCCTAAACCCCTAACAACAAACAACACTAACGCCCTAACAACAAACAACCCTAAGCAAGCAACAAACAAACCTAACCCACTAACAACAAACAACACTAACACCCTAACAACAAACACCCCTAACCCCCTAACAACAAACAACACTAACACCCTAAAAACAAACAACCCTAACCCCTAACAACAAACAACACTAACCCCCTAACAACAAACAACCCTAAACCCCTAACATCAAAGAACACTAACACCCTAACAACAAACAACCCTAACCCCCTAACAACAAACACTAACCCCCAAACAACAAACAACCCTAACCCCTAAAAACCAAAAACACTAACTCACTAACAACAAACAACCCTAACCCACTAACAACAAACAACCCTAACACCCTAACCACAAACAACACTAACCCCCTAACAACAAACAACCCTAACCCCCAAACAACAAACAATCCTAACCCCCGAACAACCAACAACACTAACCCCCTAACCACAGTAAACACTAACACCCTAACAACAAAAACCACTAAACCCCAACAAGAAACAACCCTAAACCCCTAACAACAAAAAACACTAACCCCCTAACAACAAAGAACCCTAAACCCCTAACATCAAAGAACACTAACACCCTAACAACAAACAACCCTAGCCCCCTAACAACAAACACTAACCCCCAAACAACAAACAACCCTAAACCACTAACAACAAACAACCCTAAACCACTAACAACAAACAACCCTAACACCCTAACAACAAACAACACTAACCCCCTAACAACACAAAACACTAACACCCTAAGAACAAACAACATTAACACCCTAACAACAAAAACCACTAAACACCAACAAGAAACAACCCTAAACCCCTAACAAAAAACACTAACCCCCTAACAACAAACAACACTAAACCCCTTAGAAGAAACTACCCTAACCCCGTGACAACAAACAACACTAACCCGGTAACAACAAACAACCCTAACCCCCAAACAACAAACAACCCTAACCCCCTAAAAAGAAACAATCCTAACCCCCGAACAACCAACAACACTAACCCCCTAACCACAATAAACACTAACACCCGAACAACAAAAACCACTAAACCCCAAGAAGAAACAACATTAAACCCCTAACAACAAACAACCCTAAACCCCTAACAACAAACAACACTAACACCCTAACAACAAACAACTCTAACCCCCTAACAACGAACAACACTAGCCCCCTAACAACAATCAACACTAACCCCCAAACAACAAACAATCCTAACCCCTAAAATCCAAAAACACTAACCCACTAAAAACAAACAACCCTAACCCACTAACAACAAAAAACCCTCACACCCCAAAAACAAACAACACTAACCCCCTAACAACAAACAACCCTAAACCCCTAACATCAAACAACACTAACCCCCTAACAACACAAAACACTAACACCGTAACAACAAAGAACACTAACCCCCTAACAACAAACAACACTAACTCCCTAACAACAAAAACCACTAAACCCCAACAAGAAACAACCCGAAACCCCTAACAACAAACAACACTAAAACCCTAACAAGAAACTACCCTAACCCCGTAACAACAAACAACACTAACCCCGTAACAACAAACAACCCTAACCCCCAAACAACAAACAACACTAACCCCCTAACAACAAACAATCCTAACCCCCGAACAACCAACAACACTAACCCCTAACCACAATAAACACTAACACCCTAACAACAAAAACCACTAAACCCCAACAAGAAACAACCCTAAACCCCTAACAACAAACAACACTAACCCCCTAACAACAAACAACCCTAACCAAACAACAAACAACACTAACCCACTAACAAAAAACATCACTAACACCCTAACAACAAACAACCCTAACCCCCTAACAACAAACAACGTTAACCCCCTAACAACAAACAACCCTAAACCCCTAACATCAAAGAACACTAACACCCTAACAACAAAGAACCCTAGCCCCCTAACAACAAACACTAACCCCCAAACAACAAACAACCCTAACCCACTAACAACAAACAACCCTAAACCACTAACAACAAACAACCCTAACACCCTAACAACAAACAACACTAACCCCCAACAAAAAACAACCCTAAACCCCTAACATCAAACAACACTAACCCCCTAACTACACAAAACACTAACACCCTAAGAACAAACAACATTAACACCCTAACAACAAAAACCACTAAACCCCAACAGGAAACAACCCTAAACCCCTAACAAAAAACACTAACCCCCTAACAACAAACAACACTAAACCCCTTAGAAGAAACTACCCTAACCCCGTAACAACAAACAACACTAACCCCGTAACAAGAAACAACCCTAACCCCCTAAAAACAAAGAACACTAACACCCTAACAACAAACAACCCTAAACCCCTAACAACAAACAACACTAACACCCTAACAACAAACAACTCTAACCCCCTAACAACAAACAACCCTAGCCCCCTAACAACAAACACTAACCCCCAAACAACAAACAACCCTAACCCACTAACAACAAACAACCCTAAACCACTAACAACAAACAACACTAACACCCTAACAACAAACAACACTAACCCCCTAACAACAAACAACCCTAAACCCCTAACATCAAACAACACTAACCCCCTAACAACACAAAACACTAACACCCTAACAACAAACAACACTAACACCCTAAGAATAAAAACCACTAAACCCCAACAAGAAACAACCCTAAACCCCTAACAACAAACACTAACCCCCTAACAACAAACAACACTAAACCCCTAACAAGAAACTACCCTAACCCCGTAACAACAAACAACACTAACCCCGTAACAACAAACAAACCTAACCCCCAAACAACAAACAACCCTCACCCCCTAACAACAAACAATCCTAACCCCCGAACAACCAACAACACTAACCCCCTAACCACAATAAACACTAACACCCTAACAACAAAAACCACTAAACCCCAACAAGAAACAACCCTAAACCCCTAGCAACAAACAACACTAACCCCCTAACAACAAACAACCCTAACCCCCTAACAACAAAGAACACTAAAACCCTACTAACAAACAACCCTAACCCCCTAACAACAAACACTAACCCCCAAACAACAAACAACCCTAACCCCTAAAAAGCAAAAACAATAACCCACTAACAACAAACAACCCTGAACCACTAACAACAAACAACCCTAACAACCTAACAAACAACACTAACCCCCTAACAACAAACAACCCTAAACCCCTAACAACAAACAACCCTAACCCCCTAACAACAAACAATACTAACCCCCGAACAACCAACAACACTAACCCCCTAACCACAATAAACACTAACACCCTAACAACAAAAACCACTAAACCCCAACAAGAAACAACCCTAAACCCCTAACAACAAACACTAACCCCCTAACAACAAACAACCCTAACCAAACAACAAACAACCCTAACCCACTAACAACAAACAACACTAACACCCTAATAACAAACAAAACTAACACCCTAACAACAAACAACCCTAATCCCCTAACAACAAACAACGCTAACCCCCTAACAACAAACAACCCTAAAACCCTAACATCAAAGAACACTAACACCCTAACTACAAACAACCCTAACCCCCTAACAACAAACACTAACCCCCAAACAACAAACAACCCTAACCCGTAAAATCCAAAAACACTAACCCACTAACAACAAACAACCCTAACCCACTAACAACAAACCACCCTAACATCCTAACAACAAACAACACTAACACCCTAACAACAAACAACACTAACACCCTAACAACAAAAACCACTAAAACCCAACAAGAAAAAACCCTAAACCCCTAACAACAAACCCTATCCCCCTAACAACAAACAACACTAAACCCCTAACAAGAAACTACCCTAACCCCGTAACAACAAACAACACTAACCCCATAACAACAAACAACCCTAACCCCCAAATAACAAACAACCCTAACCCCCTAACAACAAACAATCCTAACTCCCGAACAACCAACAACACTAAACCCCTAACCACAATAAACACTAACACCCTAACAACAAAAACCACTAAACCCCAACAAGAAACAACCCTAAACCCCTATCAAGAAACACTAACCACCTAACAACAAACAACACTAAACCCCTAACAAGAAACTACCCTAACCCCGTAACAACAAACAACACTAAACCGGTAACAACAAACAACCCTAACCCCCAAACAACAAACAACCCTAACCCCCTAAAAAGAAACAATCCTAACCCCCGAACAACCAACAACACTAACCCCCTAACCACAATAAACACTAACACCCGAACAACAAAAACCACTAAACCCCAACAAGAAACAACCTTAAACCCCTAACAACAAACAACCCTAAACCCCTAACAACAAACAACACTAACACCCTAACAACAAACAACTCTAACCCCCTAACAACAAACAACCCTAGCCCCCTAACAACAAACACTAACCCCCAAACAACAAACAACCCTAACCCACTAACAACAAACAACCCTAAACCACTAACAACAAACAACCCTAACACCCTAACAAAGAGCACTAACCCCCTAACAACAAACAACCCTAAACCCCTAACATCAAACAACACTAACCCCCTAACAACACAAAACACTAACACCGTAACAACAAAGAACACTAACCCCCTAACAACAAACAACACTAACTCCCTAACAACAAAAACCACTAAACCCCAACAAGAAACAACCCTAAACCCCTAACAACAAACACTAACCCCCTAACAACAAACAACACTAAACCCCTAACAAGAAACTACCCTAACCCCGTAACAACAAACAACACTAACCCCGTAACAACAAACAACCCTAACCCCCAAACAACAAACAACCCTAGCCCCCTAACAACAAACAATCCTAACCCCCGAACAACCAACAACACTAACCCCTAACCACAATAAACACTAACACCCTAACAACGAAAACCACTAAACCCCAACAAGAAACAACCCTAAACCCCTAACAACAAACAACACTAACCCCCTAACAACAAACAACCCTAACCAAACAACAAACAACACTAACCCACTAACAACAAACATCACTAACCCCCTAACAACAAACAACACTAGCCCCCAACAACAAACAACCCTAAACCCCTAACATCAAAGAACACTAACACCCTAACAACAAACAACCCTATCCCCCAACAACAAACACTAACCCCCAAACAAAAAACAACCCTAACCCGTAAAATCCAAAAACACTAACCCACTAACAACAAACAACCCTAACCCACTAACAACAAACAACCCTAACATCCTAACAACAAACAACACTAACACCCTAACAACAAACAACACTAACACCCTAACAACAAAAACCACTAAAACCCAACAAGAAAAAACCCTAAACCCCTAACAACAAACACTATCCCCCTAACAACAAACAACACTAAACCCCTAACAAGAAACTACCCTAACCCCGTAACAACAAACAACACTAACCCCATAACAACAAACAACCCTAACCCCCAAATAACAAACAACCCTAACCCCCTAACAACAAACAATCCTAACTCCCGAACAACCAACAACACTAACCTCCTAACCACAATAAACACTAACACCGTAACAACAAAAACCACTAAACCCCAACAAGAAACAACCCTAAACCCCTATCAAGAAACACTAACCACCTAACAACAAACAACACTAAACCCCTAACAAGAAACTACCCTAACCCCGTAACAACAAACAACACTAACCCGGTAACAACAAACAACCCTAACACCCAAACAACAAACAACCCTAACCCCCTAAAAAGAAACAATCCTAACCCCCGAACAACCAACAACACTAACCCCCTAACCACAATAAACACTAACACCCGAACAACAAAAACCACTAAACCCCAACAAGAAACAACCTTAAACCCCTCACAACAAACAACCCTAAACCCCTAACAACAAACAACACTAACACCCTAACAACAAACAACTCTAACCCCCTAACAACAAACAACCCTAGCCCCCTAACAAAAAACACTAACCCCCAAACAACAAACAACCCTAACCCACTAACAACAAACAACCCTAAACCACTAACAGCAAACAACCCTAACACCCTAACAACAAACAACACTAACCCCCTAACAACAAACAACCCTAAACCCCTAACATCAAACAACACTAACCCCCTAACAACACAAAACACTAACACCCTAACAACAAACAACACTAACACCCTAAGAACAAAAACCACTAAACCCCAACAAGAAACAACCCTAAACCCCTAACAACAAACACTAACCCCCTAACAACAAACAACACTAAACCCCTAACAAGAAACTACCCTAACCCCGTAACAACAAACAACACTAACCCCGTAACAACAAACAAACCTAACCCCCAAACAACAAACAACCCTCACCCCCTAACAACAAACAATCCTAACCCCCGAACAACCAACAACACTAACCTCCTAACCACAATAAACACTAACACCCTAACAACAAAAACCACTAAACCCCAACAAGAAACAACCCTAAACCCCTAGCAACAAACAACACTAACCCCCTAACAACAAACAACCCTAACCCCCTAACAACAAAGAACACTAACACCCTAACAACAAACAACCCTAACCCCCTAACAACAAACACTAACCCCCAAACAACAAACAACCCTAACCCCTAAAAAGCAAAAACAATAACCCACTAACAACAAACAACCCTAAACCACTAACAACAAACAACCCTAACACCCTAACAAACAACACTAACCCCCTAACAACAAACAACCCTAAACCCCTAACAACAAACAACCCTAACCCCCTAACATCAAACAACACTAACCCCCTAACAACACAAAACACTAACACCGTAACAACAAAGAACACTAACCCCCTAACAACAAACAACACTAACTCCCTAACAACAAAAACCACTAAACCCCAACAAGAAACAACACTAACCCCCTAACAACAAACAACACTAAACCCCTAACAAGAAACTACCCTAACCCCGTAACAACAAACAACAATAACCCGGTAACAACAAACAACCCTAACCCCCAAACAACAAACAACCCTAACCCCCTAACAACAAACAATCCTAATCCCCGAACAACCAACAACACTAACCCCCTAACCACAATAAACACTAACACCCTAACAACAAAAACCACTAAACCCCAACAAGAAACAACCCTAAACCCCTAACAACAAACAACACTAACCCCCTAACAACAAACAACCCTAACCAAACAACAAAAAACCCTAACCCACTAACAAACAACACTAACACCCTAACAACAAACAACCCTAACCCCCTAACAACAAACAACCCTAAACCCCTAACATCAAAGAACACTAACACCCTAACAACAAACAACCCTAACCCCCTAACAACAAACACTAACCCCCAAACAACAAACAACCCTAACCCCTGAAAAAAAAAAACACTAAACCACTAACAACAAACAACCCTAACCCACTAACAACAAACAACCCTAACACCCTAACAACAAACAACACTAACCCCCTAACAACAAACAACCCTAAACCACTATCATGAAACATCACTAACCCCCTAACAACACAAAACACTAAGACCCTAACAACAAACAACACTAACACCCTAACAACAAAAACCACTAAACCCCAACAAGAAACAACCCTAAACCCCTAACAACAAACACTAACCCCCTAACAACAAAGAACCCTAACCCACTAACAACAAACAACACTAACACCCTAACAACAAAAAATCCTAACCCCCTAACAACAAACAAAACTAACACCCTAACAAGAAACAACCCTAACCCCCAAATAACAAACAACCCTAACCCCCTAACAACAAACAATCCTAACTCCCGAACAACCAACAACACTAAACCCCTAACCACAATAAACACTAACACCGTAACAACAAAAACCACTAAACCCCAACAAGAAACAACCCTAAACCCCTATCAAGAAACACTAATCACCTAACAACAAACAACAGTAAACCCCTAACAAGAAACTACCCTAACCCCGTAACAACAAACAACACTAACCCGGTAACAACAAACAACCCTAAACCCCAAACAACAAACAACCCTAACCCCCTAAAAAGAAACAATCCTAACCCCCGAACAACCAACAACACTAAACCCCTAACCACAATAAACACTAACACCCGAACAACAAAAACCACTAAACCCCAACAAGAAACAACCTTAAACCCCTAACAACAAACAACCCTAAACCCCTAACAACAAACAACACTAACACCCTAACAACAAACAACTCTAACCCCCTAACAACAAACAACCCTAGCCCCCTAACAACAAACACTAACCCCCAAACAACAAACAACCCTAACCCACTAACAACAAACAACCCTAAACCACTAACAACAAACAACCCTAACACCCTAACAAAGAGCACTAACCCCCTAACAACTAACAACCCTAAACCCCTAACATCAAACAACACTAACCCCCTAACAACACAAAACACTAACACCGTAACAACAAAGAACACTAACCCCCTAACAACAAACAACACTAACTCCCTAACAACAAAAACCATAAACCCCAACAAGAAACAACACTAACCCCCTAAAAACAAACAACACTAAACCCCTAACAAGAAACTACCCTAACCCCGTCACAACAAACAACACTAACCCCGTAACAAAAAACAACCCTAACCCCCAAACAACAAACAACCCTAACCCCCTAACAACAAACAATCCTAACCCCCGAACAACAAACAACACTAACCCCTAACCACAATAAACACTAACACCCTAACAACAAAAACCACTAAACCCCAACAAGAAACAACCCTAAACCCCTAACAACAAACAACACTAACCCCCTAACAACAAACAACCCTAACCAAACAACAAACAACACTAACCAACTAACAACAAACATCACTAACCCCCTAACAACAAACAACACTAGCCCCCAACAACAAACAACCCTAAACCCCTAACATCAAAGAACACTAAAACCCTAAAAACAAACAACCCTATCCCCCAACAACAAACACTAACCCCCAAACAAAAAACAACCCTAACCCGTAAAATCCAAAAACACTAACCCACTAACAACAAACAACCCTAACCCACTAAAAACAAACAACCCTAACATCCTAACAACAAACAACACTAACACCCTAACAACAAACAACACTAACACCCTAACAACAAAAACCACTAAACCCCAACAAGAAACAACCCTAAACCCCTAACAAAAAACACTAACCCCCTAACAACAAACAACACTAAACCCCTAACAAGAAACCACCCTAACCCCGTAACAACAAACAACACTAACCCCGTAACAACAAACAAACCTAACCCCCAAACAACAAACAACCCTCACCCCCTAACAACGAACAATCCTAACCCCCGAACAACCAACAACACTAACCCCATAACCACAATAAACACTAACACCCTAACAACAAAAACCACTAAACCCCAACAAGAAACAACCCTAAACCCCTAGCAACAAACAACACTAACCCCCGAACAACAAACAACCCTAACCCCCTAACAACAAAGAACACTAACACCCTAACAACAAACAACACTAAACCCCTAACATCAAAGAACACTAACACCCTAACAACAAACAAACCTAACCCCCTAACAACAAACACTAACCCCCAAACAACAAACAACCCTAACCCCTAAAAAGCAAAAACACTAACCCACTAACAACAAACAACCCTAAACCACTAACAACAAACAACCCTAACACCCTAACAAACAACACTAACCCCCTAACAACAAACAACCCTAAACCCCTAACAACGAACAACCCTAACCCACTAACAACAAACAATCCTAACCCCCGAACAACCAACAACACTAACCCCCTAACCACAATAAACACTAACACCCTAACAACAAAAACCACTAAACCCCAACAAGAAACAACCCTAAACCCCTAACAACAAACAACACTAACCCCCTAACAACAAACAACCCTAAACCCCTAACATCAAAAAACCCTAACCCCCTAACAACACAAAACACTAACACCCTAAGAACAAACAACACTAACACCCTAACAACAAAAACCACTAAACCCCAACAAGAAACAACCCTAAACCCCTAACAACAAACACTAACCCCCTAACAAAAAACAACAGTAAACCCCTAACAAGAAACTACCCTAACCCCGTAAAAACAAACAACACTAACCCCGTAACAAGAAACAACCCTAACCCCCTAACAACAAAGAACACTAACACCCTAACAACAAGCAACCCTAAACCCCTAACATCAAAGAACACTAACACCCTAACAACAAACAACCCTAACCCCCTAACAACAAACACTAACCCCCAAACAACAAACAACCCTAACCCCTAAAAAGCAAAAACACTAACCCACTAAAAACAAACAACCCTAAACCACTAACAACAAACAACCCTAACACCCTAACAAAGAGCACTAACCCCCTAACAACAAACAACCCTAAACCCCTAACATCAAACAACACTAACCCCCTAACAACACAAAACACTAACACCGTAACAACAAAGAACACTAACCCCCTAACAACAAACAACACTAACTCCCTAACAACAAAAACCACTAAACCCCAACAAGAAACAACACTAACCCCCTAACAACAAACAACACTAAACCCCTAACAAGAAACTACCCTAACCCCGTAACAACAAACAACAATAACCCCGTAACAACAAACAACCCTAACCCCCAAACAACAAACAACCCTAACCCCCTAACAACAAACAATCCTAACCCCCGAACAACCAACAACACTAACCCCTAACCACAATAAACACTAACACCCTAACAACAAAAACCACTAAACCCCAACAAGAAACAACCCTAAACCCCTAACAACAAACAACACTAACCCCCTAACAACAAACAACCCTAACCAAACAACAAAAAACCCTAACCCACTAACAAACAACACTAACACCCTAACAACAAACAACCCTAACCCCCTAACAACAAACAACCCTAAACCCCTAACATCAAAGAACACTAACACCCTAACAACAAACAACCCTAACCCCCTAACAACAAACACTAACCCCCAAACAACAAACAACCCTAACCCCTGAAAAAAAAAAAACACTAAACCACTAACAACAAACAACCCTAACCCACTAACAACAAACAACCCTAACACCCTAACAACAAACAACACTAACCCCCTAACAACAAACAACCCTAAACCACTATCATGAAACATCACTAACCCCCTAACAACACAAAACACTAAGACCCTAACAACAAACAACACTAACACCCTAACAACAAAAACCACTAAACCCCAACAAGAAACAACCTTAAACCCCTAACAACAAACACTAACCCCCTAACAACAAACAACTCTAAACCCCTAACAAGAAACTACCCTAACCCCGTAACAACAAACAACACTAACCCTGTAACAACAAACAACCCTAACCCCCAAACAACAAACAACCCTAACCCCCTAACAACAAACAATCCTAACGCCCGAACGACCAACAACACTAACCCCCTAACCACAATAAACACTAACACCCTAACAACAAAAACCACTAAACCCCAACAAGAAACAACCCTAAACCCCTAACAACAAAAAACACTAACCCCCTAACAACAAACAACCCTAACCAAACAACAAACAAACCTAACCCACTAACAACAAACAACACTAACACCGTAACAACAAACAACCCGAACCCCCTAACAACAAACAACACTAACACCCTAACAACAAACAACCCTAAACCCCTAACAACAAACACTAACCCCCAAACAACGAACAACCCTAACCCCTAAAAACCAAAAACACTAACCCACTAACAACAAACAGCCCTAAACCACTAACAACAAACAACCCTAACACCCTAACAACAAACAACACTAACCCCCTAACAACAAACAACCCTAAACCCCTAACATCAAACAACACTAACCCCCTAACAACACAAAACACTAACACCCTAACAACAAACAACACTAACACCCTAACAACAAAAACCACTAAACCCCAACAAGAAACAGCCTTAAACCCCTAACAACAAACACTAACCCCCTAACAACAAACAACTCTAAACCCCTAACAAGAAACTACCCTAACCCCGTAACAACAAACAACACTAACCCTGTAACAACAAACAACCCTAACCCCCAAACAACAAACAACCCTAACCCCCTAACAACTAACAATCCTAACCCCCGAACAACCAACAACACTAACCCCCTAACCACAATAAACACTAACACCCTAACAACAAAAACCACTAAACCGAAACAAGAAACAACCCTAAGCCCCTAACAACAAAAAACACTAACCCCCAAACAACAAACAACCCTAACCCCTAAAAACCAAAAACACTAACCCACTAACAACAAACAGCTCTAACCACTAACAACAAACAACCCTAACACCCTAACAACAAACAACACTAACCCCCTAACAACAAACAACCCTAAACCCCTAACATCAAACAACACTAACCCCCTAACAACACAAAACACTAACACCCTAACAACAAACAACACTAACACCCTAACAACAAAAACCACTAAACCCCAACAAGAAACAGCCTTAAACCCCTAACAACAAACTCTAACCCCCTAACAACAAACAACTCTAAACCCCTAACAAGAGACTACCCTAACCCACTAACAACAAACAACCCTAACCCCCTAACAACAAACAACCCTAAACCCCTAACATCAAACAACACTAAAACCCTAACAACACAAAACACTAACACCCTAACAACAAACAACACTAACACCCTAACAACAAAAACCACTAAACCCCAACAAGAAACAACCCTAAACCCCTAACAACAAACACTAACCCCCTAACAACAAGCAACACTAAACCCCTAACAAGAAACTACCCTAACCCCGTAACAACAAACAACACTAACCCCGTAACAACAAACAACACTAACCCCCAAACAACAAACAACCCTAACCCCCTAACAACAAACAATCCTAACCCCCGAACAACCAACAACACTAACCCCGTAACCACAGTAAACACTAACACCCTAACAACAAAAACCACTAAACTCCAACAAGAAACAACCCTAAACCCCTAACAACAAAAAACACTAACCCCCTAACAACAAACAACCCTAACCAAACAACAAACAAACCTAACCCACTAACAACAAACAACACTAACACCCTAACAAAAAACAACCCTAAGCAAACAACAAACAAACCTAACCCACTAACAACAAACAACACTAACACCCTAACAACAAACACCCCAACCCCCTAACAACAAACAACACTAACACCCTAACAACAAACAACCCTAACCCCTAACAACAAACAACACTAACCCCCTAACAACAAACAACCCTAAACCCCTAACATCAAAGAACACTAACACCCTAACAACAAACAACCCTAACCGCCTAACAACAAACACTAACCCCCAAACAACAAACAACCCTAAACCCTAAAAACCAAAAACACTAGCCCACTAACAACAAACAACCCTAACCCACTAACAACAAACAACCCTAACACCCTAACCACAAACAACACTAACCCCCTAACAACAAACAACCCTAACCCCCAAAACAACAAAGAATCCTAACCCCCGAACAACCAACAACACTAACCCCCTAACCACAGTAAACACTAACACCCTAACAACAAAAACCACTAAACCCCAACAAGAAACAACCCTAAACCCCTAACAACAAACACTAACCCCCTAACAACAAACAACACTAAACCCCTAACAAGAAACTACCCTAACCCCGTAACAACAACCAACACTAACCCCGTAACAACAAACAACCCTAACCCCCAAACAACAAACAACACTAACCCCCTAACAACAAACAACCCTAAACCCCTAACATCAAACAACCCTAACCCCCTAACAACAAGCAACCCTAACCCCCTAACAACAAACACTAACCCCCAAACAACAAACAACCCTAAACCCCTAACATCAAATAACACTTACCCCCTAACAAAACAAAACACTAACACCCTAACAACAAACAACCCTAACCCCCGAACAACCAACAACACTAACCCCCTAACCACAATAAACAGTAACACCCGAACAACAAAAACCACTAAACCCCAACAACAAACAACCCTAAACCCCTAACATCAAACAACACTAACCCCCTAACAACACAAAACACTAACACCCTAACAACAAACAACACTAACACCCTAACAACAAAAACCGCTAAACCCCAACAAGAAACAACCCTAAAACCCTAACAACAAACACTAACCCCCTAACAAGAAACAACACTAAACCCCGAACAAGAAACTACCCTAACCCCGTAACAACAAACAACACTAACCCGGTAAAAACAAACAACCCTAACCCCCAAACAACAAACAACCCTAACCCCCTAACAACAAACAATCCTAACCCCCGAACAACGAACAACACTAACCCCCTAACCACAGTAAACACTAACACCCTAACAACAAAAACCACTAAACCCCAACAAGAAACAACCCTAAACCCCTAACAACAAACAACACTAACCCCCTAACAACAAACAACCCTAACCAAACAACAAAAAACACTAACCCACTAACAACAAACAACACTAACACCCTAACAACAAACAACCCTAACCCCCTAACAACAAACAACACTAACACCCTAAGAACAAACAACCCTAACCCAGTAACAACAAACAACCCTAAACCCCTAACATCAAAGAACACTAACACCCTAAAAACAAAGAACCCTAACCCCCTTACAACAAACACTAACCCCGAAACAACAAACAACACTAACCCCTGAAAACCAAAAACACTAACCCACTAACAACAAACAACCCTAACCCACTAACAACAAACAACCCTAAGCCCCTAACAACAAACAACCCTAAACCCCTAACATCAAACAACACTAACCCCCTAACAACACAAAACACTAACACCCTAACAACAAACAACACTAACACCCTAACAACAAAAACCACTAAACCCCAACAAGAAACAACCCTAAACCCCTAACAACAAACACTAACCCCCTAACAACAAGCAACACTAAACCCCTAACAAGAAACTACCCTAACCCCGTAACAACAAACAACACTAACCCCGTAACAACAAACAACACTAACCCCCAAACAACAAACAACCCTAACCCCCTAACAACAAACAATCCTAACCCCCGAACAACCAACAACACTAACCCCGTAACCACAGTAAACACTAACACCCTAACAACAAAAACCACTAAACCCCAACAAGAAACAACCCTAAACCCCTAACAACAAACACTAACCCCCTAACAAAAAACAACACTAAACCCCTAACAAGAAACTACCCTAACCCTGTAACAACAAACAACTCTAACCCCGTAACAACAAACAACATTAACCTCCAAACAACAAACAACCCTAACCCCCTAACAACAAACAATCCTAACCCCCGAACAACCAACAACACTAACCCCCTAACCACAGTAAACACTAACACCCTAACAACAAAAACCACTAAACTCGAACAAGAAACAACCCTAAACCCCTAACAACAAACAACACTAACACCCTAACAACAAACAACCCTAAGCAAACAACAAACAAACCTAACCCACTAACAACAAACAACACTAACACCCTAACAACAAACAACCCAACCCCCTAACAACAAACAACACTAACACCCTAACAACAAACAACCCTAACCCGTAACAACAAACAACACTAACCCCCTAACAACAAACAACCCTAAACCCCTAACATCAAAGAACACTAACACCCTAACAACAAACAACCCTAACCCCCTAACAACAAACACTAACCCCCAAACAACAAACAAACCTAACCCCTAAAAACCAAAAACACTAGCCCACTAACAACAAACAACCCTAACCCACTAACAACAAACAACCCTAACAGCCTAATCACAAACAACACTAACCCCCTAACAACAAACAACCCTAACCCCAAAAACAACAAACAATCCTAACCCCCGAACAACCAACAACACTAACCCCCTAACCACAGCAAACACTAACCCCCTAACAACAAACAACCCTAACCAAACAACAAAAAACCCTAACCCCCTAACAACAAACAACACTAACACCCTAACAACAAACAACCCTAACCCCCTAACAACAAACAACTCTAACACCCTAACAACAAACCCTAACCCCCTAACAACAAACAACCCTAAACCCCTGACATCAAAGAACACTTACACCCTAACAACAAACAACCCTAACCCCCTAACAACAAACACTAACCCCCAAACAACAAACAACCCTAACCCCTGAAAACCAAAAACACTAAACCCACTAACAACAAACATACCTAACCCACTAACAACAAACAACCCTAACACCCTAACAACAACCAACCCTAACCCCTGAGAGCAAACAACACTAACGCCCTAAGAACAAACAACACTAACCCCCAGCAACGAACAATACTAAACGCCTAACAACACAAAACCTAACCCCTTATCAACAAACAACCCTAACCCACTAACAACAAACAACCCTAACACCCTAACAACAAGCAACACTAACCCCCTAACAACAAACAACCCTAAACCACTAACATCAAACATCACTAACCCCCTAACAACACAAAACACTAACACCCTAACAACAAACAACACTAACACCCTAACAACAAAAACCACTAAACCCCAACAAGAAACAACCCTAAACCCCTAACAACAAACACTAACCCCCTAACAACAAACAACACTAAACCTCTAACAAGAAACTACCCTAACCCCGTAACAACAAACAACACTAACCCCGTAACAACAAACAACCCTAACCCCCAAACAACAAACAACCCTAACTACCTAACAACAAACAATCCTAACCCCCGAACAACCAACAACACTAACCCCCTAACCACAATAAACACTAACACCCGAACAACAAAAACCACTAAACCCCAACAAGAAACAACCCTAAACCCCTAACAACAAACACTAACCCCCTAACAACAAACAACACTAAACCCCTAACAAGAAACTACCCTAACCCCGTAACAACAAACAACACTAACCCCGTAACAACAAACAAAACTAACCCCCAAACAACAAACAACACTAACCCCCTAACAACAAACAACCCTAAACCCCTAACATCAAAGAACACTAACACCCTAACAACAAACAACCCTAACCCCCTAACAACAAACACTAACCCCCAAACAACAAACAACCCTAACCCCTGAAAACCAAAAACACTACACCACTAACAACAAACAACCCTAACCCACTAACAACAAACAACCCTAACACCCTAACAACAAACAACACTAACCCCCTAACAACAAACAACCCTAAACCCCTAACATCAAACAACACTAAACCCCTAACAACACAAAACACTAACACCCTAACAACAAACAACACTAACACCCTAACAACAAAAACCACTAAACCCCAACAAGAAACAACCCTAAATCCCTAACAACAAACAACACTAACCCCCTAACAACAAACAACCCTAACCCCTAAAAACCAAAAACACTAACCCACTAACAACAAACAACCCTAACCCACTAACAACAAACCACCCTAACACCCTAACCACAAACAACACTAACCCCCTAACAGCAAAGAACCCTAACCCCCTAACAACAAACAATCCTAACCCCCGAACAACCAACAACACTAACCCCCTAACCACAGTAAACACTAACACCCTAACAACAAAAACCACTAAACCCCAACAAGAAACAACCCTAAACCCCTAACAAAAAACAACACTAACCCCCTAACAACAAGCAACCCTAACCAAACAACAAAAAACCCTAACCCACTAACAACAAACAACACTAACACCCTAACAACAAACAACTCTAACCCCCTAACAACAAACAACACTAACACCCTAACAACAAACAACCCTAACCCCCTAACAAGAAACAGCACTAACCCCCTAAAAACAAACAGCCCTAAACCCCTAACATCAAAGAACACTAACACCCTAACAACAAACAACTCTAACCCCCTAAGAACAAACACTAACACCCAAACAACAAACAACACTAACCCCTAAAAACCAAAAACACTAACCCACTAACAACAAACAAACCTAAACCACTAACAATAAACAACCCTAACACCCTAACAACAACCAACCCTAACCCCTAAGAACAAACAACACTAACGCCCTAAGAACAAACAATACTAACCCCCAGCAACGAACAATACTAAACCCCTAACAACACAAAACTTAACCCCTTATCAACAAACAACCCTAACCCACTAACAACAAAGACCCCTAACACCCTAACAACAAACAACAATAACCCCCTAACAACAAACAACCCTAAACCCCTATACATCAAAAACACTAACACCCTAAAAACAAACAACCCTAGCCCCCTAACAACAAACACTAACCCCCAAACAACAAACAACCCTAACCCGAAAAACCAAAAACACTAACCCACTAACAACAAACAACCCTAACCCACTAACAACAAACAACCCTAACCCCCTAACAACAAACAACCCTAAACCCCTAACATCAAACAACACTAACCCCCTAACAACACAAAACACTAACACCCTAACAACAAACAACACTAACACCCTAACAACAAAAACCACTAAACCCCAACAAGAAACAACCCTAAACCCCTAACAACAAACACTAACCCCCTAACAACAAACAACACTAAACCCCTAACAAGAAACTAACCTAACCCCATAACAACAAACAACACTAACCCCGTAACAACAAACAACACTAACCTCCAAACAACAAACAACCCTAACCCCCTAACAACAATCAATCCTAACCCCCTTACAACCAACAACACTAACCCTCTAACCACAGTAAACACTAACACCCTAACAACAAAAACCACTAAACTCCAACAAGAAACAACCCTAAACCCCTACCAACAAACAACACTAACGCCCTAACAACAAACAACCCTAAGCAAGCAACAAACAAACCTAACCCACTAACAACAAACAACACTAACACCCTAACAACAAACACCCTTAACCCCTTAACAACAAACAACACTAACACCCTAACAACAAACAACCGTAACCCCTAACAACAAACAACACTAACCCCCTAACAGCAAACAACGCTAAACCACTAACATCAAAGAACACTAACACCCTAACAACAAACAACCCTAACCCCCTAACAACAAACACTAACCCCCAAACAACAAACAACCCTAACCCCTAAAAACCAAAAACACTAACCCACTAACAACAAACAACCCTAACCCACTAACAACAAGCAACCCTAACACCCTAACCACAAACAACACTAACCCCCTAACAACAAACAACCCTAACCCCCAAACAACAAACAGTCCTAACCCCCGAACAACCAACAACACTTACCCCCTAACCACAGTAAACACTAACACCCTAACAACAAAAACCACTAAACCCCAACAAGAAACAACCCTAAACCCCTAACAACAAAGAACACTAACCCCCTAACAACAAACAACCCTAACCAAACAAGAAAAAAACTAACCCACTAACAACAAACAACACTAACACCCTAACAACAAACAACCCTAACCCCCTAACAACAAACAACACTAACACCCTAACAACAAACAAACCTAACCCCCTAACAACAAACAACCCTAAACCCCTAACATCAAAGAACACTAACACCCTAACAACAAACAACCCTAACCCCTGAAAACCAAAAACACTAACCCACTAACAACAAACAACCCTAACCCACTAACAACAAACAACCCTAACACCCTAACAACAAACAACACTAACCCCCTAACAACAAACAACCCTAAACCCCTAACATCAAACAACACTAACACCCTAACAACAAACAACACTAACCCCCTAACAACAAACAACCCTAACCCCCTAACAACAAACAACACTAACCCCTAAAAACCAAAAACACTAACCCACTAACAAGAAACAACCCTAACCCACTAACAACAAACAACCCTAACCCCCTAACAACAAACAACCCTAAACCCCTAACACCAAACAACACTAACCCCCTAACAACACAAAACACTAACACCCTAACAACAAACAACACTAACACCCTAACAACAAAAACCACTAAACCCCAACAAGAAACAACCCTAAACCCCTAACAACAAACACTAACCCCCTAACAACAAACAACCTTAACACCGTTACAACAAACAACACTAACCCCGTAACAACAAACAACCCTAACCCCCAAACAACAAACAACCCTAACCCCCTAACAACAAACAATCCTAACCCCCGAACAACCAACAACACTAACCCACTAACCACAATAAACACTAACACCCTAACAACAAAAACCACTAAACCCCAACAAGAAACAACCCTAAACTCCTAACAACAAACAACACTAACCCCCTAACAACAAAAAACCCTAACCAAGCAACAAAGAAACCTAACCCACTAACAACAAACAACACTAATACCCTAACAACAAACAACCCTAACCCCCTAACAACAAAAAACACTAACACCCTAACAACAAACAACCCTAACCCCTAACAACAAACAACACTAACCCCCTAACAACAAAAAACACTAAACCCCGAACAAGAAACTACCCTAACCCCGTAAAAACAAACAACACTAACCCCGTAACAACAAACAACCGTAACCCCCAAACAACAAACAACCCTAACCCCCTAACAACAAACAATCCTAACCCCCGAACAACGAACAACACTAACCCACAAACCACAGTAAACACTAACACCCTAACAACAAAAACCAATAAACCTCAACAAGAAACAACCCTAAACCCCTAACAACAAACAACACTAACCCCCTAACAACAAACAACCCTAACCAAACAACAAAAAACCCTAACCCACTAAAAACAAACAACACTAACACCCTAACAACAAACAACCCTAACCCCCTAACAACAAACAACACTAACACCCTAACAACAAACAACCCTAACACCCTAACAACAAACAACACTAACTCCCTAACAACAAACAACCCTAAACCCCTAACATCAAAGAACACTAACACCCTAACAACAAACAACCCTAACCCCCTAACAACAAACACTAACCCCGAAACAACAAACAACCCTAACCCCTGAAAAAAAAAACACTAAACCACTAACAACAAACAACCCTAACCCACAAACAACAAACAACCCTAACACCCTAACGACAAACAACACTAACCCCCTAACAACAAACAACCCTAAACCCCTAACATCAAAGAACACTAACCCCCTAACAACAAACAACCCTAAACCCCTAACAACAAACGCTAACCCCAAACAACAAACAACCCTAACCCCTAAAAACCAAAAACACTAACCCACTAACAACAAACAACCCTAACCCACTAACAACAAACAACCCTAACACCCTAACAACAAACAATCCTAACCCCCGAACAACCAACAACACTAACCCCCTAACCACAGTAAACACTAACGCCCTAACAAGAAAAACCACTAAACCCCAACAAGAAATAACCCTAAACCCCTAACAACAAACAACACTAACCCCCTAACAACAAACAACCCTAACCAAACAACAAAAAACCCTAACCCACTAACAACAAACAACACTAACACCCTAACAACAAACAGCCCTAACCCCCTAACAACAAACAACACTAACACCCTAACAACAAACAACCCTAACCCCCTAGCAACAAACAACCCTAAACCCCTGACATCAAAGAACACTAACACCCTAACAACAAACAACCCTAGCCCCCTAACAACAAACACTAACCCCCAAACAACAAACAACCCTAACCCCTGAAAACCAAAAACACTAACCCACTAACAACAAACAACCCTAACCCACTAACAACAAACAACCCTAACACCCTAACAACAAACAACACTAACCCCCTAACAACAAACAACCCTAAACCCCTAACATCAAACAACACTACCCCCTAACAACACAAAACACTAACACCCTAACAACAACCAACCCTAACCCCTAAGAACAAACAACACTAACGCCCTCAGAACAAACAACACTAACCCCCAGCAACGAACAATACTAAACCCCTAACACCACAAAACCTAACCCCTTATCAACAAACAACCCTAACCCACTAACAACAAACAACCCTAACACCCTAACAACAAGCAACACTAACCCCCTAACAACAAACAACCCTAAACCACTAACATCAAACATCACTAACCCCCTAACAACACAAAACACTAACACCCTAACAACAAACAACACTAACACCCTAACAACAAAAACCACTAAACCCCAACAAGAAACAACCCTAAACCCCTAACAACAAACACTAACCCCCTAACAACAAACAACACTAAACCCCTAACAAGAAACTACCCTAACCCCGTAACAACAAACAACACTAACCCCGTAACAACAAACAACCCTAACCCCCAAACAACAAACAACCCTAACCCCCTAACAACAAACAATCCTAACCCCCGAACAACCAACAACACTAACCCCCTAACCACAATAAACACTAACACCCGAACAACAAAAACCACTAAACCCCAACAAGAAACAACCTTAAACCCCTAACAACAAAAAACACTAACCCCCTAACAACAAACAACCCTAACCAAACAACAAACAAACCTAACCCACTAACAACAAACAACACTAACACCCTAACGACAAACAACCCTAACCCCCTAACAACAAACAACACTAACACCCTAACAACAAACAACCCTAACCCCCTAACAACAAACAACACTAACCCCTAAAAACCAAAAACACTAACCCAGTAACAAGAAACAACCCTAACCCACTAACAACAAACAACCCTAACCCCCTAACAACAAACAACACTAACCCCCTAACAACACAAAACACTAACACCCTAACAACAAACAACACTAACACCCTAACAACAAAAACCACTAAACCCCAACAAGAAACAACCCTAAACCCCTAACAACAAACACTAACCCCCTAACAACAAACAACACTAAACCCCTAACAAGAAACTACCCTAACCCCGTAACAACAAACAACACTAACCCCGTAACAACAAACAACACTAACCCCCAAACAACAAACAACCCTAACCCCCTAACAACAAACAATCCTAACCCCCGAACAACCAACAACACTAACCCCCTAACCACAGTAAACACTAATATCCTAACAACAAAAACCACTAAACTCCAACAAGAAACAACCCTAAACCCCTAACAACAAACAACACTAACGCCCTAACAACAAACAACCCTAAGCAAACAACAAACAAACCTAACCCACTAACAACAAACAACACTAACACCCTAACAACAAACACCCCTAACCCCCTAACAACAAACAACACTAACCCCCTAACAACAAACAACCCTAAACTCCTAACATCAAAGAACACTAACACCCTAACAACAAACAACCCTAACCCCCTAAAAACAAACACTAACCCCAAACAACAAACAACCCTAACCCCTAAAAACCAAAAACACTAACCCACTAACAACAAACAACCCTAAACCACTAACAACAAACAACCCTAACACCCTAACAACAAACAACACTAACCCCCTAACAACAAACAACCCTAAACCTCTAACATCAAACAACACTAACCCCCTAACAACAAACAACCCTAAACCCCTAACATCAAAGAACACTAACACCCTAACAACAAACAACCCTAACCCCCTAACAACAAACGCTAACCCCCAAACAACAAACAACCCTAACCCCTAAAAACCAAAAACACTAACCCACTAACAACAAACAACCCTAACACCCTAACCACAAACAACACTAACCCCCTAACAACAAACAACCCTAACCCACTAACAACAAACAATCCTAACCCCCGAACAACCAACAACACTAACCCCCTAACCACAGTAAACACTAACACCCTAACAACAAAAACCACTAAACCCCAACAAGAAACAACCCTAAACCCCTAACAACAAACAACACTAACCCCCTAACAACAAACAACCCTAACCAAACAACAAAAAACCCTAACCCACTAACAACAAACAACACTAACACCCTAACAACAAACAGCCCTAACACCCTAACAACGAACAACACTAACCGCCTAACAACAAACAACCCAAACCCCCTAACAACAAACACTAACCCCCAAACAACAAACAACCCTAAACCCCTAACATCAAACAACACTTACCCCGTAACAAAACAAAACACTAACACCCTAACAACAAACAATCCTAACCCTCGAACAACCAACAACACTAACCCCCTAACCACAATAAACAGTAACACCCGAACAACAAAAACCACTAAACCCCAACAACAAACAACCCTAAACCCCTAACATCAAACAACACTAACCCCCTAACAACACAAAACACTAACACCCTAACAACAAACAACACTAACACCCTAACAACAAAAACCACTAAACCCCAACAAGAAACAAACCCTAAACCCCTAACAACAAACACTATCCCCCTAACAACAAACAACACTAAACCCCTAACAAGAAACTAACCTAAACCCGTAACAACAAACAGCACTAACCTCCTAACAACAAACAACCTTAACCCCCTAACAACAAACACCCCTAAACCCCTAACAACAAACAATCCTAACCCTCTAACAACCTACAACAATAACCCCCAACCACAAACAACACTAATCCCGTAAGAACAAACAACACTAACCCCCTAACAAAAAACAACCCTAAACCCCTAACATCAAAGAACACTAACACCCTAACAACAAACAACCTTAGCCCCCTAACAACAAACACTAACCCCAAACAACAAACAACCCTAACCCCTAAAAACCAAAAACACTAACCCACTAACAACAAACAACCCTAACCCACTAACAACAAACAACCGTAACCCCCTAACAACAAACAACCCTAAACCCCTAACATCAAACAACACTAACCCCCTAACAACACAAAACACTAACCCCCTAACAACAAACAACACTAACTCCCTAACAACAAACTATCCTAAACCCCTAACATCAAAGAACACTAACCCCCTAACAACAAACAACCCTAACCCCCTAACAACAAACACTAACCCCCAAACAACAAACAACCCTAACCCCCTAACAACAAACAATCCTAACCCCCGAACAACCAACAACACTAACCTCCTAACCACAGTAAACACTAACACCCTAACAACAAAAACCACTAAACCCCAACAAGTAACAACCCTAAACCCCTAACAACAAACAACACTATACCCTAACAACAAACAACCCTAACCAAACAACAAAAAACCCTAACCCACTAACAACAAACAACACTAACACCCTAACAACAAACAACCCTAACCCCCTAACAACAAACAACACTAACACCCTAACAACAAACAACCCTAACCCCCTAACAACAAACAACCCTAAACCCCTGACATCAAAGAACACTAACACCCTAACAACAAACAACCCTAACCCCCTAGCAACAAACAACCCTAAACCCCTGACATCAAAGAACACTAACACCCTAACAACAAACAACCCTAGCCCCCTAACAACAAACACTAACCCCCAAACAACAAACAACCCTAACCCCTGAAAACCAAAAACACTAACCCACTAACAACAAACAACCCTAACCCACTAACAACAAACAACCCTAACACCCTAACAACAAACAACACTAACCCCCTAACAACAAACAACCCTAAACCCCTAACATCAAACAACACTACCCCCTAACAACACAAAACACTAACACCCTAACAACAACCAACCCTAACCCCTAAGAACAAACAACACTAACGCCCTCAGAACAAACAACACTAACCCCCAGCAACGAACAATACTAAACCCCTAACACCACAAAACCTAACCCCTTATCAACAAACAACCCTAACCCACTAACAACAAACAACCCTAACACCCTAACAACAAGCAACACTAACCCCCTAACAACAAACAACCCTAAACCACTAACATCAAACATCACTAACCCCCTAACAACACAAAACACTAACACCCTAACAACAAACAACACTAACACCCTAACAACAAAAACCACTAAACCCCAACAAGAAACAACCCTAAACCCCTAACAACAAACACTAACCCCCTAACAACAAACAACACTAAACCCCTAACAAGAAACTACCCTAACCCCGTAACAACAAACAACACTAACCCCGTAACAACAAACAACCCTAACCCCCAAACAACAAACAACCCTAACCCCCTAACAACAAACAATCCTAACCCCCGAACAACCAACAACACTAACCCCCTAACCACAATAAACACTAACACCCGAACAACAAAAAACACTAAACCCCAACAAGAAACAACCTTAAACCCCTAACAACAAAAAACACTAACCCCCTAACAACAAACAACCCTAACCAAACAACAAACAAACCTAACCCACTAACAACAAACAACACTAACACCCTAACGACAAACAACCCTAACCCCCTAACAACAAACAACACTAACACCCTAACAACAAACAACCCTAACCCCCTAACAACAAACAACACTAACCCCTAAAAACCAAAAACACTAACCCAGTAACAAGAAACAACCCTAACCCACTAACAACAAACAACCCTAACCCCCTAACAACAAACAACACTAACCCCCTAACAACACAAAACACTAACACCCTAACAACAAACAACACTAACACCCTAACAACAAAAACCACTAAACCCCAACAAGAAACAACCCTAAACCCCTAACAACAAACACTAACCCCCTAACAACAAACAACACTAAACCCCTAACAAGAAACTACCCTAACCCCGTAACAACAAACAACACTAACCCCGTAACAACAAACAACACTAACCCCCAAACAACAAACAACCCTAACCCCCTAACAACAAACAATCCTAACCCCCGAACAACCAACAACACTAACCCCCTAACCACAGTAAACACTAATATCCTAACAACAAAAACCACTAAACTCCAACAAGAAACAACCCTAAACCCCTAACAACAAACAACACTAACGCCCTAACAACAAACAACCCTAAGCAAACAACAAACAAACCTAACCCACTAACAACAAACAACACTAACACCCTAACAACAAACACCCCTAACCCCCTAACAACAAACAACACTAACCCCCTAACAACAAACAACCCTAAACTCCTAACATCAAAGAACACTAACACCCTAACAACAAACAACCCTAACCCCCTAAAAACAAACACTAACCCCAAACAACAAACAACCCTAACCCCTAAAAACCAAAAACACTAACCCACTAACAACAAACAACCCTAAACCACTAACAACAAACAACCCTAACACCCTAACAACAAACAACACTAACCCCCTAACAACAAACAACCCTAAACCTCTAACATCAAACAACACTAACCCCCTAACAACAAACAACCCTAAACCCCTAACATCAAAGAACACTAACACCCTAACAACAAACAACCCTAACCCCCTAACAACAAACGCTAACCCCCAAACAACAAACAACCCTAACCCCTAAAAACCAAAAACACTAACCCACTAACAACAAACAACCCTAACACCCTAACCACAAACAACACTAACCCCCTAACAACAAACAACCCTAACCCACTAACAACAAACAATCCTAACCCCCGAACAACCAACAACACTAACCCCCTAACCACAGTGAACACTAACACCCTAACAACAAAAACCACTAAACCCCAACAAGAAACAACCCTAAACCCCTAACAACAAACAACACTAACCCCCTAACAACAAACAACCCTAACCAAACAACAAAAAACCCTAACCCACTAACAACAAACAACACTAACACCCTAACAACAAACAGCCCTAACACCCTAACAACGAACAACACTAACCGCCTAACAACAAACAACCCAAACCCCCTAACAACAAACACTAACCCCCAAACAACAAACAACCCTAAACCCCTAACATCAAACAACACTTACCCCGTAACAAAACAAAACACTAACACCCTAACAACAAACAATCCTAACCCTCGAACAACCAACAACACTAACCCCCTAACCACAATAAACAGTAACACCCGAACAACAAAAACCACTAAACCCCAACAACAAACAACCCTAAACCCCTAACATCAAACAACACTAACCCCCTAACAACACAAAACACTAACACCCTAACAACAAACAACACTAACACCCTAACAACAAAAACCACTAAACCCCAACAAGAAACAAACCCTAAACCCCTAACAACAAACACTATCCCCCTAACAACAAACAACACTAAACCCCTAACAAGAAACTAACCTAAACCCGTAACAACAAACAGCACTAACCTCCTAACAACAAACAACCTTAACCCCCTAACAACAAACACCCCTAAACCCCTAACAACAAACAATCCTAACCCTCTAACAACCTACAACAATAACCCCCAACCACAAACAACACTAATCCCGTAAGAACAAACAACACTAACCCCCTAACAAAAAACAACCCTAAACCCCTAACATCAAAGAACACTAACACCCTAACAACAAACAACCTTAGCCCCCTAACAACAAACACTAACCCCAAACAACAAACAACCCTAACCCCTAAAAACCAAAAACACTAACCCACTAACAACAAACAACCCTAACCCACTAACAACAAACAACCGTAACCCCCTAACAACAAACAACCCTAAACCCCTAACATCAAACAACACTAACCCCCTAACAACACAAAACACTAACCCCCTAACAACAAACAACACTAACTCCCTAACAACAAACTATCCTAAACCCCTAACATCAAAGAACACTAACCCCCTAACAACAAACAACCCTAACCCCCTAACAACAAACACTAACCCCCAAACAACAAACAACCCTAACCCCCTAACAACAAACAATCCTAACCCCCGAACAACCAACAACACTAACCTCCTAACCACAGTAAACACTAACACCCTAACAACAAAAACCACTAAACCCCAACAAGAAACAACCCTAAACCCCTAACAACAAACAACACTATACCCTAACAACAAACAACCCTAACCAAACAACAAAAAACCCTAACCCACTAACAACAAACAACACTAACACCCTAACAACAAACAACCCTAACCCCCTAACAACAAACAACACTAACACCCTAACAACAAACAACCCTAACCCCCTAACAACAAACAAACCTAAACCCCTGACATCAAAGAACACTAACACCCTAACAACAAACAACCCTAACCCCCTAACAACAAACACTAACCCCCAAACAACAAACAACCCTAACCCCTGAAAACCAAAAACACTAACCCACTAACAACAAACAAACCTAACCCACTAACAACAAACAACACTAACACCCTAACAACAAACAACACTAACCCCCTAATAACAAACAACCCTAAACCCCTAACATCAAATAACACTACCCCCTAACAACACAAAACACTAACACCCTAACAACAACCAACCCTAACCCCTAAGAACAAACAACACTAACGCCCTAAGAACAAACAACACTAACCCCCAGCAACGAACAATACTAAACCCCAAACAACACAAAACCTAAACCCTTATCAACAAACAACCCTAACCCACTAACAACAAACAACCCTAACACCCTAACAACAAGCAACACTAACCCCCTAACAACAAACAACCCTAAACCACTAACATCAAACATCACTAACCCCCTAACAACACCAAACACTAACACCCTAACAACAAACAACACTAACACCCTAACAACAAAAACCACTAAACCCCAACAAGAAACAACCCTAAACCCCTAACAACAAACACAAACCCCCTAACAACAAACAACACTAACCCCCAACAAGAGACTACCCTAACCCCGTAACAACAAACAACACTAACCCCGTAACAACAAACAACCATAACACCCAAATAAAAAACAACCCTAACCCCCTAACAACAAACAATTCTAACCCCCGAACAACCTACAACACTAACCCCCTAACCACAATAAACACTAACACCCTAACAACAAAAA
This sequence comes from Elephas maximus indicus, assembly GCF_024166365.1. Classification (NCBI taxonomy): domain Eukaryota; kingdom Metazoa; phylum Chordata; class Mammalia; order Proboscidea; family Elephantidae; genus Elephas; species Elephas maximus. The sequence goes on from NW_026060260.1 coordinate 222,829, forward strand.
TCACTAAAACCCAACAAGAAACAACCCTAAACCCCTAACAGCAAACAACACTAACCCCCTAACAACAAAAAACCCTAACCAAACAACAAACAAACCTAACCCACTAACAACAAACAACACTAACACCCTAACAACAAACAACCCTAACCCTCTAACAACAAACAACACTAACACCCTAACAATAAACAACCCTAACCCCCTAACAACAAACAACACTAACTCCCTAACAACAAACAACCCTAAACCCCTAACATCAAAGAACACTAACACCCTAACAACAAACAACCCTAACCCCCTAACAACAAACACTAACCCCCAAACAACAAAAACCCTAACCCCTGAAAACCAAAAACACTAACCCACTAACAACAAACAACCCTAACCCACTAACAACAAACAACCCTAACACCCTAAAAACAAACAACACTAACCCCCTAACAACAAACAACCCTAAACCCCTAACATCAAACAACACTAACCCCCTAACAACACAAAACACTAACACCCTAACAACAAACAACACTAACACCCTAACAACAAAAACGACTAAACCCCAGCAAGAAACAAACCCTAAACCCCTAACAACAAACACTATCCCCCTAACAACAAACAACACTAAACCCCTAACAAGAAACTAACCTAACCCCGTAGCAACAAACAACACTAACCCCCTAACAACAAACAACCCTAACCCCCAAAACAACAAACAATCCTAACCCCCGAACAACCAACAACACTAACCCCCTAACCAGAGTAAACACTAACACCCTAACAACAAAAACCACTAAACCCCAACAAGAAAAAACCCTAAACCCCTAACAACAAACACTAACCCCCTAACAACAAACAACACTAAACCCCTAACAAGAAACTACCCTAACCCCGTAACAACAAACAACACTAACCCCGTAACAACAAACAACCCTAACCCCCAAACAACAAACAACACTAACCCCCTAACAACAAACAACCCTAAACCCCTAACATCAAACAACCCTAACCCCCTAACAACAAGCAACCCTAACCCCCTAACAACAAACACTAACCCCCAAACAACAAACAACCCTAAACCCCTAACATCAAACAACACTTACCCCCTAACAAAACAAAACACTAACACCCTAACAACAAACAATCCTAACCCCCGAACAACCAACAACACTAACCCCCTAACCACAATAAACACTAACACCCTAACAACAAAAACCACTAAACCCCAACAAGAAACAACCCTAAACCCCTAACAACAAACAACACTAACCCCCTAACAACAAACAACCTTAACCCCCTAACAGCAAACACCCCTAAACCCCTAACAACAAACAATCCTAACCCTCTAACAACCTACAACAATAACCCCCAACCACAAACAACACTAATCCCGTAAGAACAAACAACACTAACACCCTAACAACAAACAACCTTAGCCCCCTAACAACAAACACTAACCCCCAAACAACAAACAACCCTAACCCCTAAAAACCAAAAACACTAACCTACTAACAACAAACAACCCTAACCCACTAACAACAAACAACCGTAACCCCCTAACAACAAACAACCCTAAACCCCTAACATCAAACAACACTAACCCCCTAACAACACAAAACACTAACCCCCTAACAACAAACAACACTAACTCCCTAACAACAAACAACCCTAAACCCCTAACATCAAAGAACACTAACACCCTAACAACAAACAACCCTAACCCCCTAACAACAAACAATCCTCACCCCCGAACAACCAACAACACTAACCCCCTAACCAAAATAAACACTAACACCCGAACAACAAAAACCACTAAACCCCAACAAGAAACAACCCTAAACCCCTAACAACAAAAAACACTAACCCCCTAACAACAAACAACCCTAACCAAACAACAAACAAACCTAACCCACTAACATGAAACAACACTAAGACCCTAACGACAAACAACCCTAACCCCCAAACAACAAACAACACTAACACCCTAACAACAAACAACCCTAACCCCCTAACAAACAACACTAACCCCCTAACAACAAACAACCCTAAACCCCTAACATCAAAGAACACTAACACCCTAACAACAAACAACACTAACACCCTAACAACAAACACTAACCCCCAAAAAACAAACAACCCTAACCCCTGAAAACCAAAAACACTAAACCACTAACAACACACAACCCTAACCCACTAACAACAAACAACCCTAACACCCTAAAAACAAACAACACTAAACCCCTAACAACACAAAACACTAACACCCTAACAACAAACAACACTAACACCCTAACAACAAAAACCACTAAACCCCAACAAGAAACAACCCTAAACCCCTAACAACAAACAACACTAACCCCCTAACAACAAACAACCCTAACCCCTAAAAACCAAAAACACTAACCCACTAACAACAAACAACCCTAACCCACTAACAACAAACAACCCTAACACCCTAACCACAAACAACACTAACCCCCGAACAACAAACAACCCTAACCCCCTAACAACAAACAATCCTAACCCCCGAACAACCAACAACACTAAACCCCTAACCACAGTAAACACTAACACCCTAACAACAAAAACCAGTAAACTCCAACAAGAAACAACCCTAAACCCCTAACAACAAACAACACTAACGCCCTAACAACAAACAACCCTAAGCAAACAACAAACAAACCTAACCCACTAACAACAAACAACACTAACACCCTAACAACAAACACCCCTAACCCCCTAACAACAAACAACACTAACCCCCTAACCACAGTAAACACTAACACCCTAAGAACAAAAACCACTAAACTCCAACAAGAAACAACCCTAAACCCCTAACAACAAACAACACTAACGCCCTAACAACAAACAACCCTAAGCAAACAACAAACAAACCTAACCCACTAACAACAAACAACACTAACACCCTAACAACAAACACCCCAACCCCCTAACAACAAACAACACTAACACCCTAACAACAAAAAACCCTAACCCCTAACAACAAACAACACTAACCCCCTAACAACAAACAACCCTAAACCCCTAACATCAAAGAACACTAACACCCTAACAACAAACAACCCTAACCCCCTAACAACAAACACTAACCCCCAAACAACAAACAACCCTAACCCCTAAAAACCAAAAACACTAACCCACTAACAACAAACAACCCTAACCCACTAACAACAAACAACCCTAACACCCTAACCACAAACAACACTATCCCCCTAACAACAAACAACCCTAACCCCCAAAACAACAAACAATCCTAACCCCCGAACAACCAACAACACTAACCCCCTAACCACAGTAAGCACTAACACCCTAACAACAAAAACCACTAAACCCCAACAAGAAACAACCCTAAACCCCTAACAACAAACACTAACCCCCTAACAACAAACAACACTAAACCCCTAACAAGAAACTACCCTAACCCCGTAACAACAAACAACACTAACCCCGTAACAACAAACAACCCTAACCTCCAAACAACAAACAACACTAACCCCCTAACAACAAACAACCCTAAACCCCTAACATCAAACAACCCTAACCCCCTAACAACAAGCAACCCTAACCCCCTAACAACAAACACTAACCCCCAAACAACAAACAACCCTAAACCCCTAACATCAAACAACACTTACCCCCTAACAAAACAAAACACTAACACCCTAACAACAAACAATCCTAACCCCCGAACAACCAACAACACTAACCCCCTAACCACAATAAACACTAACACCCTAACAACAAAAACCACTAAACCCCAACAAGAAACAACCCTAAACCCCTAACAACAAACAACACTAACCCCCTAACAACAAACAACCTTAACCCCCTAACAGCAAACACCCCTAAACCCCTAACAACAAACAATCCTAACCCTCTAACAACCTACAACAATAACCCCCAACCACAAACAACACTAATCCCGTAAGAACAAACAACACTAACACCCTAACAACAAACAACCTTAGCCCCCTAACAACAAACACTAACCCCCAAACAACAAACAACCCTAACCCCTAAAAACCAAAAACACTAACCTACTAACAACAAACAACCCTAACCCACTAACAACAAACAACCGTAACCCCCTAACAACAAACAACCCTAAACCCCTAACATCAAACAACACTAACCCCCTAACAACACAAAACACTAACCCCCTAACAACAAACAACACTAACTCCCTAACAACAAACAACCCTAAACCCCTAACATCAAAGAACACTAACACCCTAACAACAAACAACCCTAACCCCCTAACAACAAACACTAACCCCCAAACAACAAACAACCCTAACCCCCTAACAACAAACAATCCTAACCCCCGAACAACCAACAACACTAACCCCCTAACCACAGTAAACACTAACACCCTAACAACAAAAACCACTAAACCCCAACAAGAAACAACCCTAAACCCCTAACAACAAACAACACTAACCCCCTAACAACAAACAACCCTAACCAAACAACAAAAAACCCTAACCCACTAACAACAAACAACACTAACACGCTAACAACAAACAACCCTAACCCCCTAACAACAAACAACACTAACACCCTAACAACAAACAACCCTAACCCCCTAACAACAAACAACCCTAAACCCCTGACATCAAAGAACACTAACACCCAAACAACAAACAACACTAACCCCCTAATAACAAACAACCCTAAACCCCTAAAATCAAACAACACTACACCCTAACAACACAAAACACTAACACCCTAACAACAACCAACCCTAACCCCTAAGAACAAACAACACTAACGCCCTAAGAACAAACAACACTAACCCCCAGCAACGAACAATACTAAACCCCTAACAACACAAAACCTAATCCCTTATCAACAAACAACCCTAACCCACTAACAAAAAACAACCCTAACACCCTAACAACAAGCAACACTAACCCCCTAACAACAAACAACCCTAAACCACTAACATCAAACATCACTAACCCCCTAACAACACAAAACACTAACACCCTAACAACAAACAACACTAACACCCTAACAACAAAAACCACTAAACCCCAACAAGAAACAACCCTAAACCCCTAACAACAAACACAAAGCCCCTAACAACAAACAACACTAAACCTCTAACAAGAAACTACCCTAACCCCGTAACAACAAACAACACTAACCCCGTAACAACAAACAACCCTAACCCCCAAACAACAAACAACCCTAACCCCCTAACAACAAACAAACCTAACCCCCGAACAACCAACAACACTAACCCCCTAACCACAATAAACACTCACACCCGAACAACAAAAACCACTAAACCCCAACAAGAAACAACCCTAAACCCCTAACAACAAAAAACTCTAACCCCCTAACAACAAACAAACCTAACCAAAAAACAAACAAACCTAACCCACTAACAACAAACAACACTAACACCCTAACGACAAACAACCCTAACCCCCTAACAACAAACAACACTAACCCCCTAACAACAAACAACCCTAACCCCCTAACAACAAACAACACTAACCCCCTAACAACAAACAACCCTAAACCCCTAACATCAAAGAACACTAACACCCTAACAACAAACAACCATAACCCCCTAACAACAAACACTAACCCCCAAACAACAAACAACCCTAACCCCTGAAAACCAAAAACACTACACCACTAACAACAAACAACCCTAACCCACTAACAACAAACAACCCTAACACCCTAACAACAAACAACACTAACCCCCTAACAACAAACAACCCTAAACCCCTAACATCAAACAACACTAAACCCCTAACAACACAAAACACTAACACCCTAACAACAAACAACACTAAAACCCTAACAACAAAAACCACTAAACCCCAACAAGAAACAACCCTAAACCCCTAACAACAAACAACACTAACCCCCTAACAACAAACAACCCTAACCCCTAAAAACCAAAAACACTAAACCACTAACAACAAACAACCCTAACCCACTAACAACAAACCACCCTAACACCCTAACCACAAACAACACTAACCCCCTAACAACAAACAACCCTAACCACCTAACAACAAACAATCCTAACCCCCGAACAACCAACAACACTAACCCCCTAACCACAGTAAACACTAACACCCTAACAACAAAAACCACTAAACCCCAACAAGAAACAACCCTAAACCCCTAACAAAAAACAACACTAACCCCCTAACAACAAGCAACCCTAACCAAACAACAAAAAACACTAACCCACTAACAACAAACAACACTAACACCCTAACAACAAACAACCCTAACCCCCTAACAACAAACAACACTAACACCCTAAAAACAAACAACCCTAACCCCCTAACAAGAAACAACACTAACCCCCTAACAACAAACAGCCCTAAACCCCTAACATCAAAGAACACTAACACCCTAACAACAAACAACTCTAACCCCCTAAGAACAAACACTAACACCCAAACAACAAACAACCCTAACCCCTAAAAACCAAAAACACTAACCCACTAACAACAAACAAACCTAAACCACTAGCAATAAACAACGCTAACAACCTAACAACAACCAACCCTAACCCCTAAGAACAAACAACACTAACGCCCTAAGAACAAACAACACTAACCCCCAGCAACGAACAATACTAAACCCCTAACAACACAAAACCTAACCCCTTATCAACAAACAACCCTAACCCACTAACAACAAACACCCCTAACACCCTAACAACAAACAACAATAAACCCCTAACAACAAACAACCCTAAACCCCTATACATCAAAGAACAATAACACCCTAACAACAAACAACCCTAGCCCCCTAACAACAAACACTAACCCCCAAACAACAAACAACCCTAACCCGTAAAAACCAAAAACACTAACTCACTAACAACAAACAACCCTAACCCACTAACAACAAACAACCCAAACCCCCTAACAACAAACAACCCTAAACCCCTAACATCAAACAACACTAACCCCCTAACAACACAAAACACTAACACCCTAACAACAAACAACACTAACACCCTAACAACAAAAACCACTAAACCCCAACAAGAAACAACCCTAAACCCCTAACAACAAACACTAACCCCCTAACAACAAACAACACTAAACCCCTAACAAGAAACTACCCTAACCCCGTAACAACAAACAACACTAACCCCGAAACAACAAACAACACTAACCTCCAAACAACAAACAACCCTAACCCCCTAACAACAAACAATCCTAACCCCGAACAACCAACAACACTAACCCCCTAACCACAGTAAACACTAACACCCTAACAACAAAAACCACTAAACTCCAACAAGAAACAACCATAAACCCCTAACAAAAAACAACACTAACGCCCTAACAACAAACAACCCTAAGCAAACAACAAACAATCCTAACCCACTAACAACAAACAACACTAACACCCTAACAACAAACACACCAACCCCCTAACAACAAACAACACTAACACCCTAACAACAAACAACCCTAACCCCTAACAACAAACAACACTAACCCCCTAACAACAAACAACCCTAAACCCCTAACAACAAGCACTAACCCCCAAACAACAAACAACCCTAACCAATAAAAACCAAAAACACTAACCCACTAACAACAAACAACCCTAACCCACTAACAACAAACAACCCTAACACCCTAACCACAAACAACACTAACCCCCTAACAACAAACAACCCTAACCCCCAAAACAACAAACAATCCTAACCCCCGAACAACCAACAACACTAACCCCCTACCCACAGTAAACACTAACACCCTAACAACAAAAACGACTAAACCCCAACAAGAAAAAACCCTAAACCCCTAACAACAAACACTAACCCCCTAACAACAAACAACACTAAACCCCTAACAAGAAACTACCCTAACCCCGTAACAACAAACAACACTAACCCCGTAACAACAAACAACCCTAACCCCCTAACAACGAACAACACTAACCGCCTAACAACAAACAACCCAAACCCCCTAACAACAAACACTAACCCCCAAACAACAAACAACCCTAAACCCCTAACATCAAACAACACTTACCCCCTAACAAAACAAAACACTAACACCCTAACAACAAACAATCCTAACCCCCGAACAACCAACAACACTAACCCCTTAACCACAATAAACGGTAACACCCGAACAACAAAAACCACTAAACCCCAACAACAAACAACCCTAAACCCCTAACATCAAACAACACTAACCCCCTAACAACACAAAACACTAACACCCTAACAACAACACTAACACCCTAACAACAAAAACCACTAAACCCCAACAAGAAACAAACCCTAAACCCCTAACAACAAACACTATCCCCCTAACAACAAACAACACTAAACCCCTAACAAGAAACTAACCTAACCCCATAACAACAAACAGCACTAACCTCCTAACAACAAACAACCTTAACCCCCTAACAACAAACACCCCTAAACCCCTAACAACAAACAATCCTAACCCTCTAACAACCTACAACAATAACCCCCAACCACAAACAACACTAATCCCGTAAGAACAAACAACACTAACCCCCTAACAAAAAACAACACTAAACCCCTAACATCAAAGAACACTAACACCCTAACAACAAACAACCTTAGCCCCCTAACAACAAACACTAACCCCCAAACAACAAACAACCCTAACCCCTAAAAACCAAAAACACTAACCCACTAACAACAAACAACCCTAACCCACTAACAACAAACAACCGTAACCCCCTAACAACAAACAACCCTAAACCCCTAACATCAAACAACACTAACCCCCTAACAACACAAAACACTAACCCCCTAACAACAAACAACACTAACTCCCTAACAACAAACAATCCTAAACCCCTAACATCAAAGAACACTAACCCCCTAACAACAAACAACCCTAACCCACTAACAACAAACACTAACCCCCAAACAACAAACAACCCTAACCCCCTAACAACAAACAATCCTAACCCCCGAACAACCAACAACACTAACCCCCTAAGCACAGTAAACACTAACACCCTAACAACAAAAACCACTAAACCCCAACAAGAAACAACCCTAAACCCCTAACAACAAACAACACTATACCCTAACAACAAACAACCCTAACCAAACAACAAAAAACCCTAACCCACTAACAACAAACAACACTAACACCCTAACAACAAACAACCCTAACCCCCTAACAACAAACAACACTAACACCCTAACAACAAACAACCCTAACCCCCTAACAACAAACAAGCCTAAACCCCTGCCATCAAAGAACACTAACACCCTAACAACAAACAACCCTAACTCCCTAACAACAAACGCTAACCCCAAAAAACAAACAACCCTAACCCCTAAAAACCAAAAACACTAACCCACTAACAACAAACAACACTAACACCCTAACCACAAACAACACTAACCCCCTAACAACAAACAACCCTAACCCCCTAACAACAAACAATCCTAACCCCCGAACAACCAACAACACTAACCCCCTAACCACAGTAAACACTAACACCCTAACAACAAAAACTACTAAACCCCAACAAGAAACAACCCTAAACCCCTAACAACAAACAACACTAAACCCCTAACAACAAACAACCCTAACCAAACAACAAAAAACCCTAACCCACTAACAACAAACAACACTAACACCCTAACAACAAACAACCCTAACCCCCTAACAACAAACAACACTAACACCCTAACAACAAACAACCCTAACCCCCTAACAACAAACAACCCTAAACCCCTGACATCAAAGAACACTAACACCCTAACAACAAACAACCCTAACCCCCTAACAACAAACACTAACCCCCAAACAACAAACAACCCTAACCCCTGAAAACCAAAAACACTAACCCACTAACAACAAACAACCCTAAACCACTAACAACAAACAACCCTAACACCCTAACCACAAACAACACTAACCCCCTAACAACAAACAACCCTAACCCCCTAACAACAAACAATCCTAACCCCCGAACAACCAACAACACTAACCCCCTAACCACAGTAAACACTAACACCCTAACAACAAAAACCACTAAACCCCAACAAGAAACAACCCTAAACCCCTAACAACAAACAACACTAACCCCCTAACAACAAACAACCCTAACCAAACAACAAAAAACCCTAACCCACTAACAACAAACAACACTAACACCCTAACAACAAACAGCCCTAACCCCCTAACAACAAACAACACTAACACCCTAACAACAAACAACCCTAACCCCCTAACAACAAACAACCCTAAACCTCTAACATCAAAGAACACTGACACCCTAACAACAAACAACCCTAACCCCCTAACAACAAACACTAACCCCCAAACAACAAACAACCCTAACCCCTGAAAACCAAAAACACTAACCCACTAACAACAAACAACCCTAACCCACTAACAACAAACAACCCTAACACCCTAAAAACAAACAACACTAAACCCCTAACAACACAAAACACTAACACCCTAACAACAAACAACACTAACACCCTAACAACAAAAACCACTAAACCCCAACAAGAAACAACCCTAAACCCCTAACAACAAACAACACTAACCCCCTAACAACAAACAACCCTAACCCCTAAAAACCAAAAACACTAACCCACTAACAACAAACAACCCTAACCCACTAACAACAAACAACCCTAACACCCTAACCACAAACAACACTAACCCCCTAACAACAAACAACCCTAACCCCCTAACAACAAACAATCCTAACCCCCGAACAACCAACAACACTAACCCCCTAACCACAGTAAACACTAACACCCTAACAACAAAATCCACTAAACCCCAACAAGAAACAACCCTAAACCCCTAACAAAAAACAACACTAACCCCCTAACAACAAACAACCCTAACCAAACAACAAAAAACCCTAACCCACTAACAACAAACAACACTAACACCCTAACAACAAACAACCCTAACCCCCTAACAACAAACAACACTAACACCCTAACAACAACCAACACTAACCCCTAAGAACAAACAACACTAACGCCCTAAGAACAAACAACACTAACCCCCAGCAACGAACAATACTAAACCCCTAACAACACAAAACCTAACACCTTATCAACAAACAACCCTAACCCACTAACAACAAACAACCCTAACACCCTAACAACAAACAACACTAACCCCCTAACAACAAACACTAACCCCCAAACAACAAACAACCCTAACCCCTAAAAACCAAAAACACTACCCCACTAACAACAAACAACCCTAACCCACTAACAACAAAAAAAACTAACACCCTAACAACAAACAACCCTAACCCCCTAACAACAAACAACACTAACACCCTAACAACAAACAACCCTAACCCCCTAACAACAAACAAACCTAAACCCCTAACATCAAAGAACACTAACACCCTAACAACAAACAACCCTAACCCCCTAACAACAAACACTAACCCCCAAACAACAAACAACCCTAACCCCTGAAAAAAAAAAAACACTAAACCTCTAACAACAAACAACCCTAACCCACTAAAAACAAACAACCCTAACACCCTAACAACAAACAACACTAACCCCCTAACAACAAACAACCCTAAACCACTATCATGAAACATCACTAACCCCCTAACAACACAAAACACTAACACCCTAACAACAAACAACACTAACACCCTAACAACAAAAACCACTAAACCCCAACAAGAAACAACCTTAAACCCCTAACAACAAACACTAACCCCCCAGCAACAAACAACTCTAAACCCCTAACAAGAAACTACCCTAACCCCGTAACAACAAACAACACTAACCCTGTAACAACAAACAACCCTAACCCCCAAACAACAAACAACCCTAACCCCCTAACAACAAACAATCCTAACCCCAGGACAACCAACAACACTAACCCCCTAACCACAATAAACACTAACCCCCTAACAACAAAAACCACTAAACCCCAACAAGAAACAACCCTAAACCCCTAACAACAAAAAACCCTAACCCCCTAACAACAAACAACCCTAACCAAACAACAAACAAACCTAACCCACTAACAACAAACAACACTAACACCCTAACAACAAACAACCCAAACCCCCTAACAACAAACAACACTAACACCCTAACAACAAACAACCCTAACCCCCTAACAACAAACACTAACCCCCAAACAACAAACAACCCTAACCCCTAAAAACCAAAAACACTAACCCACTAAAAACAAACAGCCCTAAACCACTAACAACAAACAACCCTAACACCCTAACAACAAACAACACTAACCCCCTAACAACAAACAACCCTAAACCCCTAACATCAAACAACACTAACCCCCTAACAACACAAAACACTAACACCCTAACAACAAACAACACTAACACCCTAACAACAATAACCACTAAACCCCAACAAGAAACAGCCTTAAACCCCTAACAACAAACACTAACCCCCTAACAACAAACAACTCTAAACCCCTAACAAGAAACTACCCTAACCCCGTAACAACAAACAACACTAACCCTGTAACAACAAACAACCCTAACCCCCAAAGAACAAACAACCCTAACCCCCTAACAACAAACAATCCTAACCCCCGAACGACCAACAACACTAATCCCCTAACCACAATAAACACTAACACCCTAACAACAAAAACCACTAAACCCCAACAAGAAACAACCCTAAACCCCTAACAACAAAAAACACTAACCCCCTAACAACAAACAACCCTAACCAAACAACAAACAAACCTAAAACACTAACAACAAACAACACTAACACCCTAACAACAAACAACCCGAACCCCCTAACAACAAACAACACTAACACCCTAACAACAAACAACCCTAACCCCCTAACAACAAACACTAACCCCCAAACAACAAACAACACTAACCCCTAAAAACCAAAAACACTAACCCACTAACCACAAACAACCCTAACCCCCTAACAACAAACAACACTAACACCCTAACAACAAACAAACCTAACCCCCTAACAACAAACAACCCTAAACCCCTAACATCAAAGAACACTAACACCCTAACAACAAACAACCCTAACCAAACAACAAACAAACCTAAACCACTAACAACAAACAACACTAACACCCTAACAACAAACAACCCTAACCCTCTAACAACAAACAACACTAACACGCTAACAACAAACAACCCTAACCCCCTAACAACAAACAACACTAACCCCCTAACAACAAACAACCCTAAACCCCTAACATCAAAGAACACTAACACCCTAACAACAAACAACCCTAACCCCCTAACAACAAAAACTAACCCCCAAACAACAAACAACCCTAACCCCTGAAAAAAAAAAACACTAAACCACTAACAACAAACAACCCTAACCCACTAACAACAAACAACCCTAAAACCCTAACAACAAACAACACTAACCCCCTAACAACAAACAACCCTAAACCACTATCATCAAACATCACTAACCCCCTAACAACACAAAACACTAACACCCTAACAACAAAAACCACTAAACCCCAACAAGAAACAAACCCTAAACCCCTAACAACAAACACTATCCCCCTAACAACAAACAACACTAAACCCCTAACAACAAAAACCGCTAAACCCCAACAAGAAACAACCCTAAAACCCTAACAACAAACACTAACCCCCTAACAACAAACAACACTAAACCCCGAACAAGAAACTACCCTAACCCCGTAACAACAAACAACACTAACCCGGTAACAACAAACAACCCTAACCCCCAAACAACAAACAACCCTAACCCCCTAACAACAAACAATCCTAACCCCCGAACAACGAACAACACTAACCCCCAAACCACAGTAAACACTAACACCCTAACAACAAAAACCACTAAACCCCAACAAGAAACAACCCTAAACCCCTAACAACAAACAACACTAACCCCCTAACAACAAACAACCCTAACCAAACAACAAAAAACACTAACCCACTAACAACAAACAACACTAGCACCCTAACAACAAACAACCCTAACCCCCTAACAACAAACAACACTAACACCCTAAGAACAAACAACCCTAACCCAGTAACAACAAACAACCCTAAACCCCTAACATCAAAGAACACTAACACCCTAACAACAAAGAACCCTAACCCCCTAACAACAAACACTAACCCCGAAACAACAAACAACACTAACCCCTGAAAACCAAAAACACTAACCCACTAACAACAAACAACCCTAACCCACTAACAACAAACAACCCTAAGCCCCTAACAACAAACAACCCTAAACCCCTAACATCAAACAACACTAAACCCCTAGCAACACAAAACACTAACACCCTAACAACAAACAACACTAACACCCTAACAACAAAAACCACTAAACCCCAACAAGAAACAACCCTAAACCCCTAACAACAAACACTAACCCCCTAACAACAAGCAACACTAAACCCCTAACAAGAAACTACCCTAACCCCGTAACAACAAACAACACTAACCCCGTAACAACAAACAACACTAACTCCCAAACAACAAACAACCCTAACCCCCTAACAACAAACAATCCTAACCCCCGAACAACCAACAACACTAACCCCGTAACCACAGTAAACACTAACACCCTAACAACAAAAACCACTAAACCCCAACAAGAAACAACCCTAAACCCCTAACAACAAACACTAACCCCCTAACAAAAAACAACACTAAACCCCTAACAAGAAACTACCCTAACCCTGTAACAACAAACAACACTAACCCCGTAACAACAAACAACATTAACCTCCAAACAACAAACAACCCTAACCCCCTAACAACAAACAATCCTAACCCCCGAACAACCAACAACACTAACCCCCTAACCACAGTAAACACTAACACCCTAACAACAAAAACCACTAAACTCCAACAAGAAACAACCCTAAACCCCTAACAACAAACAACACTAACACCCTAACAACAAACAACCCTAAGCAAACAACAAACAAACCTAACCCACTAACAACAAACAACACTAACACCCTAACAACAAACAACCCAACCACCTAACAACAAACAACACTAACACCCTAACAACAAACAACCCTAACCCGTAACAACAAACAACACTAACCCCCTAACAACAAACAACCCTAAACCCCTAACATCAAAGAACACTAACACCCTAACAACAAACAACCCTAACCCCCTAACAACAAACACTAACCCCCAAACAACAAACAACCCTAACCCCTAAAAACCAAAAACACTAGCCCACTAACAACAAACAACCCTAACCCACTAACAACAAACAACCCTAACAGCCTAACCACAAACAACACTAACCCCCTAACAACAAACAACCCTAACCCCCAAAACAACAAACAATCCTAACCCCCGAACAACCAACAACACTAACCCCCTAACCACAGTAAACACTAACCCCCTAACAACAAACAACCCTAACCAAACAACAAAAAACCATAACCCCCTAACAACAAACAACACTAACACCCTAACAACAAACAACCCTAACCCCCTAACAACAAACAACTCTAACACCCTAACAACAAACCCTAACCCCCTAACAACAAACAACCCTAAACCCCTGACATCAAAGAACACTAACACCCTAACAACAAACAACCCTAAACCCCTAACAACAAACACTAACCCCCAAACAACAAACAACCCTAACCCCTGAAAACCAAAAACACTAACCCACTAACAACAAACAAACCTAACCCACTAACAACAAACAACCCTAACACCCTAACAACAACCAACCCTAACCCCTGAGAGCAAACAACACTAACGCCCTAAGAACAAACAACACTAACCCCCAGCAACGAACAATACTAAACCCCTAACAACACAAAACCTAACCCCTTATCAACAAACAACCCTAACCCCCTAACAACAAACAACCCTAACCAAACAACAAACAAACCTAACCCACTAACAACAAACAACACTAACACCCTAACAACAAACAACCCTAACCCCCAACCACAAACAACACTAACACCCTAACAACAAACAACCCTAACCCCCTAACAACAAACAACACTAACCCCCTAACAACAAACAACCCTAAACCCCTAACATCAAAGAACACTAACACCCTAACAACAAACAACCCTAACCCCCTAACAACAAACACTAACCCCCAAACAACAAACAACCCTAACCCCTGAAAACCAAAAACACTACACCACTAACAACAAACAACCCTAACCCACTAACAACAAACAACCCTAACACCCTAACAACAAACAACACTAACCCCCTAACAACAAACAACCCTAAACCCCTAACATCAAACAACACTAAACCCCTAACAACACAAAACACTAACACCCTAACAACAAACAACACTAACACCCTAACAACAAAAACCACTAAACCCCAACAAGAAACAACTCTAAACCCCTAACAACAAACAACACTAACCCCCTAACAACAAACAACCCTAACCCCTAAAAACCAAAAACACTAACCCACTAACAACAAACAACCCTAACCCACTAACAACAAACCACCCTAACACCCTAACCACAAACAACACTAACCCCCTAACAGCAAACAACCCTAACCCCCTAACAACAAACAATCCTAACCCCCGAACAACCAACAACACTAACCCCCTAACCACAGTAAACACTAACACCCTAACAACAAAAACCACTAAACCCCAACAAGAAACAACCCTAAACCCCTAACAAAAAACAACACTAACCCCCTAACAACAAGCAACCCTAACCAAACAACAAAAAACCCTAACCCACTAACAACAAACAACACTAACACCCTAACAACAAACAACTCTAACCCCCTAACAACAAACAACACTAACACCCTAACAACAAACAACCCTAACCCCCTAACAAGAAACAGCACTAACCCCCTAACAACAAACAGCCCTAAACCCCTAACATCAAAGAACACTAACACCCTAACAACAAACAACTCTAACCCCCTAAGAACAAACACTAACACCCAAACAACAAACAACACTAACCCCTAAAAACCAAAAACACTAACCCACTAACAACAAACAAACCTAAACCACTAACAATAAACAACCCTAACACCCTAACAACAACCAACCCTAACCCCTAAGAACAAACAACACTAACGCCCTAAGAACAAACAATACTAACCCCCAGCAACGAACAATACTAAACCCCTAACAACACAAAACTTAACCCCTTATCAACAAACAACCCTAACCCACTAACAACAAAGACCCCTAACACCCTAACAACAAACAACAATAACCCCCTAACAACAAACAACCCTAAACCCCTATACATCAAAAACACTAACACCCTAACAACAAACAACCCTAGCCCCCTAACAACAAACACTAACCCCCAAACAACAAACAACCCTAACCCGAAAATCCAAAAACACTAACCCACTAACAACAAACAACCCTAACCCACTAACAACAAACAACCCTAACCCCCTAACAACAAACAACCCTAAACCCCTAACATCAAACAACACTAACCCCCTAACAACACAAAACACTAACACCCTAACAACAAACAACACAAACACCCTAACAACAAAAACCACTAAACCCCAACAAGAAACAACCCTAAACCCCTAACAACAAACACTAACCCCCTAACAACAAACAACACTAAACCCCTAACAAGAAACTAACCTAACCCCATAACAACAAACAACACTAACCCCGTAACAACAAACAACACTAACCTCCAAACAACAAACAACCCTAACCCCCTAACAACAATCAATCCTAACCCCCTTACAACCAACAACACTAACCCTCTAACCACAGTAAACACTAACACCCTAACAACAAAAACCACTAAACTCCAACAAGAAACAACCCTAAACCCCTAACAACAAACAACACTAACGCCCTAACAACAAACAACCCTAAGCAAGCAACAAACAAACCTAACCCACTAACAACAAACAACACTAACACCCTAACAACAAACACCCCTAACCCCCTAACAACAAACAACACTAACACCCGAACAACAAACAACCGTAACCCCTAACAACAAACAACACTAACCCCCTAACAACAAACAACCCTAAACCCCTAACATCAAAGAACACTAACACCCTAACAACAAACAACCCTAACCCCCTAACAACAAACACTAACCCCCAAACAACAAACAACCCTAACCCCTAAAAACCAAAAACACTAACCCACTAACAACAAACAACCCTAACCCACTAACAACAAACAACCCTAACACCCTAACCACAAACAACACTAACCCCCTAACAACAAACAACCCTAACCCCCAAACAACAAACAGTCCTAACCCCCGAACAACCAACAACACTTACCCCCTAACCACAGTAAACACTAACACCCTAACAACAAAAACCACTAAACCCCAACAAGAAACAACCCTAAACCCCTAACAACAAAGAACACTAACCCCCTAACAACAAACAACCCTAACCAAACAAGAAAAAACCCTAACCCACTAACAACAAACAACACTAACACCCTAACAACAAACAACCCTAACCCCCTAACAACAAACAACACTAACACCCTAACAACAAACAAACCTAACCCCCTAACAACAAACAACCCTAAACCCCTAACATCAAAGAACACTAACACCCTAACAACAAACAACCCTAACCCCTGAAAACCAAAAACACTAACCCACTAACAACAAACAACCCTAACCCACTAACAACAAACAACCCTAACACCCTAACAACAAACAACACTAACCCCCTAACAACAAACAACCCTAAACCCCTAACATCAAACAACACTAACACCCTAACAACAAACAACACTAACCCCCTAACAACAAACAACCCTAACCCCCTAACAACAAACAACACTAACCCCTAAAAACCAAAAACACTAACCCACTAACAAGAAACAACCCTAACCCACTAACAACAAACAACCCTAACCCCCTAACAACAAACAACCCTGAACCCCTAACACCAAACAACACTAACCCCCTAACAACACAAAACACTAACACCCTAACAACAAACAACACTAACACCCTAACAACAAACACCACTAAACCCCAACAAGAAACAACCCTAAACCCCTAACAACAAACACTAACCCCCTAACAACAAACAACCCTAACACCCTTACAAGAAACAACACTAACCCCGTAACAACAAACAACCCTAACCCCCAAACAACAAACAACCCTAACCCCCTAACAACAAACAATCCTAACCCCCGAACAACCAACAACACTAACCCACTAACCACAATAAACACTAACACCCTAACAACAAAAACCACTAAACCCCAACAAGAAACAACCCTAAACTCCTAACAACAAACAACACTAACCCCCTAACAACAAAAAACCCTAACCAAGCAACAAAGAAACCTAACCCACTAACAACAAACAACACTAATACCCTAACAACAAACAACCCTAACCCCCTAACAACAAAAAACACTAACACCCTGACAACAAACAACCCTAACCCCTAACAACAAACAACACTAACCCCCTAACAACAAAAAACACTAAACCCCGAACAAGAAACTACCCTAACCCCGTAAAAACAAACAACACTAACCCCGTAACAACAAACAACCGTAACCCCCAAACAACAAACAACCCTAACCCCCTAACAACAAACAATCCTAACCCCCGAACAACCAACAACACTAATCCCCAAACCACAGTAAACACTAACACCCTAACAACAAAAACCAATAAACCTCAACAAGAAACAACCCTAAACCCCTAACAACAAACAACACTAACCCCCTAACAACAAACAACCCTAACCAAACAACAAAAAACCCTAACCCACTAACAACAAACAACACTAACACCCTAACAACAAACAACCCTAACACCCTAACAACAAACAACACTAAAACCCTAACAACAAACAACCCTAACACCCTAACAACAAACAACACTAACCCCCTAACAACAAACAACCCTAAACCCCTAACATCAAAGAACACTAACACCCTAACAACAAACAACCCTAACCCCCTAACAACAAACACTAACCCCCAAACAACAAACAACCCTAACCCCTGAAAAAAAAAACACTAAACCACTAACAACAAACAACCCTAACCCACAAACAACAAACAACCCTAACACCCTAACGACAAACAACACTAACCCCCTAACAACAAACAACCCTAAACCCCTAACATCAAAGAACACTAACCCCCTAACAACAAACAACCCTAAAACCCTAACAACAAACGCTAACCCCAAACAACAAACAACCCTAACCCCTAAAAACCAAAAACACTAACCCACTAACAACAAACAACCCTAACCCACTAACAACAAACAACCCTAACACCCTAACAACAAACAATCCTAACCCCCGAACAACCAACAACACTAACCCCCTAACCACAGTAAACACTAACGCCCTAACAAGAAAAACCACTAAACCCCAACAAGAAATAACCCTAAACCCCTAACAACAAACAACACTAACCCCCTAACAACAAACAACCCTAACCAAACAACAAAAAACCCTGACCCACTAACAACAAACAACACTAACACCCTAACAACAAACAGCCCTAACCCCCTAACAACAAACAACACTAACACCCTAACAACAAACAACCCTAACCCCCTAGCAACAAACAACCCTAAACCCCTGACATCAAAGAACACTAACACCCTAACAACAAACAACCCTAGCCCCCTAACAACAAACACTAACCCCCAAACAACAAACAACCCTAACCCCTGAAAACCAAAAACACTAACCCACTAACAACAAACAACCCTAACCCACTAACAACAAACAACCCTAACACCCTAACCACAAACAACACTAACCCCCTAACAACAAACAACCCTAAACCCCTAACATCAAACAACAGTACCCCCTAACAGCACAAAACACTAACACCCTAACAACAACCAACCCTAACCCCTAAGAACAAACAACACTAACGCCCTAAGAACAAACAACACTAACCCCCAGCAACGAACAATACTAAACCCCTAACAACACAAAACCTAACCCCTTATCAACAAACAACCCTAACCCACTAACAACAAACAACCCTAACACCCTAACAACAAGCAACACTAACCCCCTAACAACAAACAACACTAAACCACTAACATCAAACATCACTAACCCCCTAACAACACAAAACACTAACACCCTAACAACAAACAACACTAACACCCTAACAACAAAAACCACTAAACCCCAACAAGAAACAACCCTAAACCCCTAACAACAAACACTAACCCCCTAACAACAAACAACACTAAACCCCTAACAAGAAACTACCCTAACCCCGTAACAATAAACAACACTAACCCCGTAACAACAAACAACCCTAACCCCCAAACAACAAACAACCCTAACCCCCTAACAACAAACAATCCTAACCCCCGAACAACCAACAACACTAACCCCCTAACCACAATAAACACTAACACCCGAACAACAAAAACCACTAAACCCCAACAAGAAACAACCTTAAACCCCTAACAACAAAAAACACTAACCCCCTAACAAAAAACAACCCTAACCAAACAACAAAAAAACCTAACCCACTAACAACAAACAACACTAACACCCTAACGACAAACAACCCTAACCCCCTAACAACAAACAACACTAACACCCTAACAACAAACAACCCTAACCCCCTAACAACAAACAACACTAACCCCTAAAAACCAAAAACACTAACCCACTAACAAGAAACAACCCTAACCCACTAACAACAAACAACCCTAACCCCCTAACAACAAACAACCCTAAACCCCTAACACCAAACAACACTAACCCCCTAACAACACAAAACACTAACACCCTAACAACAAACAACACTAACACCCTAACAACAAAAACCACTAAACCCCAACAAGAAACAACCCTAAACCCCTAACAACAAACACTAACCCCCTAACAACAAACAACACTAAACCCCTAACAAGAAACTACCCTAACCCCGTAACAACAAACAACACTAACCCCGTAACAACAAACAACACTAACCCCCAAACAACAAACAACCCTAACCCCCTAACAACAAACAATCCTAACCCCCGAACAACCAACAACACTAACCCCCTAACCACAGTAAACACTAATATCCTAACAACAAAAACCACTAAACTCCAACAAGAAACAACCCTAAACCCCTAACAACAAACAACACTAACGCCCTAACAGCAAACAACCCTAAGCAAACAACAAACAAACCTAACCCACTAACAACAAACAACACTAACACCCTAACAACAAACACCCCTAACCCCCTAACAACAAACAACACTAACCCCCTAACAACAAACAACCCTAAACTCCTAACATCAAAGAACACTAACACCCTAACAACAAACAACACTAACCCCCTAAAAACAAACACTAACCCCAAACAACAAACAACCCTAACCCCTAAAAACCAAAAACACTAACCCACTAACAACAAACAACCCTAAACCACTAACAACAAACAACCCTAACACCCTAACAACAAACAACACTAACCCCCTAACAACAAACAACCCTAAACCTCTAACATCAAACAACACTAACCCCCTAACAACAAACAACCCTAAACCCCTAACATCAAAGAACACTAACACCCTAACAACAAACAACCCTAACCCCCTAACAACAAACGCTAACCCCC
This sequence comes from Elephas maximus indicus, assembly GCF_024166365.1. Taxonomy (NCBI): domain Eukaryota; kingdom Metazoa; phylum Chordata; class Mammalia; order Proboscidea; family Elephantidae; genus Elephas; species Elephas maximus. Next base: position 245,423 of record NW_026060260.1, read on the forward strand.
AAACAACAAACAACCCTAACCCCTAAAAACCAAAAACACTAACCCACTAACAACAAACAACCCTAACACCCTAACCACAAACAACACTAACCCCCTAACAACAAACAACCCTAACCCACTAACAACAAACAATCCTAACCCCCGAACAACCAACAACACTAACCCCCTAACCACAGTAAACACTAACACCCTAACAACAAAAACCACTAAACCCCAACAAGAAACAACCCTAAACCCCTAACAACAAACAACACTAACCCCCTTACAACAAACAACCCTAACCAAACAACAAAAAACCCTAACCCACTAACAACAAACAACACTAACACCCTAACAACAAACAGCCCTAACACCCTAACAACGAACAACACTAACCGCCTAACAACAAACAACCCAAACCCCCTAACAACAAACACTAACCCCCAAACAACAAACAACCCTAAACCCCTAACATCAAACAACACTTACCCCGTAACAAAACAAAACACTAACACCCTAACAACAAACAATCCTAACCCCCGAACAACCAACAACACTAACCCCCTAACCACAATAAACAGTAACACCCGAACAACAAAAACCACTAAACCCCAACAACAAACAAGCCTAAACCCCTAACATCAAACAACACTAACCCCCTAACAACACAAAACACTAACACCCTAACAACAAACAACACTAACACCCTAACAACAAAAACCACTAAACCCCAACAAGAAACAAACCCTAAACCCCTAACAACAAACACTATCCCCCTAACAACAAACAACACTAAACCCCTAACAAGAAACTAACCTAACCCCGTAACAACAAACAGCACTAACCTCCTAACAACAAACAACCTTAACCCCCTAACAACAAACACCCCTAAACCCCTAACAACAAACAATCCTAACCCTCTAACAACCTACAACAATAACCCCCAACCACAAACAACACTAATCCCGTAAGAACAAACAACACTAACCCCCTAACAAAAAACAACCCTAAACCCCTAACATCAAAGAACACTAACACCCTAAAAACAAACAACCTTAGCCCCCTAACAACAAACACTAACCCCCAAACAACAAACAACCCTAACCCACTAACAACAAACAACCGTAACCCCCTAACAACAAACAACCCTAAACCCCTAACATCAAACAACACTAACCCCCTAACAACACAAAACACTAACCCCCTAACAACAAACAACACTAACTCCCTAACAACAAACAATCCTAAACCCCTAACATCAAAGAACACTAACCCCCTAACAACAAACAACCCTAACCCCCTAACAACAAACAATCCTAACCCCCGAACAACCAACAACACTAACCTCCTAACCACAGTAAACACTAACACCCTAACAACAAAAACCACTAAACCCCAACAAGAAACAACCCTAAACCCCTAACAACAAACAACACTATACCCTAACAACAAACAACCCTAACCAAACAACAAAAAACCCTAACCCACTAACAACAAACAACACTAACACCCTAACAACAAACAACCCTAACCCCCTAACAACAAACAACACTAACACCCTAACAACAAAAACCACTAAACCCCAACAAGAAACAACCCTAAACCCCTAACAACAAACACTAACCCCCTAACAACAAACAACACTAAACCCCTAACAAGAAACTACCCTAACCCCGTAACAACAAACAACACTAACCCCGTAACAACAAACAACCCTAACCCCCAAACAACAAACAACACTAACCCCCTAACAAAAAACAACCCTAAACCCCTAACATCAAACAACCCTAACCCCCTAACAACAAGCAACCCTAACCCCCTAACAACAAACACTAACCCCCAAACAACAAACAACCCTAAACCCCTAACATCAAACAACACTTACCCCCTAAGAAAACAAAACACTAACACCCTAACAACAAACAATCCTAACCCCCGAACAACCAACAACACTAACCCCCTAACCACAATAAACAGTAACACCCGAACAACAAAAACCACTAAACCCCAACAACAAACAACCCTAAACCCCTAACATCAAACAACACTAACCCCCTAACAACACAAAACACTAACACCCTAACAACAAACAACACTAACACCCTAACAACAAAAACCACTAAACCCCAACAAGAAACAACCCTAAACCCCTAACAACAATCACAAAGCCCCTAACAACAAACAACACTAAACCTCTAACAAGAAACTACCCTAACCCCGTAACAACAAACAACACTAACCCCGTAACAACAAACAACCCTAACCCCCAAACAACAAACAACCCTAACCCCCTAACAACAAACAATCCTAACCCCCGAACAACCAACAACACTAACCCCCTAACCACAATAAACACTAACACCCGAACAACAAAAACCACTAAACCCCAACAAGAAACAACCCTAAACCCCTAACAACAAACAACCCTAACCCCCTAACAACAAACAACCCTAACCCCTAACATCAAAGAACACTAACACCCTAACAACAAACACCCCTAACCCCCTAACAACAAACAACACTAACCCCGTAACAACAAACAAACCTAACCCCCAAACAACAAACAACCCTCACCCCCTAACAACGAACAATCCTAACCCCCGAACAACCAACAACACTAACCCCCTAACCACAATAAACACTAACACCCGAACAACAAAAACCACTAAACCCCAACAAGAAACAACCCTAAACCCCTAACAACAAACAACACTAACCCCCTAACAACAAACAACACTAACACCCTAACAAAAAACAACCCTAACACCCTAACAACAAACAACACTAACCCCCTAACAACAAACAACCCTAAACCCCTAACATCAAAGAACACTAACACCCTAACAACAAACAACCCTAACCCCCTAACAACAAACACTAACCCCCAAACAACAAACAACCCTAACCCCTGAAAAAAAAAAACACTAAACCACTAACAACAAACAACCCTAACCCACAAACAACAAACAACCCTAACACCCTAACGACAAACAACACTAACCCCCTAACAACAAACAACCCTAAACCCCTAACATCAAAGAACACTAACCCCCTAACAACAAACAACCCTAAACCCCTAACAACAAACGCTAACCCCAAACAACAAACAACCCTAACCCCTAAAAACCAAAAACACTAACCCACTAACAACAAACAACCCTAACCCACTAACAACAAACAACCCTAACACCCTAACAACAAACAATCCTAACCCCCGAACAACCAACAACACTAACCCCCTAACCACAGTAAACACTAACGCCCTAACAAGAAAAACCACTAAACCCCAACAAGAAATAACCCTAAACCCCTAACAAAAAACAACACTAACCCCCTAACAACAAACAACCCTAACCAAACAACAAAAAACCCTGACCCACTAACAACAAACAACACTAACACCCTAACAACAAACAGCCCTAACCCCCTAACAACAAACAACACTAACACCCTAACAACAAACAACCCTAACCAAACAACAAACAAACCTAACCCACTAACAACAAACAACACTAACACCCTAACGACAAACAACCCTAACCCCCAACCACAAACAACACTAACACCCTAACAACAAACAACCCTAACCCCCTAACAACAAACAACACTAACCCCCTAACAACAAACAACCCTAAACACCTAACATCAAAGAACACTAACACCCTAACAACAAACAACCCTAACCCCCTAACAACGAACACTAACCCCCAAACAACAAACAACCCTAACCCCTGAAAACCAAAAACACTACACCACTAACAACAAACAACCCTAACCCACTAACAACAAACAACCCTAACACCCTAACAACAAACAACACTAACCCCCTAACAACAAACAACCCTAAACCCCTAACATCAAACAACACTAAACCCCTAACAACACAAAACACTAACACCCTAACAACAAACAACACTAACACCCTAACAACAAAAACCACTAAACCCCAACAAGAAACAACCCTAAACCCCTAACAACAAACAACACTAACCCCCTAACAACAAACAACCCTAACCCCTAAAAACCAAAAACACTAACCCACTAACAACAAACAACCCTAACCCACTAACAACAAACCACCCTAACACCCTAACCACAAACAACACTAACCCCCTAACAGCAAACAACCCTAACCCCCTAACAACAAACAATCCTAACCCCCGAACAACCAACAACACTAACCCCCTAACCACAGTAAACACTAACACCCTAACAACAAAAACCACTAAACCCCAACAAGAAACAACCCTAAACCCCTAACAAAAAACAACACTAACCCCCTAACAACAAGCAACCCTAACCAAACAACAAAAAACCCTAACCCACTAACAACAAACAACACTAACACCCTAACAACAAACAACTCTAACCCCCTAACAACAAACAACACTAACACCCTAACAACAAACAACCCTAACCCCCTAACAAGAAACAGCACTAACCCCCTAACAACAAACAGCCCTAAACCCCTAACATCAAAGAACACTAACACCCTAACAACAAACAACTCTAACCCCCTAAGAACAAACACTAACACCCAAACAACAAACAACACTAACCCCTAAAAACCAAAAACACTAACCCACTAACAACAAACAAACCTAAACCACTAACAATAAACAACCCTAACACCCTAACAACAACCAACCCTAACCCCTAAGAACAAACAACACTAACGCCCTAAGAACAAACAATACTAACCAACAGCAACGAACAATACTAAACCCCTAACAACACAAAACTTAACCCCTTATCAACAAACAACCCTAACCCACTAACAACAAAGACCCCTAACACCCTAACAACAAACAACAATAACCCCCTAACAACAAACAACCCTAAACCCCTATACATCAAAAACACTAACACCCTAACAACAAACAACCCTAGCCCCCTAACAACAAACACTAACCCCCAAACAACAAACAACCCTAACCCGAAAAACCAAAAACACTAACCCACTAACAACAAACAACCCTAAGCCACTAACAACAAACAACCCTAACCCCCTAACAACAAACAACCCTAAACCCCTAACATCAAACAACACTAACCCCCTAACAACACAAAACACTAACACCCTAACAACAAACAACACTAACACCCTAACAACAAAAACCACTAAAACCCAACAAGAAACAACCCTAAACCCCTAACAACAAACACTAACCCCCTAACAACAAACAACACTAAACCCCTAACAAGAAACTAACCTAACCCCATAACAACAAACAACACTAACCCCGTAACAACAAACAACACTAACCTCCAAACAACAAACAACCCTAACCCCCTAACAACAATCAATCCTAACCCCCTTACAACCAACAACACTAACCCTCTAACCACAGTAAACACTAACACCCTAACAACAAAAACCACTAAACTCCAACAAGAAACAACCCTAAACCCCTAACAACAAACAACACTAACGCCCTAACAACAAACAACCCTAAGCAAGCAACAAACAAACCTAACCCACTAACAACAAACAACACTAACACCCTAACAACAAACACCCCTAACCCCCTAACAACAAACAACACTAACACCCTAACAACAAACAACCGTATCCCCTAACAACAAACAACACTAACCCCCTAACAACAAACAACCCTAAACCCCTAACATCAAAGAACACTAACACCCTAACAACAAACAACCCTAACCCCCTAACAACAAACACTAACCCCCAAACAACAAACAACCCTAACCCCTAAAAACCAAAAACACTAACCCACTAACAACAAACAACCCTAACCCACTAACAACAAACAACCCTAACACCCTAACCACAAACAACACTAACCCCCTAACAACAAACAACCCTAACCCCCAAACAACAAACAGTCCTAACCCCCGAACAACCAACAACACTTACCCCCTAACCACAGTAAACACTAACACCCTAACAACAAAAACCACTAAACCCCAACAAGAAACAACCCTAAACCCCTAACAACAAAGAACACTAACCCCCTAACAACAAACAACCCTAACCAAACAAGAAAAAACCCTAACCCACTAACAACAAACAACACTAACACCCTAACAACAAACAACCCTAACCCCCTAACAACAAACAACACTAACACCCTAACAACAAACAAACCTAACCCCCTAACAACAAACAACCCTAAACCCCTAACATCAAAGAACACTAACACCCTAACAACAAACAACCCTAACCCCTGAAAACCAAAAACACTAACCCACTAACAACAAACAACCCTAACCCACTAACAACAAACAACCCTAACACCCTAACAACAAACAACACTAACCCCCTAACAACAAACAACCCTAAACCCCTAACATCAAACAACACTAACACCCTAACAAAAAACAACACTAACCCCCTAACAACAAACAACCCTAACCCCCTAACAACAAACAACACTAACCCCTAAAAACCAAAAACACTAACCCACTAACAAGAAACAACCCTAACCCACTAACAACAAACAACCCTAACCCCCTAACAACAAACAACCCTAAACCCCTAACACCAAACAACACTAACCCCCTAACAACACAAAACACTAACACCCTAACAACAAACAACACTAACACCCTAACAACAAACACCACTAAACCCCAACAAGAAACAACCCTAAACCCCTAACAACAAACACTAACCCCCTAACAACAAACAACCCTAACACCCTTACAACAAACAACACTAACCCCGTAACAACAAACAACCCTAACCCCCAAACAACAAACAACCCTAACCCCCTAACAACAAACAACACTAACACCCTAACAACAAACAACCCTAAACCCCTAACAACAATAAACACTAACACCCTAACAACAAACAACCCTAACCCCTAACAACAAACAACACTAACCCCCTAACAACAAAAAACACTAAACCCCGAACAAGAAACTACCCTAACCCCGTAAAAACAAACAACACTAACCCCGTAACAACAAACAACCGTAACCCCCAAACAACAAACAACCCTAACCCCCTAACAACAAACAATCCTAACCCCCGAACAACCAACAACACTAACCCCCAAACCACAGTAAACACTAACACCCTAACAACAAAAACCAATAAACCTCAACAAGAAACAACCCTAAACCCCTAACAACAAACAACACTAACCCCCTAACAACAAACAACCCTAACCAAACAACAAAAACCCTAACCCACTAACAACAAACAACACTAACACCCTAACAACAAACAACCCTAACCCCCTAACAACAAACAACACTAACACCCTAACAACAAACAACCCTAACACCCTAACAACAAACAACACTAACCCCCTAACAACAAACAACCCTAAACCCCTAACATCAAAGAACACTAACACCCTAACAACAAACAACCCTAACCCCCTAACAACAAACACTAACCCCCAAACAACAAACAACCCTAACCCCTGAAAAAAAAAAACACTAAACCACTAACAACAAACAACCCTAACCCACAAACAACAAACAACCCTAACACCCTAACGACAAACAACACTAACCCCCTAACAACAAACAACCCTAAACCCCTAACATCAAAGAACACTAACCCCCTAACAACAAACAACCCTAAACCCCTAACAACAAACGCTAACCCCAAACAACAAACAACCCTAACCCCTAAAAACCAAAAACACTAACCCACTAACAACAAACAACCCTAACCCACTAACAACAAACAACCCTAACACCCTAACAACAAACAATCCTAACCCCCGAACAACCAACAACACTAACCCCCTAACCACAGTAAACACTAACGCCCTAACAAGAAAAACCACTAAACCCCAACAAGAAATAACCCTAAACCCCTAACAACAAACAACACTAAGCCCCTAACAACAAACAACCCTAACCAAACAACAAAAAACCCTGACCCACTAACAACAAACAACACTAACACCCTAACAACAAACAGCCCTAACCCCCTAACAACAAACAACACTAACACCCTAACAACAAACAACCCTAACCCCCTAGCAACAAACAACCCTAAACCCCTGACATCAAAGAACACTAACACCCTAACAACAAACAACCCTGGCCCCCTAACAACAAACACTAACCCCCAAACAACAAACAACCCTAACCCCTGAAAACCAAAAACACTAACCCACTAACAACAAACAACCCTAACCCACTAACAACAAACAACCCTAACACCCTAACCACAAACAACACTAACCCCCTAACAACAAACAACCCTAAACCCCTAACATCAAACAACAGTACCCCCTAACAGCACAAAACACTAACACCCTAACAACAACCAACCCTAACCCCTAAGAACAAACAACACTAACGCCCTAAGAACAAACAACACTAACCCCCAGCAACGAACAATACTAAACCCCTAACAACACAAAACCTAACCCCTTATCAACAAACAACCCTAACCCACTAACAACAAACAACCCTAACACCCTAACAACAAGCAACACTAACCCCCTAACAACAAACAACCCTAAACCACTAACATCAAACATCACTAACCCCCTAACAACACAAAACACTAACACCCTAACAACAAACAACACTAACACCCTAACAACAAAAACCACTAAACCCCAACAAGAAACAACCCTAAACCCCTAACAACAAACACTAACCCCCTAACAACAAACAACACTAAACCCCTAACAAGAAACTACCCTAACCCCGTAACAACAAACAACACTAACCCCGTAACAACAAACAACCCTAACCCCCAAACAACAAACAACCCTAACCCCCTAACAACAAACAATCCTAACCCCCGAACAACCAACAACACTAACCCCCTAACCACAATAAACACTAACACCCGAACAACAAAAACCACTAAACCCCAACAAGAAACAACCTTAAACCCCTAACAACAAAAAACACTAACCCCCTAACAAAAAACAACCCTAACCAAACAACAAACAAACCTAACCCACTAACAACAAACAACACTAACACCCTAACGACAAACAACCCTAACCCCCTAACAACAAACAACACTAACACCCTAACAACAAACAACCCTAACCCCCTAACAACAAACAACACTAACCCCTAAAAACCAAAAACACTAACCCACTAACAAGAAACAACCCTAACCCACTAACAACAAACAACCCTAACCCCCTAACAACAAACAACCCTAAACCCCTAACACCAAACAACACTAACCCCCTAACAACACAAAACACTAACACCCTAACAACAAACAACACTAACACCCTAACAACAAAAACCACTAAACCCCAACAAGAAACAACCCTAAACCCCTAACAACAAACACTAACCCCCTAACAACAAACAACACTAAACCCCTAACAAGAAACTACCCTAACCCCGTAACAACAAACAACACTAACCCCTTAACAACAAACAACACTAACCCCCAAACAACAAACAACCCTAACCCCCTAACAACAAACAATCCTAACCCCCGAACAACCAACAACACTAACCCCCTAACCACAGTAAACACTAATATCCTAACAACAAAAACCACTAAACTCCAACAAGAAACAACCCTAAACCCCTAACAACAAACAACACTAACGCCCTAACAACAAACAACCCTAAGCAAACAACAAACAAACCTAACCCACTAACAACAAACAACACTAACACCCTAACAACAAACACCCCTAACCCCCTAACAACAAACAACACTAACCCCCTAACAACAAACAACCCTAAACTCCTAACATCAAAGAACACTAACACCCTAACAACAAACAACACTAACCTCCTAAAAACAAACACTAACCCCAAACAACAAACAACCCTAACCCCTAAAAACCAAAAACACTAACCCACTAACAACAAACAACCCTAAACCACTAACAACAAACAACCCTAACACCCTAACAACAAACAACACTAACCCCCTAACAACAAACAACCCTAAACCTCTAACATCAAACAACACTAACCCCCTAACAACAAACAACCCTAAACCCCTAACATCAAAGAACACTAACACCCTAACAACAAACAACCCTAACCCCCTAACAACAAACGCTAACCCCCAAACAACAAACAACCCTAACCCCTAAAAACCAAAAACACTAACCCACTAACAACAAACAACCCTAACACCCTAACCACAAACAACACTAACCCCCTAACAACAAACAACCCTAACCCACTAACAACAAACAATCCTAACCCCCGAACAACCAACAACACTAACCCCCTAACCACAGTAAACACTAACACCCTAACAACAAAAACCACTAAACCCCAACAAGAAACAACCCTAAACCCCTAACAACAAACAACACTAACCCCCTTACAACAAACAACCCTAACCAAACAACAAAAAACCCGAACCCACTAACAACAAACAACACTAACACCCTAACAACAAACAGCCCTAACACCCTAACAACGAACAACACTAACCGCCTAACAACAAACAACCCAAACCCCCTAACAACAAACACTAACCCCCAAACAACAAACAACCCTAAACCCCTAACATCAACCAACACTTACCCCGTAACAAAACAAAACACTAACACCCTAACAACAAACAATCCTAACCCCCGAACAACCAACAACACTAACCCCCTAACCACAATAAACAGTAACACCCGAACAACAAAAACCACTAAACCCCAACAACAAACAACCCTAAACCCCTAACATCAAACAACACTAACCCCCTAACAACACAAAACACTAACACCCTAACAACAAACAACACTAACACCCTAACAACAAAAACCACTAAACCCCAACAAGAAACAAACCCTAAACCCCTAACAACAAACACTATCCCCCTAACAACAAACAACACTAAACCCCTAACAAGAAACTAACCTAACCCCGTAACAACAAACAGCACTAACCTCCTAACAACAAACAACCTTAACCCCCTAACAACAAACACCCCTAAACCCCTAACAACAAACAATCCTAACCCTCTAACAACCTACAACAATAACCCCCAACCACAAACAACACTAATCCCGTAAGAACAAACAACACTAACCCCCTAACAAAAAACAACCCTAAACCCCTAACATCAAAGAACACTAACACCCTAACAACAAACAACCTTAGCCCCCTAACAACAAACACTAACCCCCAAACAACAAACAACCCTAACCCCTAAAAACCAAAAACACTAACCCACTAACAACAAACAACCCTAACCCACTAACAACAAACAACCGTAACCCCCTAACAACAAACAACCCTAAACCCCTAACATCAAACAACACTAACCCCCTAACAACACAAAACACTAACCCCCTAACAACAAACAACACTAACTCCCTAACAACAAACAATCCTAAACCCCTAACATCAAAGAACACTAACCCCCTAACAACAAACAACCCTAACCCCCTAACAACAAACAATCCTAACCCCCGAACAACCAACAACACTAACCTCCTAACCACAGTAAACACTAACACCCTAACAACAAAAACCACTAAACCCCAACAAGAAACAACCCTAAACCCCTAACAACAAACAACACTATACCCTAACAACAAACAACCCTAACCAAACAACAAAAAACCCTAACCCACTAACAACAAACAACACTAACACCCTAACAACAAACAACCCTAACCCCCTAACAACAAACAACACTAACACCCTAACAACAAACAACCCTAACCCCCTAACAACAAACAACCCTAAACCCCTGACATCAAAGAACACTAACACCCTAACAACAAACAACCCTAACCCCCTAACAACAAACACTAACCCCCAAACAACAAACAACCCTAACCCCTGAAAACCAAAAACACTAACCCACTAACAACAAACAAACCTAACCCACTAACAACAAACAACACTAACACCCTAACAACAAACAACACTAACCCCCTAATAACAAACAACCCTAAACCCCTAACATCAAATAACACTACCCCCTAACAACACAAAACACTAACGCCCTAACAACAACCAACCCTAACCCCTAAGAACAAACAACACTAACGCCCTAAGAACAAACAACACTAACCCCCAGCAACGAACAATACTAAACCCCAAACAACACAAAACCTAAACCCTTATCAACAAACAACCCTAACCCACTAACAACAAACAACCCTAACACCCTAACAACAAGCAACACTAACCCCCTAACAACAAACAACCCTAAACCACTAACATCAAACATCACTAACCCCCTAACAACACAAAACACTAACACCCTAACAACAAACAACACTAACACCCTAACAACAAAAACCACTAAACCCCAACAAGAAACAACCCTAAACCCCTAACAACAAACACAAACCCCCTAACAACAAACAACACTAACCCCCAACAAGAGACTACCCTAACCCCGTAACAACAAACAACACTAACCCCGTAACAACAAACAACCCTAACACCCAAATAAAAAACAACCCTAACCCCCTAACAACAAACAATTCTAACCCCCGAACAACCAACAACACTAACCCCCTAACCACAATAAACACTAACACCCTAACAACAAAAATCACTAAAACCCAACAAGAAACAACCCTAAACCCCTAACAGCAAACAACACTAACCCCCTAACAACAAAAAACCCTAACCAAACAACAAATAAACCTAACCCACTAACAACAAACAACACTAACACCCTAACAACAAACAACCCTAACCCTCTAACAACAAACAACACTAACACCCTAACAATAAACAACCCTAACCCCCTAACAACAAACAACACTAACTCCCTAACAACAAACAACCCTAAACCCCTAACATCAAAGAACACTAACACCCTAACAACAAACAACCCTAACCCCCTAACAACAAACACTAACCCCCAAACAACAAAAACCCTAACCCCTGAAAACCAAAAACACTAACCCACTAACAACAAACAACCCTAACCCACTAACAACAAACAACCCTAACACCCTAAAAACAAACAACACTAACCCCCTAACAACAAACAACCCTAAACCCCTAACATCAAACAACACTAAACCCCTAACAACACAAAACACTAACACCCTAACAACAAACAACACTAACACCCTAACAACAAAAACCACTAAACCCCAACAAGAAACAAACCCTAAACCCCTAACAACAAACACTAACCCCCTAACAACAAACAACACTAAACCCCTAACAAGAAACTACCCTAACCCCGTAACAACAAACAACACTAACCCCGTAACAACAAACAACACTAACCCCCAAACAACAAACAACCCTAACCCCCTAACAACAAACAATCCTAACCCCCGAACAACCAACAACACTAACCCCCTAACCACAGTAAACACTAATATCCTAACAACAAAAACCACTAAACTCCAACAAGAAACAACCCTAAACCCCTAACAACAAACAACACTAACGCCCTAACAACAAACAACCCTAAGCAAACAACAAACAAACCTAACCCACTAACAACAAACAACACTAACACCCTAACAACAAACACCCCTAACCCCCTAACAACAAACAACACTAACCCCCTAACAACAAACAACCCTAAACTCCTAACATCAAAGAACACTAACACCCTAACAACAAACAACACTAACCCCCTAAAAACAAACACTAACCCCAAACAACAAACAAACCTAACCCCTAAAAACCAAAAACACTAACCCACTAACAACAAACAACCCTAAACCACTAACAACAAACAACCCTAACACCCTAACAACAAACAACACTAACCCCCTAACAACAAACAACCCTAAACCTCTAACATCAAACAACACTAACCCCCTAACAACAAACAACCCTAAACCCCTAACATCAAAGAACACTAACACCCTAACAACAAACAACCCTAACCCCCTAACAACAAACGCTAACCCCCAAACAACAAACAACCCTAACCCCTAAAAACCAAAAACACTAACCCACTAACAACAAACAACCCTAACACCCTAACCACAAACAACACTAACCCCCTAACAACAAACAACCCTAACCCACTAACAACAAACAATCCTAACCCCCGAACAACCAACAACACTAACCCCCTAACCACAGTAAACACTAACACCCTAACAACAAAAACCACTAAACCCCAACAAGAAACAACCCTAAACCCCTAACAACAAACAACACTAACCCCCTTACAACAAACAACCCTAACCAAACAACAAAAAACCCTAACCCACTAACAACAAACAACACTAACACCCTAACAACAAACAGCCCTAACACCCTAACAACGAACAACACTAACCGCCTAACAACAAACAACCCAAACCCCCTAACAACAAACACTAACCCCCAAACAACAAACAACCCTAAACCCCTAACATCAAACAACACTTACCCCGTAACAAAACAAAACACTAACACCCTAACAACAAACAATCCTAACCCCCGAACAACCAACAACACTAACCCCCTAACCACAATAAACAGTAACACCCGAACAACAAAAACCACTAAACCCCAACAACAAACAACCCTAAACCCCTAACATCAAACAACACTAACCCCCTAACAACACAAAACACTAACACCCTAACAACAAACAACACTAACACCCTAACAACAAAAACCACTAAACCCCAACAAGAAACAAACCCTAAACCCCTAACAACAAACACTATCCCCCTAACAACAAACAACACTAAACCCCTAACAAGAAACTAACCTAACCCCGTAACAACAAACAGCACTAACCTCCTAACAACAAACAACCTTAACCCCCTAACAACAAACACCCCTAAACCCCTAACAACAAACAATCCTAACCCTCTAACAACCTACAACAATAACCCCCAACCACAAACAACACTAATCCCGTAAGAACAAACAACACTAACCCCCTAACAAAAAACAACCCTAAACCCCTAACATCAAAGAACACTAACACCCTAAAAACAAACAACCTTAGCCCCTAACAACAAACACTAACCCCCAAACAACAAACAACCCTAACCCCTAAAAACCAAAAACACTAACCCACTAACAACAAACAACCCTAACCCACTAACAACAAACAACCGTAACCCCCTAACAACAAACAACCCTAAACCCCTAACATCAAACAACACTAACCCCCTAACAACACAAAACACTAACCCCCTAACAACAAACAACCCTAAACCCCTGACATCAAAGAACACTAACACCCTAACAACAAACAACCCTAACCCCCTAACAACAAACACTAACCCCCAAACAACAAACAACCCTAACCCCTGAAAACCAAAAACACTAACCCACTAACAACAAACAAACCTAACCCACTAACAACAAACAACACTAACAACCTAACAACAAACAACACTAACCCCCTAATAACAAACAACCCTAAACCCCTAACATCAAATAACACTACCCCCTAACAACACAAAACACTAACGCCCTAACAACAACCAACCCTAACCCCTAAGAACAAACAACACTAACGCCCTAAGAACAAACAACACTAACCCCCAGCAACGAACAATACTAAACCCCAAACAACACAAAACCTAAACCCTTATCAACAAACAACCCTAACCCACTAACAACAAACAACCCTAACACCCTAACAACAAGCAACACTAACCCCCTAACAACAAACAACCCTAAACCACTAACATCAAACATCACTAACCCCCTAACAACACAAAACACTAACACCCTAACAACAAACAACACTAACACCCTAACAACAAAAACCACTAAACCCCAACAAGAAACAACCCTAAACCCCTAACAACAAACACAAACCCCCTAACAACAAACAACACTAACCCCCAACAAGAGACTACCCTAACCCCGTAACAAAAAACAACACTAACCCCGTAACAACAAACAACCCTAACACCCAAATAAAAAACAACCCTAACCCCCTAACAACAAACAATTCTAACCCCCGAACAACCAACAACACTAACCCCCTAACCACAATAAACACTAACACCCTAACAACAAAAATCACTAAAACCCAACAAGAAACAACCCTAAACCCCTAACAGCAAACAACACTAACCCCCTAACAACAAAAAACCCTAACCAAACAACAAACAAACCTAACCCACTAACAACAAACAACACTAACACCCTAACAACAAACAACCCTAACCCTCTAACAACAAACAACACTAACACCCTAACAATAAACAACCCTAACCCCCTAACAACAAACAACACTAACTCCCTAACAACAAACAACCCTAAACCCCTAACATCAAAGAACACTAACACCCTAACAACAAACAACCCTAACCCCCTAACAACAAACACTAACCCCCAAACAACAAAAACCCTAACCCCTGAAAACCAAAAACACTAACCCACTAACAACAAACAACCCTAACCCACTAACAACAAACAACCCTAACACCCTAAAAACAAACAACACTAACCCCCTAACAACAAACAACCCTAAACCCCTAACATCAAACAACACTAACCCCCTAACAACACAAAACACTAACACCCTAACAACAAACAACACTAACACCCTAACAACAAAAACCACTAAACCCCAACAAGAAACAAACCCTAAACCCCTAACAACAAACACTATCCCCCTAACAACAAACAACACTAAACCCCTAACAAGAAACTAACCTAACCCCGTAACAACAAACAACACTAAGTTCCTAACAACAAACAACCTTAACCCCCTAACAGCAAACACCCCTAAACCCCTAACAACAAACAATCCGAACCCTCTAACAACCTACAACAATAACCCCCAACCACAAACAACACTAATCCCGTAAGAACAAACAACACTAACACCCTAACAACAAACAACCTTAGCCCCCTAACAACAAACACTAACCCCGAAACAACAAACAACCCTAACCCCTAAAAACCAAAAACACTAACCCACTAACAACAAACAACCGTAACCCACTAACAACAAACAACCGTAACCCCCTAACAACAAACAACCCTAAACCCCTAACATCAAACAACACTAACCCCCTAACAACACAAAACACTAACCCCCTAACAACAAACAACACTAACTCCCTAACAACAAACAATCCTAAACCCCTAACATCAAAGAACACTAACCCCCTAACAACAAACAACCCTAACCCCCTAACAACAAACACTAACCCCCAAACAACAAACAACCCTAACCCCCTAACAACAAACAATCCTAACCCCCGAACAACCAACAACACTAACCTCCTAACCACAGTAAACACTAACACCCTAACAACAAAAACCACTAAACCCCAACAAGAAACAACCCTAAACCCCTAACAACAAACAACACTATACCCTAACAACAAACAACCCTAACCAAACAACAAAAAACCCTAACCCACTAACAACAAACAACACTAACACCCTAACAACAAACAACCCTAACCCCCTAACAACAAACAACACTAACACCCTAACAACAAACAACCCTAACCCCCTAACAACAAACAACCCTAAACCCCTGACATCAAAGAACACTAACACCCTAACAACAAACAACACTAAACCCCTAACAAGAAACTAACCTAACCCCATAACAACAAACAACACTAACCCCGTAACAACAAACAACACTAACCTCCAAACAACAAACAACCCTAACCCCCTAACAACAATCAATCCTATCCCCCTTACAACCAACAACACTAACCCTCTAACCACAGTAAACACTAACACCCTAACAACAAAAACCACTAAACTCCAACAAGAAACAACCCTAAACCCCTAACAACAAACAACACTAACGCCCTAACAACAAACAACCCTAAGCAAGCAACAAACAAACCTAACCCACTAACAACAAACAACACTAACACCCTAACAACAAACACCCCTAACCCCCTAACAACAAACAACACTAACACCCTAACAACAAACAACCGTAACCCCTAACAACAAACAACACTAACCCCCTAACAACAAACAACCCTAAACCCCTAACATCAAAGAACACTAACCCCCAAACAACAAACAACCCTAACCCCTAAAAACCAAAAACACTAACCCACTAACAACAAACAACCCTAACCCACTAACAACAAACAACCCTAACACCCTAACCACAAACAACACTAACCCCCTAACAACAAACAACCTTAACCCCCAAACAACAAACAGTCCTAACCCCCGAACAACCAACAACACTTACCCCCTAACCACAGTAAACACTAACACCCTAACAACAAAAACCACTAAACCCCAACAAGAAACAACCCTAAACCCCTAACAACAAAGAACACTAACCACCTAACAACAAACAACCCAAACCAAACAAGAAAAAACCCTAACCCACTAACAACAAACAACACTAACACCCTAACAACAAACAACCCTAACCCCCTAACAACAAACAACACTAACACCCTAACAACAAACAAACCTAACCCCCTAACAACAAACAACCCTAAACCCCTAACATCAAAGAACACTAACACCCTAACAACAAACAACCCTAACCCCTGAAAACCAAAAACACTAACCCACTAACAACAAACAACCCTAACCCACTAACAACAAACAACCCTAACACCCTAACAACAAACAACACTAACCCCCTAACAACAAACAACCCTAAACCCCTAACATCAAACAACACTAACACCCTAACAACAAACAACACTAACCCCCTAACAACAAACAACCCTAACCCCCTAACAACAAACAACACTAACCCCTAAAAACCAAAAACACTAACCCACTAACAAGAAACAACCCTAACCCACTAACAACAAACAACCCTAACCCCCTAACAACAAACAACCCTAAACCCCTAACACCAAACAACACTAACCCCCTAACAACACAAAACACTAACACCCTAACAACAAACAACACTAACACCCTAACAACAAACACCACTAAACCCCAACAAGAAACAACCCTAAACCCCTAACAACAAACACTAACCCCCTAACAACAAACAACCCTAACACCCTTACAACAAACAACACTAACCCCGTAACAACAAACAACCCTAACCCCCAAACAACAAACAACCCTAACCCCCTAACAACAAACAATCCTAACCCCCGAACAACCAACAACACTAACCCACTAACCACAATAAACACTAACACCCTAACAACAAAAACCACTAAACCCCAACAAGAAACAACCCTCAACTCCTAACAACAAACAACACTAACCCCCTAACAACAAAAAACCCTAACCAAGCAACAAAGAAACCTAACCCACTAACAACAAACAACACTAATACCCTAACAACAAACAACCCTAACCCCCTAACAACAAAAAACACTAACACCCTAACAACAAACAACCCTAACCCCTAACAACAAACAACACTAACCCCCTAACAACAAAAAACACTAAACCCCGAACAAGAAACTACCCTAACCCCGTAAAAACAAACAACACTAACCCCGTAACAACAAACAACCGTAACCCCCAAACAACAAACAACCCTAACCCCCTAACAACAAACAATCCTAACCCCCGAACAACCAACAACACTAACCCCCAAACCACAGTAAACACTAACACCCTAACAACAAAAACCAATAAACCTCAACAAGAAACAACCCTAAACCCCTAACAACAAACAACACTAACCCCCTAACAACAAACAACCCTAACCAAACAACAAAAAACCCTAACCCACTAACAACAAACAACACTAACACCCTAACAACAAACAACCCTAACCCCCTAACAACAAACAACACTAACACCCTAACAACAAACAACCCTAACACCCTAACAACAAACAACACTAACCCCCTAACAACAAACAACCCTAAACCCCTAACATCAAAGAACACTAACACCCTAACAAGAAACAACCCTAACCCCCTAACAACAAACACTAACCCCCAAACAACAAACAACCCTAACCCCTGAAAAAAAAAAACACTAAACCACTAACAACAAACAACCCTAACCCACAAACAACAAACAACCCTAACACCCTAACGACAAACAACACTAACCCCCTAACAACAAACAACCCTAAACCCCTAACATCAAAGAACACTAACCCCCTAACAACAAACAACCCTAAACCCCTAACAACAAACGCTAACCCCAAACAACAAACAACCCTAACCCCTAAAAACCAAAAACACTAACCCACTAACAACAAACAACCCTAACCCACTAACAACAAACAACCCTAACACCCTAACAACAAACAATCATAACCCCCGAACAACCAACAACACTAACCCCCTAACCACAGTAAACACTAACGCCCTAACAAGAAAAACCACTAAACCCCAACAAGAAATAACCCTAAACCCCTAACAACAAACAACACTAACCCCCTAACAACAAACAACCCTAACCAAACAACAAAAAACCCTGACCCACTAACAACAAACAACACTAACACCCTAACAACAAACAGCCCTAACCCCCTAACAACAAACAACACTAACACCCTAACAACAAACAACCCTAACCCCCTAGCAACAAACAACCCTAAACCCCTGACATCAAAGAACACTAACACCCTAACAACAAACAACCCTAGCCCCCTAACAACAAACACTAACCCCCAAACAACAAACAACCCTAACCCCTGAAAACCAAAAACACTAACCCACTAACAACAAACAACCCTAACCCACTAACAACAAACAACCCTAACACCCTAACCACAAACAAACAACACTAACACCCTAACAACAAAAACCACTAAACCCCAACAAGAAACAACCCTAAACCCCTAACAACAAACACTAACCCCCTAACAACAAACAACACTAAACCCCTAACAAGAAACTACCCTAACCCCGTAACAACAAACAACACTAACCCCGTAACAACAAACAACCCTAACCCCCAAACAACAAACAACCCTAACCCCCTAACAACAAACAATCCTAACCCCCGAACAACCAACAACACTAACCCCCTAACCACAATAAACACTAACACCCGAACAACAAAAACCACTAAACCCCAACAAGAAACAACCTTAAACCCCTAACAACAAAAAACACTAACCCCCTAACAAAAAACAACCCTAACCAAACAACAAACAAACCTAACCCACTAACAACAAACAACACTAACACCCTAACGACAAACAACCCTAACCCCCTAACAACAAACAACACTAACACCCTAACAACAAACAACCCTAACCCCCTAACAACAAACAACACTAACCCCTAAAAACCAAAAACACTAACCCACTAACAAGAAACAACCCTAACCCACGAACAACAAACAACCCTAACCCCCTAACAACAAACAACCCTAAACCCCTAACACCAAACAACACTAACCCCCTAACAACACAAAACACTAACACCCTAACAACAAACAACACTAACACCCTAACAACAAAAACCACTAAACCCCAACAAGAAACAACCCTAAACCCCTAACAACAAACACTAACCCCCTAACAACAAACAACACTAAACCCCTAACAAGAAACTACCCTAACCCCGTAACAACAAACAACACTAACCCCGTAACAACAAACAACACTAACCCCCAAACAACAAACAACCCTAACCCCCTAACAACAAACAATCCTAACCCCCGAACAACCAACAACACTAACCCCCTAACCACAGTAAACACTAATATCCTAATAACAAAAACCACTAAACTCCAACAAGAAACAACCCTAAACCCCTAACAACAAACAACACTAACGCCCTAACAGCAAACAACCCTAAGCAAACAACAAACAAACCTAACCCACTAACAACAAACAACACTAACACCCTAACAACAAACACCCCTAACCCCCCAACAACAAACAACACTAACCCCCTAACAACAAACAACCCTAAACTCCTAACATCAAAGAACACTAACACCCTAACAACAAACAACACTAACCCCCTAAAAACAAACACTAACCCCAAACAACAAACAACCCTAACCCCTAAAAACCAAAAACACTAACCCACTAACAACAAACAACCCTAAACCACTAACAACAAACAACCCTAACACCCTAACAACAAACAACACTAACCCCCTAACAACAAACAACCCTAAACCTCTAACATCAAACAACACTAACCCCCTAACAACAAACAACCCTAAACCCCTAACATCAAAGAACACTAACACCCTAACAACAAACAACCCTAACCCCCTAACAACAAACGCTAACCCCCAAACAACAAACAACCCTAACCCCTAAAAACCAAAAACACTAACCCACTAACACCATACAACCCTAACACCCTAACCACAAACAACACTAACCCCCTAACAACAAACAACCCTAACCCACTAACAACAAACAACACTAACACCCTAACAACAAACAACCCTAACCCTCTAACAACAAACAACACTAACACCCTAACAATAAACAACCCTAACCCCCTAACAACAAACAACACTAACTCCCTAACAACAAACAACCCTAAACCCCTAACATCAAAGAACACTAACACCCTAACAACAAACAACCCTAACCCCCTAACAACAAACACTAACCCCCAAACAACAAAAACCCTAACCCCTGAAAACCAAAAACACTAACCCACTAACAACAAACAACCCTAACCCACTAACAACAAACAACCCTAACACCCTAAAAACAAACAACACTAACCCCCTAACAACAAACAACCCTAAACCCCTAACATCAAACAACACTAACCCCCTAACAACACAAAACACTAACACCCTAACAACAAACAACACTAACACCCTAACAACAAAAACCACTAAACTCCAGCAAGAAACAAACCCTAAACCCCTAACAACAAACACTATCCCCCTAACAACAAACAACACTAAACCCCTAACAAGAAACTAACCTAACCCCGTAACAACAAACAACACTAACCCCCTAACAACAAACAACCCTAACCCCCTAACAACAAACAATCCTAACCCCCGAACAACCAACAACACTTACCCCCTAACCACAGTAAACACTAACACCCTAACAACAAAAACCACTAAACCCCAACAAGAAACAACCCTAAACCCCTAACAACAAAGAACACTAACCCCCTAACAACAAACAACCCAAACCAAACAAGAAAAAACCCTAACCCACTAACAACAAACAACACTAACACCCTAACAACAAACAACCCTAACCCCCTAACAACAAACAACACTAACACCCTAACAACAAACAAACCTAACCCCCTAACAACAAACAACCCTAAACCCCTAACATCAAAGAACACTAACACCCTAACAACAAACAACCCTAACCCCTGAAAACCAAAAACACTAACCCACTAACAACAAACAACCCTAACCCACTAACAACAAACAACCCTAACACCCTAACAACAAACAACACTAACCCCCTAACAACAAACAACCCTAAACCCCTAACATCAAACAACACTAACACCCTAACAACAAACAACACTAACCCCCTAACAACAAACAACCCTAACCCCCTAACAACAAACAACACTAACCCCTAAAAACCAAAAACACTAACCCACTAACCAGAAACAACCCCAACCCACTAACAACAAACAACCCTAACCCCCTAACAACAAACAACCCTAAACCCCTAACACCAAACAACACTAACCCCCTAACAACACAAAACACTAACACCCTAACAACAAACAACACTAACACCCTAACAACAAACACCACTAAACCCCAACAAGAAACAACCCTAAACCCCTAACAACAAACACTAACCCCCTAACAACAAACAACCCTAGCACCCTTACAACAAACAACACTAACCCCGTAACAACAAACAACCCTAACCCCCAAACAACAAACAACCCTAACCCCCTAACAACAAACAATCCTAACCCCCGAACAACCAACAACACTAACCCACTAACCACAATAAACACTAACACCCTAACAACAAAAACCACTAAACCCCAACAAGAAACAACCCTAAACTCCTAACAACAAACAACACTAACCCCCTAACAACAAAAAACCCTAACGAAGCAACAAAGAAACCTAACCCACTAACAACAAACAACACTAATACCCTAACAACAAACAACCCTAACCCCCTAACAACAAAAAACACTAACACCCTAACAACAAACAACCCTAACCCCTAACAACAAACAACACTAACCCCCTAACAACAAAAAACACTAAACCCCGAACAAGAAACTACCCTAACCCCGTAAAAACAAACAACACTAACCCCGTAACAACAAACAACCGTAACCCCCAAACAACAAACAACCCTAACCCCCTAACAACAAACAATCCTAACCCCCGAACAACCAACAACACTAACCCCCAAACCACAGTAAACACTAACACCCTAACAACAAAAACCAATAAACCTCAACAAGAAACAACCCTAAACCCCTAACAACAAACAACACTAACCCCCTAACAACAAACAACCCTAACCAAACAACAAAAAACCCTAACCCACTAACAACAAACACCACTAACACCCTAACAACAAACAACCATAACCCCCTAACAACAAACAACACTAACACCCTAACAACAAACAACCCTAACACCCTAACAACAAACAACACTAACCCCCTAACAACAAACAACCCTAAACCCCTAACATCAAAGAACACTAACACCCTAACAACAAACAACCCTAACCCCCTAACAACAAACACTAACCCCCAAACAACAAACAACCCTAACCCCTGAAAAAAAAAAAACACTAAACCACTAACAACAAACAACCCTAACCCACAAACAACAAACAACCCTAACACCCTAACGACAAACAACACTAACCCCCTAACAACAAACAACCCTAAACCCCTAACATCAAAGAACACTAACCCCCTAACAACAAACAACCCTAAACCCCTAACAACAAACGCTAACCCCAAACAACAAACAACCCTAACCCCTAAAAACCAAAAACACTAACCCACTAACAACAAACAACCCTAACCCACTAACAACAAACAACCCTAACACCCTAACAACAAACAATCATAACCCCCGAACAACCAACAACACTAACCCCCTAACCACAGTAAACACTAACGCCCTAACAAGAAAAACCACTAAACCCCAACAAGAAATAACCCTAAACCCCTAACAACAAACAACACTAACCCCCTAACAACAAACAACCCTAACCAAACAACAAAAAACCCTGACCCACTAACAACAAACAACACTAACACCCTAACAACAAACAGCCCTAACCCCCTAACAACAAACAACACTAACACCCTAACAACAAACAACCCTAACCCCCTAGCAACAAACAACCCTAAACCCCTGACATCAAAGAACACTAACACCCTAACAACAAACAACCCTAGCCCCCTAACAACAAACACTAACCCCCAAACAACAAACAACCCTAACCCCTGAAAACCAAAAACACTAACGCACTAACAACAAACAACCCTAACCCACTAACAACAAACAACCCTAACACCCTAACCACAAACAACACTAACCCCCTAACAACAAACAACCCTAAACCCCTAACATCAAACAACAGTACCCCCTAACAGCACAAAACACTAACACCCTAACAACAACCAACCCTAACCCCTAAGAACAAACAACACTAACGCCCTAAGAACAAACAACACTAACCCCCAGCAACGAACAATACTAAACCCCTAACAACACAAAACCTAACCCCTTATCAACAAACAACCCTAACCCACTAACAACAAACAACCCTAACACCCTAACAACAAGCAACACTAACCCCCTAACAACAAACAACCCTAAACCACTAACATCAAACATCACTAACCCCCTAACAACACAAAACACTAACACCCTAACAACAAACAACACTAACACCCTAACAACAAAAACCACTAAACCCCAACAAGAAACAACCCTAAACCCCTAACAACAAACACTAACCCCCTAACAACAAACAACACTAAACCCCTAACAAGAAACTACCCTAACCCCGTAACAACAAACAACACTAACCCCGTAACAACAAACAACCCTAACCCCCAAACAACAAACAACCCTAACCCCCTAACAACAAACAATCCTAACCCCCGAACAACCAACAACACTAACCCCCTAACCACAATAAACACTAACACCCGAACAACAAAAACCACTAAACCCCAACAAGAAACAACCTTAAACCCCTAACAACAAAAAACACTAACCCCCTAACAAAAAACAACCCTAACCAAACAACAAACAAACCTAACCCACTAACAACAAACAACACTAACACCCTAACGACAAACAACCCTAACCCCCTAACAACAAACAACACTAACACCCTAACAACAAACAACCCTAACCCCCTAACAACAAACAACACTAACCCCTAAAAACCAAAAACACTAACCCACTAACAAGAAACAACCCTAACCCACGAACAACAAACAACCCTAACCCCCTAACAACAAACAACCCTAAACCCCTAACACCAAACAACACTAACCCCCTAACAACACAAAACACTAACACCCTAACAACAAACAACACTAACACCCTAACAACAAAAACCACTAAACCCCAACAAGAAACAACCCTAAACCCCTAACAACAAACACTATCCCCCTAACAACAAACAACACTAAACCCCTAACAAGAAACTACCCTAACCCCGTAACAACAAACAACACTAACCCCGTAACAACAAACAACACTAACCCCCAAACAACAAACAACCCTAACCCCCTAACAACAAACAATCCTAACCCCCGAACAACCAACAACACTAACCCCCTAACCACAGTAAACACTAATATCCTAACAACAAAAACCACTAAACTCCAACAAGAAACAACCCTAAACCCCTAACAACAAACAACACTAACGCCCTAACAACAAACAACCCTAAGCAAACAACAAACAAACCTAACCCACTAACAACAAACAACACTAACACCCTAACAACAAACACCCCTAACCCCCTAACAACAAACAACACTAACCCCCTAACAACAAACAACCCTAAACTCCTAACATCAAAGAACACTAACACCCTAACAACAAACAACACTAACCCCCTAAAAACAAACACTAACCCCAAACAACAAACAACCCGAACCCCTAAAAACCAAAAACACTAACCCACTAACAACAAACAACCCTAAACCACTAACAACAAACAACCCTAACACCCTAACAACAAACAACACTAACCCCCTAACAACAAACAACCCTAAACCTCTAACATCAAACAACACTAACCCCCTAACAACAAACAACCCTAAACCCCTAACATCAAAGAACACTAACACCCTAACAACAAACAACCCTAACCCCCTAACAACAAACGCTAACCCCCAAACAACAAACAACCCTAACCCCTAAAAACCAAAAACACTAACCCACTAACACCAAACAACCCTAACACCCTAACCACAAACAACACTAACCCCCTAACAACAAACAACCCTAACCCACTAACAACAAACAATCCTAACCCCCGAACAACCAACAACACTAACCCCCTAACCACAGTAAACACTAACACCCTAACAACAAAAACCACTAAACCCCAACAAGAAACAACCCTAAACCCCTAACAACAAACAACACTAACCCCCTTACAACAAACAACCCTAACCAAACAACAAAAAACCCTAACCCACTAACAACAAACAACACTAACACCCTAACAACAAACAGCCCTAACACCCTAACAACGAACAACACTAACCGCCTAACAACAAACAACCCAAACCCCCTAACAACAAACACTAACCCCCAAACAACAAACAACCCTAAACCCCTAACATCAAACAACACTTACCCCGTAACAAAACAAAACACTAACACCCTAACAACAAACAATCCTAACCCCCGAACAACCAACAACACTAACCCCCTAACCACAATAAACAGTAACACCCGAACAACAAAAACCACTAAACCCCAACAACAAACAACCCTAAACCCCTAACATCAAACAACACTAACCCCCTAACAACACAAAACACTAACACCCTAACAACAAACAACACTAACACCCTAACAACAAAAACCACTAAACCCCAACAAGAAACAAACCCTAAACCCCTAACAACAAACACTATCCCCCTAACAACAAACAACACTAAACCCCTAACAAGAAACTAACCTAACCCCGTAACAACAAACAGCACTAACCTCCTAACAACAAACAACCTTAACCCCCTAACAACAAACACCCCTAAACCCCTAACAACAAACAATCCTAACCCTCTAACAACCTACAACAATAACCCCCAACCACAAACAACACTAATCC
Organism: Elephas maximus indicus; assembly: GCF_024166365.1. Lineage (NCBI taxonomy): Eukaryota > Metazoa > Chordata > Mammalia > Proboscidea > Elephantidae > Elephas > Elephas maximus. The sequence goes on from NW_026060260.1 coordinate 273,375, forward strand.
CGTAAGAACAAACAACACTAACCCCCTAACAAAAAACAACCCTAAACCCCTAACATCAAAGAACACTAACACCCTAACAACAAACAACCTTAGCCCCCTAACAACAAACACTAACCCCCAAACAACAAACAACCCTAACCCCTAAAAACCAAAAACACTAACCCACTAACAACAAACAACCCTAACCCACTAACAACAAACAACCGTAACCCCCTAACAACAAACAACCCTAAACCCCTAACATCAAACAACACTAACCCCCTAACAACACAAAACACTAACCCCCTAACAACAAACAACACTAACTCCCTAACAACAAACAATCCTAAACCCCTAACATCAAAGAACACTAACCCCCTAACAACAAACAACCCTAACCCCCTAACAACAAACAATCCTAACCCCCGAACAACCAACAACACTAACCTCCTAACCACAGTAAACACTAACACCCTAACAACAAAAACCACTAAACCCCAACAAGAAACAACCCTAAACCCCTAACAACAAACAACACTATACCCTAACAACAAACAACCCTAACCAAACAACAAAAAACCCTAACCCACTAACAACAAACAACACTAACACCCTAACAACAAACAACCCTAACCCCCTAACAACAAACAACACTAACACCCTAACAACAAACAACCCTAACCCCCTAACAACAAACAACCCTAAACCCCTGACATCAAAGAACACTAACACCCTAACAACAAACAACCCTAACCCCCTAACAACAAACACTAACCCCCAAACAACAAACAACCCTAACCCCTGAAAACCAAAAACACTAACCCACTAACAACAAACAAACCTAACCCACTAACAACAAACAACCCTAACACCCTAACAACAAACAACCCTAACCCCTAACAACAAACAACACTAACCCCCTAACAACAAAAAACACTAAACCCCGAACAAGAAACTACCCTAACCCCGTAAAAACAAACAACACTAACCCCGTAACAACAAACAACCGTAACCCCCAAACAACAAACAACCCTAACCCCCTAACAACAAACAATCCTAACCCCCGAACAACCAACAACACTAACCCCCAAACCACAGTAAACACTAACACCCTAACAACAAAAACCAATAAACCTCAACAAGAAACAACCCTAAACCCCTAACAACAAACAACACCAACCCCCTAACAACAAACAACCCTAACCAAACAACAAAAAACCCTAACCCACTAACAACAAACACCACTAACACCCTAACAACAAACAACCATAACCCCCTAACAACAAACAACACTAACACCCTAACAACAAACAACCCTAACACCCTAACAACAAACAACACTAACCCCCTAACAACAAACAACCCTAAACCCCTAACATCAAAGAACACTAACACCCTAACAACAAACAACCCTAACCCCCTAACAACAAACACTAACCCCCAAACAACAAACAACCCTAACCCCTGAAAAAAAAAAACACTAAACCACTAACAACAAACAACCCTAACCCACAAACAACAAACAACCCTAACACCCTAACGACAAACAACACTAACCCCCTAACAACAAACAACCCTAAACCCCTAACATCAAAGAACACTAACCCCCTAACAACAAACAACCCTAAACCCCTAACAACAAACGCTAACCCCAAACAACAAACAACCCTAACCCCTAAAAACCAAAAACACTAACCCACTAACAACAAACAACCCTAACCCACTAACAACAAACAACCCTAACACCCTAACAACAAACAATCATAACCCCCGAACAACCAACAACACTAACCCCCTAACCACAGTAAACACTAACGCCCTAACAAGAAAAACCACTAAACCCCAACAAGAAATAACCCTAAACCCCTAACAACAAACAACACTAACCCCCTAACAACAAACAACCCTAACCAAACAACAAAAAACCCTGACCCACTAACAACAAACAACACTAACACCCTAACAACAAACAGCCCTAACCCCCTAACAACAAACAACACTAACACCCTAACAACAAACAACCCTAACCCCCTAGCAACAAACAACCCTAAACCCCTGACATCAAAGAACACTAACACCCTAACAACAAACAACCCTAGCCCCCTAACAAAAAAAACACTAACCCCCAAACAACAAACAACCCTAACCCCTGAAAACCAAAAACACTAACCCACTAACAACAAACAACCCTAACCCACTAACAACAAACAACCCTAACACCCTAACCACAAACAACACTAACCCCCTAACAACAAACAACCCTAAACCCCTAACATCAAACAACAGTACCCCCTAACAGCACAAAACACTAACACCCTAACAACAACCAACCCTAACCCCTAAGAACAAACAACACTAACGCCCTAAGAACAAACAACACTAACCCCCAGCAACGAACAATACTAAACCCCTAACAACACAAAACCTAACCCCTTATCAACAAACAACCCTAACCCACTAACAACAAACAACCCTAACACCCTAACAACAAGCAACACTAACCCCCTAACAACAAACAACCCTAAACCACTAACATCAAACATCACTAACCCCCTAACAACACAAAACACTAACACCCTAACAACAAACAACACTAACACCCTAACAACAAAAACCACTAAACCCCAACAAGAAACAACCCTAAACCCCTAACAACAAACACTAACCCCCTAACAACAAACAACACTAAACCCCTAACAAGAAACTACCCTAACCCCGTAACAACAAACAACACTAATCCCGTAACAACAAACAACCCTAACCCCCAAACAACAAACAACCCTAACCCCCTAACAACAAACAATCCTAACCCCCGAACAACCAACAACACTAACCCCCTAACCACAATAAACACTAACACCCGAACAACAAAAACCACTAAACCCCAACAAGAAACAACCTTAAACCCCTAACAACAAAAAACACTAACCCCCTAACAAAAAACAACCCTAACCAAACAACAAACAAACCTAACCCACTAACAACAAACAACACTAACACCCTAACGACAAACAACCCTAACCCCCTAACAACAAACAACACTAACACCCTAACAACAAACAACCCTAACCCCCTAACAACAAACAACACTAACCCCTAAAAACCAAAAACACTAACCCACTAACAAGAAACAACCCTAACCCACGAACAACAAACAACCCTAACCCCCTAACAACAAACAACCCTAAACCCCTAACACCAAACAACACTAACCCCCTAACAACACAAAACACTAACACCCTAACAACAAACAACACTAACACCCTAACAACAAAAACCACTAAACCCCAACAAGAAACAACCCTAAACCCCTAACAACAAACACTAACCCCCTAACAACAAACAACACTAAACCCCTAACAAGAAACTACCCTAACCCCGTAACAACAAACAACACTAACCCCGTAACAACAAACAACACTAACCCCCAAACAACAAACAACCCTAACCCCCTAACAACAAACAATCCTAACCCCCGAACAACCAACAACACTAACCCCCTAACCACAGTAAACACTAATATCCTAACAACAAAAACCACTAAACTCCAACAAGAAACAACCCTAAACCCCTAACAACAAACAACACTAACGCCCTAACAACAAACAACCCTAAGCAAACAACAAACAAACCTAACCCACTAACAACAAACAACACTAACACCCTAACAACAAACACCCCTAACCCCCTAACAACAAACAACACTAACCCCCTAACAACAAACAACCCTAAACTCCTAACATCAAAGAACACTAACACCCTAACAACAAACAACACTAACCCCCTAAAAACAAACACTAACCCCAAACAACAAACAACCCTAACCCCTAAAAACCAAAAACACTAACCCACTAACAACAAACAACCCTAAACCACTAACAACAAACAACCCTAACACCCTAACAACAAACAACACTAACCCCCTAACAACAAACAACCCTAAACCTCTAACATCAAACAACACTAACCCCCTAACAACAAACAACCCTAAACCCCTAACATCAAAGAACACTAACACCCTAACAACAAACAACCCTAACCCCCTAACAACAAACGCTAACCCCCAAACAACAAACAACCCTAACCCCTAAAAACCAAAAACACTAACCCACTAACACCAAACAACCCTAACACCCTAACCACAAACAACACTAACCCCCTAACAACAAACAACCCTAACCCACTAACAACAAACAATCCTAACCCCCGAACAACCAACAACACTAACCCCCTAACCACAGTAAACACTAACACCCTAACAACAAAAACCACTAAACCCCAACAAGAAACAACCCTAAACCCCTAACAACAAACAACAGTAACCCCCTTACAACAAACAACCCTAACCAAACAACAAAAAACCCTAACCCACTAACAACAAACAACACTAACACCCTAACAACAAACAGCCCTAACACCCTAACAACGAACAACACTAACCGCCTAACAACAAACAACCCAAACCCCCTAACAACAAACACTAACCCCCAAACAACAAACAACCCTAAACCCCTAACATCAAACAACACTTACCCCGTAACAAAACAAAACACTAACACCCTAACAACAAACAATCCTATCCCCCGAACAACCAACAACACTAACCCCCTAACCACAATAAACAGTAACACCCGAACAACAAAAACCACTAAACCCCAACAACAAACAACCCTAAACCCCTAACATCAAACAACACTAACCCCCTAACAACACAAAACACTAACACCCTAACAACAAACAACACTAACACCCTAACAACAAAAACCACTAAACCCCAACAAGAAACAAACCCTAAACCCCTAACAACAAACACTATCCCCCTAACAACAAACAACACTAAACCCCTAACAAGAAACTAACCTAACCCCGTAACAAGAAACAGCACTAACCTCCTAACAACAAACAACCTTAACCCCCTAACAACAAACACCCCTAAACCCCTAACAACAAACAATCCTAACCCTCTAACAACCTACAACAATAACCCCCAACCACAAACAACACTAATCCCGTAAGAACAAACAACACTAACCCCCTAACAAAAAACAACCCTAAACCCCTCACATCAAAGAACACTAACACCCTAACAACAAACAACCTTAGCCCCCTAACAACAAACACTAACCCCCAAACAACAAACAACCCTAACCCCTAAAAACCAAAAACACTAACCCACTAACAACAAACAACCCTAACCCACTAACAACAAACAACCGTAACCCCCTAACAACAAACAACCCTAAACCCCTAACATCAAACAACACTAACCCCCTAACAACACAAAACACTAACCCCCTAACAACAAACAACACTAACTCCCTAACAACAAACAATCCTAAACCCCTAACATCAAAGAACACTAACCCCCTAACAACAAACAACCCTAACCCCCTAACAACAAACAATCCTAACCCCCGAACAACCAACAACACTAACCCCCTAACCACAGTAAACACTAACACCCTAACAACAAAAACCACTAAACCCCAACAAGAAACAACCCTAAACCCCTAACAACAAACAACACTAACCCCCTTACAACAAACAACCCTAACCAAACAACAAAAAACCCTAACCCACTAACAACAAACAACACTAACACCCTAACAACAAACAGCCCTAACACCCTAACAACGAACAACACTAACCGCCTAACAACAAACAACCCAAACCCCCTAACAACAAACACTAACCCCCAAACAACAAACAACCCTAAACCCCTAACATCAAACAACACTTACCCCGTAACAAAACAAAACACTAACACCCTAACAACAAACAATCCTAACCCCCGAACAACCAACAACACTAACCCCCTAACCACAATAAACAGTAACACCCGAACAACAAAAACCACTAAACCCCAACAACAAACAAGCCTAAACCCCTAACATCAAACAACACTAACCCCCTAACAACACAAAACACTAACACCCTAACAACAAACAACACTAACACCCTAACAACAAAAACCACTAAACCCCAACAAGAAACAAACCCTAAACCCCTAACAACAAACACTATCCCCCTAACAACAAACAACACTAAACCCCTAACAAGAAACTAACCTAACCCCGTAACAACAAACAGCACTAACCTCCTAACAACAAACAACCTTAACCCCCTAACAACAAACACCCCTAAACCCCTAACAACAAACAATCCTAACCCTCTAACAACCTACAACAATAACCCCCAACCACAAACAACACTAATCCCGTAAGAACAAACAACACTAACCCCCTAACAAAAAACAACCCTAAACCCCTAACATCAAAGAACACTAACACCCTAACAACAAACAACCTTAGCCCCCTAACAACAAACACTAACCCCCAAACAACAAACAACCCTAACCCCTAAAAACCAAAAACACTAACCCACTAACAACAAACAACCCTAACCCACTAACAACAAACAACCGTAACACCCTAACAACAAACAACCCTAAACCCCTAACATCAAACAACACTAACCCCCTAACAACACAAAACACTAACCCCCTAACAACAAACAACACTAACTCCCTAACAACAAACAATCCTAAACCCCTAACATCAAAGAACACTAACCCCCTAACAACAAACAACCCTAACCCCCTAACAACAAACAATCCTAACCCCCGAACAACCAACAACACTAACCTCCTAACCACAGTAAACACTAACACCCTAACAACAAAAACCACTAAACCCCAACAAGAAACAACCCTAAACCCCTAACAACAAACAACACTATACCCTAACAACAAACAACCCTAACCAAACAACAAAAAACCCTAACCCACTAACAACAAACAACACTAACACCCTAACAACAAACAACCCTAACCCCCTAACAACAAACAACACTAACACCCTAACAACAAACAACCCTAACCCCCTAACAACAAACAACCCTAAACCCCTGACATCAAAGAACACTAACACCCTAACAACAAACAACCCTAACCCCCTAACAACAAACACTAACCCCCAAACAACAAACAACCCTAACCCCTGAAAACCAAAAACACTAACCCACTAACAACAAACAAACCTAACCCACTAACAACAAACAACACTAACACCCTAACAACAAACAACACTAACCCCCTAATAACAAACAACCCTAAACCCCTAACATCAAATAACACTACCCCCTAACAACACAAAACACTAACGCCCTAACAACAACCAACCCTAACCCCTAAGAACAAACAACACTAACGCCCTAAGAACAAACAACACTAACCCCCAGCAACGAACAATACTAAACCCCAAACAACACAAAACCTAAACCCTTATCAACAAACAACCCTAACCCACTAACAACAAACAACCCTAACACCCTAACAACAAGCAACACTAACCCCCTAACAAAAAACAACCGTAAACCACTAACATCAAACATCACTAACCCCCTAACAACACAAAACACTAACACCCTAACAACAAACAACACTAACACCCTAACAACAAAAACCACTAAACCCCAACAAGAAACAACCCTAAACCCCTAACAACAAACACAAACCCCCTAACAACAAACAACACTAACCCCCAACAAGAGACTACCCTAACCCCGTAACAACAAACAACACTAACCCCGTAACAACAAACAACCCTAACACCCAAATAAAAAACAACCCTAACCCCCTAACAACAAACAATTCTAACCCCCGAACAACCAACAACACTAACCCCCTAACCACAATAAACACTAACACCCTAACAACAAAAATCACTAAAACCCAACAAGAAACAACCCTAAACCCCTAACAGCAAACAACACTAACCCCCTAACAACAAAAAACCCTAACCAAACAACAAATAAACCTAACCCACTAACAACAAACAACACTAACACCCTAACAACAAACAACCCTAACCCTCTAACAACAAACAACACTAACACCCTAACAATAAACAACCCTAACCCCCTAACAACAAACAACACTAACTCCCTAACAACAAACAACCCTAAACCCCTAACATCAAAGAACACTAACACCCTAACAACAAACAACCCTAACCCCCTAACAACAAACACTAACCCCCAAACAACAAAAACCCTAACCCCTGAAAACCAAAAACACTAACCCACTAACAACAAACAACCCTAACCCACTAACAACAAACAACCCTAACACCCTAAAAACAAACAACACTAACCCCCTAACAACAAACAACCCTAAACCCCTAACATCAAACAACACTAACCCCCTAACAACACAAAACACTAACACCCTAACAACAAACAACACTAACACCCTAACAACAAAAACCACTAAACCCCAACAAGAAACAAACCCTAAACCCCTAACAACAAACACTAACCCCCTAACAACAAACAACACTAAACCCCTAACAAGAAACTACCCTAACCCCGTAACAACAAACAACACTAACCCCGTAACAACAAACAACACTAACCCCCAAACAACAAACAACCCTAACCCCCTAACAACAAACAATCCTAACCCCCGAACAACCAACAACACTAACCCCCTAACCACAGTAAACACTAATATCCTAACAACAAAAACCACTAAACTCCAACAAGAAACAACCCTAAACCCCTAACAACAAACAACACTAACGCCCTAACAACAAACAACCCTAAGCAAACAACAAACAAACCTAACCCACTAACAACAAACAACACTAACACCCTAACAACAAACACCCCTAACCCCCTAACAACAAACAACACTAACCCCCTAACAACAAACAACCCTAAACTCCTAACATCAAAGAACACTAACACCCTAACAACAAACAACACTAACCCCCTAAAAACAAACACTAACCCCAAACAACAAACAACCCTAACCCCTAAAAACCAAAAACACTAACCCACTAACAACAAACAACCCTAAACCACTAACAACAAACAACCCTAACACCCTAACAACAAACAACACTAACCCCCTAACAACAAACAACCCTAAACCTCTAACATCAAACAACACTAACCCCCTAACAACAAACAACCCTAAACCCCTAACATCAAAGAACACTAACACCCTAACAACAAACAACCCTAACCCCCTAACAACAAACGCTAACCCCCAAACAACAAACAACCCTAACCCCTAAAAACCAAAAACACTAACCCACTAACAACAAACAACCCTAACACCCTAACCACAAACAACACTAACCCCCTAACAACAAACAACCCTAACCCACTAACAACAAACAATCCTAACCCCCGAACAACCAACAACACTAACCCCCTAACCACAGTAAACACTAACACCCTAACAACAAAAACCACTAAACCCCAACAAGAAACAACCCTAAACCCCTAACAACAAACAACACTAACCCCCTTACAACAAACAACCCTAACCAAACAACAAAAAACCCTAACCCACTAACAACAAACAACACTAACACCCTAACAACAAACAGCCCTAACACCCTAACAACGAACAACACTAACCGCCTAACAACAAACAACCCAAACCCCCTAACAACAAACACTAACCCCCAAACAACAAACAACCCTAAACCCCTAACATCAAACAACACTTACCCCGTAACAAAACAAAACACTAACACCCTAACAACAAACAATCCTAACCCCCGAACAACCAACAACACTAACCCCCTAACCACAATAAACAGTAACACCCGAACAACAAAAACCACTAAACCCCAACAACAAACAACCCTAAACCCCTAACATCAAACAACACTAACCCCCTAACAACACAAAACACTAACACCCTAACAACAAACAACACTAACACCCTAACAACAAAAACCACTAAACCCCAACAAGAAACAAACCCTAAACCCCTAACAACAAACACTATCCCCCTAACAACAAACAACACTAAACCCCTAACAAGAAACTAACCTAACCCCGTAACAACAAACAGCACTAACCTCCTAACAACAAACAACCTTAACCCCCTAACAACAAACACCCCTAAACCCCTAACAACAAACAATCCTAACCCTCTAACAACCTACAACAATAACCCCCAACCACAAACAACACTAATCCCGTAAGAACAAACAACACTAACCCCCTAACAAAAAACAACCCTAAACCCCTAACATCAAAGAACACTAACACCCTAAAAACAAACAACCTTAGCCCCCTAACAACAAACACTAACCCCCAAACAACAAACAACCCTAACCCCTAAAAACCAAAAACACTAACCCACTAACAACAAACAACCCTAACCCACTAACAACAAACAACCGTAACCCCCTAACAACAAACAACCCTAAACCCCTAACATCAAACAACACTAACCCCCTAACAACACAAAACACTAACCCCCTAACAACAAACAACCCTAAACCCCTGACATCAAAGAACACTAACACCCTAACAACAAACAACCCTAACCCCCTAACAACAAACACTAACCCCCAAACAACAAACAACCCTAACCCCTGAAAACCAAAAACACTAACCCACTAACAACAAACAAACCTAACCCACTAACAACAAACAACACTAACACCCTAACAACAAACAACACTAACCCCCTAATAACAAACAACCCTAAACCCCTAACATCAAATAACACTACCCCCTAACAACACAAAACACTAACGCCCTAACAACAACCAACCCTAACCCCTAAGAACAAACAACACTAACGCCCTAAGAACAAACAACACTAACCCCCAGCAACGAACAATACTAAACCCCAAACAACACAAAACCTAAACCCTTATCAACAAACAACCCTAACCCACTAACAACAAACAACCCTAACACCCTAACAACAAGCAACACTAACCCCCTAACAACAAACAACCCTAAACCACTAACATCAAACATCACTAACCCCCTAACAACACAAAACACTAACACCCTAACAACAAACAACACTAACACCCTAACAACAAAAACCACTAAACCCCAACAAGAAACAACCCTAAACCCCTAACAACAAACACAAACCCCCTAACAACAAACAACACTAACCCCCAACAAGAGACTACCCTAACCCCGTAACAACAAACAACACTAACCCCGTAACAACAAACAACCCTAACACCCAAATAAAAAACAACCCTAACCCCCTAACAACAAACAATTCTAACCCCCGAACAACCAACAACACTAACCCCCTAACCACAATAAACACTAACACCCTAACAACAAAAATCACTAAAACCCAACAAGAAACAACCCTAAACCCCTAACAGCAAACAACACTAACCCCCTAACAACAAAAAACCCTAACCAAACAACAAACAAACCTAACCCACTAACAACAAACAACACTAACACCCTAACAACAAACAACCCTAACCCTCTAACAACAAACAACACTAACACCCTAACAATAAACAACCCTAACCCCCTAACAACAAACAACACTAACTCCCTAACAACAAACAACCCTAAACCCCTAACATCAAAGAACACTAACACCCTAACAACAAACAACCCTAACCCCCTAACAACAAACACTAACCCCCAAACAACAAAAACCCTAACCCCTGAAAACCAAAAACACTAACCCACTAACAACAAACAACCCTAACCCACTAACAACAAACAACCCTAACACCCTAAAAACAAACAACACTAACCCCCTAACAACAAACAACCCTAAACCCCTAACATCAAACAACACTAACCCCCTAACAACACAAAACACTAACACCCTAACAAAAAACAACACTAACACCCTAACAACAAAAACCACTAAACCCCAACAAGAAACAAACCCTAAACCCCTAACAACAAACACTATCCCCCTAACAACAAACACCACTAAACCCCTAACAAGAAACTAACCTAACCCCGTAACAACAAACAACACTAAGTTCCTAACAACAAACAACCTTAACCCCCTAACAGCAAACACCCCTAAACCCCTAACAACAAACAATCCTAACCCTCTAACAACCTACAACAATAACCCCCAACCACAAACAACACTAATCCCGTAAGAACAAACAACACTAACACCCTAACAACAAACAACCTTAGCCCCCTAACAACAAACACTAACCCCGAAACAACAAACAACCCTAACCCCTAAAAACCAAAAACACTAACCCACTAACAACAAACAACCGTAACCCACTAACAACAAACAACCGTAACCCCCTAACAACAAACAACCCTAAACCCCTAACATCAAACAACACTAACCCCCTAACAACACAAAACACTAACCCCCTAACAACAAACAACACTAACTCCCTAACAACAAACAATCCTAAACCCCTAACATCAAAGAACACTAACCCCCTAACAACAAACAACCCTAACCCCCTAACAACAAACACTAACCCCCAAACAACAAACAACCCTAACCCCCTAACAACAAACAATCCTAACCCCCGAACAACCAACAACACTAACCTCCTAACCACAGTAAACACTAACACCCTAACAACAAAAACCACTAAACCCCAACAAGAAACAACCCTAAACCCCTAACAACAAACAACACTATACCCTAACAACAAACAACCCTAACCAAACAACAAAAAACCCTAACCCACTAACAACAAACAACACTAACACCCTAACAACAAACAACCCTAACCCCCTAACAACAAACAACACTAACACCCTAACAACAAACAACCCTAACCCCCTAACAACAAACAACCCTAAACCCCTGACATCAAAGAACACTAACACCCTAACAACAAACAACACTAAACCCCTAACAAGAAACTAACCTAACCCCATAACAACAAACAACACTAACCCCGTAACAACAAACAACACTAACCTCCAAACAACAAACAACCCTAACCCCCTAACAACAATCAATCCTAACCCCCTTACAACCAACAACACTAACCCTCTAACCACAGTAAACACTAACACCCTAACAACAAAAACCACTAAACTCCAACAAGAAACAACCCTAAACCCCTAACAACAAACAACACTAACGCCCTAACAACAAACAACCCTAAGCAAGCAACAAACAAACCTAACCCACTAACAACAAACAACACTAACACCCTAACAACAAACACCCCTAACCCCCTAACAACAAACAACACTAACACCCTAACAACAAACAACCGTAACCCCTAACAACAAACAACACTAACCCCCTAACAACAAACAACCCTAAACCCCTAACATCAAAGAACACTAACCCCCAAACAACAAACAACCCTAACCCCTAAAAACCAAAAACACTAACCCACTAACAACAAACAACCCTAACCCACTAACAACAAACAACCCTAACACCCTAACCACAAACAACACTAACCCCCTAACAACAAACAACCCTAACCCCCAAACAACAAACAGTCCTAACCCCCGAACAACCAACAACACTTACCCCCTAACCACAGTAAACACTAACACCCTAACAACAAAAACCACTAAACCCCAACAAGAAACAACCCTTAACCCCTAACAACAAAGAACACTAACCCCCTAACAACAAACAACCCTAACCAAACAAGAAAAAACCCTAACCCACTAACAACAAACAACACTAACACCCTAACAACAAACAACCCTAACCCCCTAACAACAAACAACACTAACACCCTAACAACAAACAAACCTAACCCCCTAACAACAAACAACCCTAAACCCCTAACATCAAAGAACACTAACACCCTAACAACAAACAACCCTAACCCCTGAAAACCAAAAACACTAACCCACTAACAACAAACAACCCTAACCCACTAACAACAAACAACCCTAACACCCTAACAACAAACAACACTAACCCCCTAACAACAAACAACCCTAAACCCCTAACATCAAACAACACTAACACCCTAACAACAAACAACACTAACCCCCTAACAACAAACAACCCTAACCCCCTAACAACAAACAACACTAACCCCTAAAAACCAAAAACACTAACCCACTAACAAGAAACAACCCTAACCCACTAACAACAAACAACCCTAACCCCCTAACAACAAACAACCCTAAACCCCTGACACCAAACAACACTAACCCCCTAACAACACAAAACACTAACACCCTAACAACAAACAACACTAACACCGTAACAACAAACACCACTAAACCCCAACAAGAAACAACCCTAAACCCCTAACAACAAACACTAACCCCCTAACAACAAACAACCCTAACACCCTTACAACAAACAACACTAACCCCGTAACAACAAACAACCCTAACCCCCAAACAACAAACAACCCTAACCCCCTAACAACAAACAATCCTAACCCCCGAACAACCAACAACACTAACCCACTAACCACAATAAACACTAACACCCTAACAACAAAAACCACTAAACCCCAACAAGAAACAACCCTCAACTCCTAACAACAAACAACACTAACCCCCTAACAACAAAAAACCCTAACCAAGCAACAAAGAAACCTAACCCACTAACAACAAACAACACTAATACCCTAACAACAAACAACCCTAACCCCCTAACAACAAAAAACACTAACACCCTAACAACAAACAACCCTAACCCCTAACAACAAACAACACTAACCTCCTAACAACAAAAAACACTAAACCCCGAACAAGAAACTACCCTAACCCCGTAAAAACAAACAACACTAACCCCGTAACAACAAACAACCGTAACCCCCAAACAACAAACAACCCTAACCCCCTAACAACAAACAATCCTAACCCCCGAACAACCAACAACACTAACCCCCAAACCACAGTAAACACTAACACCCTAACAACAAAAACCAATAAACCTCAACAAGAAACAACCCTAAACCCCTAACAACAAACAACACTAACCCCCTAACAACAAACAACCCTAACCAAACAACAAAAAACCCTAACCCACTAACAACAAACAACACTAACACCCTAACAACAAACAACCCTAACCCCCTAACAACAAACAACACTAACACCCTAACAACAAACAACCCTAACACCCTAACAACAAACAACACTAACCCCCTAACAACAAACAACCCTAAACCCCTAACATCAAAGAACACTAACACCCTAACAACAAACAACCCTAACCCCCTAACAACAAACACTAACCCCCAAACAACAAACAACCCTAACCCCTGAAAAAAAAAAACACTAAACCACTAACAACAAACAACCCTAACCCACAAACAACAAACAACCCTAACACCCTAACGACAAACAACACTAACCCCCTAACAACAAACAACCCTAAACCCCTAACATCAAAGAACACTAACCCCCTAACAACAAACAACCCTAAACCCCTAACAACAAACGCTAACCCCAAACAACAAACAACCCTAACCCCTAAAAACCAAAAACACTAACCCACTAACAACAAACAACCCTAATCCACTAACAACAAACAACCCTAACACCCTAACAACAAACAATCCTAACCCCCGAACAACCAACAACACTAACCCCCTAACCACAGTAAACACTAACGCCCTAACAAGAAAAACCACTAAACCCCAACAAGAAATAACCCTAAACCCCTAACAACAAACAACACTAACCCCCTAACAACAAACAACCCTAACCAAACAACAAAAAACCCTGACCCACTAACAACAAACAACACTAACACCCTAACAACAAACAGCCCTAACCCCCTAACAACAAACAACACTAACACCCTAACAACAAACAACCCTAACCCCCTAGCAACAAACAACCCTAAACCCCTGACATCAAAGAACACTAACACCCTAACAACAAACAACCCTAGCCCCCTAACAACAAACACTAACCCCCAAACAACAAACAACCCTAACCCCTGAAAACCAAAAACACTAACCCACTAACAACAAACAACCCTATCCCACTAACAACAAACAACCCAAACACCCTAACCACAAACAAACAACACTAACACCCTAACAACAAAAACCACTAAACCCCAACAAGAAACAACCCTAAACCCCTAACAACAAACACTAACCCCCTAACAACAAACAACACTAAACCCCTAACAAGAAACTACCCTAACCCCGTAACAACAAACAACACTAACCCCGTAACAACAAACAACTCTAACCCCCAAACAACAAACAACCCTAACCCCCTAACAACAAACAATCCTAACCCCCGAACAACCAACAACACTAACCCCCTAACCACAATAAACACTAACACCCGAACAACAAAAACCACTAAACCCCAACAAGAAACAACCTTAAACCCCTAACAACAAAAAACACTAACCCCCTAACAAAAAACAACCCTAACCAAACAACAAACAAACCTAACCCACTAACAACAAACAACACTAACACCCTAACGACAAACAACCCTAACCCCCCAACAACAAACAACACTAACACCCTAACAACAAACAACCCTAACCCCCTAACAACAAACAACACTAACCCCTAAAAACCAAAAACACTAACCCACTAACAAGAAACAACCCTAACCCACGAACAACAAACAACCCTAACCCCCTAACAACAAACAACCCTAAACCCCTAACACCAAACAACACTAACCCCCTAACAACACAAAACACTAACACCCTAACAACAAACAACACTAACACCCTAACAACAAAAACCACTAAACCCCAACAAGAAACAACCCTAAACCCCTAACAACAAACACTAACCCCCTAACAACAAACAACACTAAACCCCTAACAAGAAACTACCCTAACCCCGTAACAACAAACAACACTAACCCCGTAACAACAAACAACACTAACCCCCAAACAACAAACAACCCTAACCCCCTAACAACAAACAATCCTAACCCCCGAACAACCAACAACACTAACCCCCTAACCACAGTAAACACTAATATCCTAACAACAAAAACCACTAAACTCCAACAAGAAACAACCCTAAACCCCTAACAACAAACAACACTAACGCCCTAACAGCAAACAACCCTAAGCAAACAACAAACAAACCTAACCCACTAACAACAAACAACACTAACACCCTAACAACAAACACCCCTAACCCCCCAACAACAAACAACACTAACCCCCTAACAACAAACAACCCTAAACTCCTAACATCAAAGAACACTAACACCCTAACAACAAACAACACTAACCCCCTAAAAACAAACACTAACCCCAAACAACAAACAACCCTAACCCCTAAAAACCAAAAACACTAACCCACTAACAACAAACAACCCTAAACCACTAACAACAAACAACCCTAACACCCTAACAACAAACAACACTAACCCCCTAACAACAAACAACCCTAAACCTCTAACATCAAACAACACTAACCCCCTAACAACAAACAACCCTAAACCCCTAACATCAAAGAACACTAACACCCTAACAACAAACAACCCTAACCCCCTAACAACAAACGCTAACCCCCAAACAACAAACAACCCTAACCCCTAAAAACCAAAAACACTAACCCACTAACACCATACAACCCTAACACCCTAACCACAAACAACACTAACCCCCTAACAACAAACAACCCTAACCCACTAACAACAAACAATCCTAACCCCCGAACAACCAACAACACTAACCCCCTAACCACAGTAAACACTAACACCCTAACAACAAAAACCACTAAACCCCAACAAGAAACAACCCTAAACCCCTAACAACAAACAACACTAACCCCCTTACAACAAACAACCCTAACCAAACAACAAAAAACCCTAACCCACTAACAACAAACAACACTAACACCCTAACAACAAACAGCCCTAACACCCTAACAACGAACAACACTAACCGCCTAACAACAAACAACCCAAACCCCCTAACAACAAACACTAACCCCCAAACAACAAACAACCCTAAACCCCTAACATCAAACAACACTTACCCCGTAACAAAACAAAACACTAACACCCTAACAACAAACAATCCTAACCCCCGAACAACCAACAACACTAACCCCCTAACCACAATAAACAGTAACACCCGAACAACAAAAACCACTAAACCCCAACAACAAACAACCCTAAACCCCTAACATCAAACAACACTAACCCCCTAACAACACAAAACACTAACACCCTAACAACAAACAACACTAACACCCTAACAACAAAAACCACTAAACCCCAACAAGAAACAAACCCTAAACCCCTAACAACAAACACTATCCCCCTAACAACAAACAACACTAAACCCCTAACAAGAAACTAACCTAACCCCGTAACAACAAACAGCACTAACCTCCTAACAACAAACAACCTTAACCCCCTAACAACAAACACCCCTAAACCCCTAACAACAAACAATCCTAACCCTCTAACAACCTACAACAATAACCCCCAACCACAAACAACACTAATCCCGTAAGAACAAACAACACTAACCCCCTAACAAAAAACAACCCTAAACCCCTAACATCAAAGAACACTAACACCCTAACAACAAACAACCTTAGCCCCCTAACAACAAACACTAACCCCCAAACAACAAACAACCCTAACCCCTAAAAACCAAAAACACTAACCCACTAACAACAAACAACCCTAACCCACTAACAACAAACAACCGTAACCCCCTAACAACAAACAACCCTAAACCCCTAACATCAAACAACACTAACCCCCTAACAACACAAAACACTAACCCCCTAACAACAAACAACACTAACTCCCTAACAACAAACAATCCTAAACCCCTAACATCAAAGAACACTAACCCCCTAACAACAAACAACCCTAACCCCCTAACAACAAACAATCCTAACCCCCGAACAACCAACAACACTAACCTCCTAACCACAGTAAACACTAACACCCTAACAACAAAAACCACTAAACCCCAACAAGAAACAACCCTAAACCCCTAACAACAAACAACACTATACCCTAACAACAAACAACCCTAACCAAACAACAAAAAACCCTAACCCACTAACAACAAACAACACTAACACCCTAACAACAAACAACCCTAACCCCCTAACAACAAACAACACTAACACCCTAACAACAAACAACCCTAACCCCCTAACAACAAACAACCCTAAACCCCTGACATCAAAGAACACTAACACCCTAACAACAAACAACCCTAACCCCCTAACAACAAACACTAACCCCCAAACAACAAACAACCCTAACCCCTGAAAACCAAAAACACTAACCCACTAACAACAAACAAACCTAACCCACTAACAACAAACAACCCTAACACCCTAACAACAAACAACACTAACCCCCTAATAACAAACAACCCTAAACCCCTAACATCAAATAACACTACCACCTAACAACACAAAACACTAACACCCTAACAACAACCAACCCTAACCCCTAAGAACAAACAACACTAACGCCCTAAGAACAAACAACACTAACCCCCAGCAACGAACAATACTAAACCCCAAACAACACAAAAGCTAAACCCTTATCAACAAACAACCCTAACCCACTAACAACAAACAACACTAACACCCTAACAACAAGCAACACTAACCCCCTAACAACAAACAACCCTAAACCACTAACATCAAACATCACTAACCCCCTAACAACACAAAACACTAACACCCTAACAACAAACAACACTAACACCCTAACAACAAAAACCACTAAACCCCAACAACAAACAACACTAACCCCCTAACAACAAACAACACTAAACCCCTAACAAGAAACTACCCTAACCCCGTAACAACAAACAACACTAACCCCTTAACAACAAACAACACTAACCCCCAAACAACAAACAACCCTAACCCCCTAACAACAAACAATCCTAACCCCCGAACAACCACCAACACTAACCCCCTAACCACAGTAAACACTAATATCCTAACAACAAAAACCACTAAACTCCAACAAGAAACAACCCTAAACCCCTAACAACAAACAACACTAACGCCCTAACAACAAACAACCCTAAGCAAACAACAAACAAACCTAACCCACTAACAACAAACAACACTAACACCCTAACAACAAACACCCCTAACCCCCTAACAACAAACAACACTAACCCCCTAACAACAAACAACCCTAAACTCCTAACATCAAAGAACACTAACACCCTAACAACAAACAACACTAACCTCCTAAAAACAAACACTAACCCCAAACAACAAACAACCCTAACCCCTAAAAACCAAAAACACTAACCCACTAACAACAAACAACCCTAAACCACTAACAACAAACAACCCTAACACCCTAACAACAAACAACACTAACCCCCTAACAACAAACAACCCTAAACCTCTAACATCAAACAACACTAACCCCCTAACAACAAACAACCCTAAACCCCTAACATCAAAGAACACTAACACCCTAACAACAAACAACCCTAACCCCCTAACAACAAACGCTAACCCCCAAACAACAAACAACCCTAACCCCTAAAAACCAAAAACACTAACCCACTAACAACAAACAACCCTAACACCCTAACCACAAACAACACTAACCCCCTAACAACAAACATCCCTAACCCACTAACAACAAACAATCCTAACCCCCGAACAACCAACAACACTAACCCCCTAACCACAGTAAACACTAACACCCTAACAACAAAAACCACTAAACCCCAACAAGAAACAACCCTAAACCCCTAACAACAAACAACACTAACCCCCTTACAACAAACAACCCTAACCAAACAACAAAAAACCCGAACCCACTAACAACAAACAACACTAACACCCTAACAACAAACAGCCCTAACACCCTAACAACGAACAACACTAACCGCCTAACAACAAACAACCCAAACCCCCTAACAACAAACACTAACCCCCAAACAACAAACAACCCTAAACCCCTAACATCAACCAACACTTACCCCGTAACAAAACAAAACACTAACACCCTAACAACAAACAATCCTAACCCCCGAACAACCAACAACACTAACCCCCTAACCACAATAAACAGTAACACCCGAACAACAAAAACCACTAAACCCCAACAACAAACAACCCTAAACCCCTAACATCAAACAACACTAACCCCCTAACAACACAAAACACTAACACCCTAACAACAAACAACACTAACACCCTAACAACAAAAACCACTAAACCCCAACAAGAAACAAACCCTAAACCCCTAACAACAAACACTATCCCCCTAACAACAAACAACACTAAACCCCTAACAAGAAACTAACCTAACCCCGTAACAACAAACAGCACTAACCTCCTAACAACAAACAACCTTAACCCCCTAACAACAAACACCCCTAAACCCCTAACAACAAACAATCCTAACCCTCTAACAACCTACAACAATAACCCCCAACCACAAACAACACTAATCCCGTAAGAACAAACAACACTAACCCCCTAACAAAAAACAACCCTAAACCCCTAACATCAAAGAACACTAACACCCTAACAACAAACAACCTTAGCCCCCTAACAACAAACACTAACCCCCAAACAACAAACAACCCTAACCCCTAAAAACCAAAAACACTAACCCACTAACAACAAACAACCCTAACCCACTAACAACAAACAACCGTAACCCCCTAACAACAAACAACCCTAAACCCCTAACATCAAACAACACTAACCCCCTAACAACACAAAACACTAACCCCCTAACAACAAACAACACTAACTCCCTAACAACAAACAATCCTAAACCCCTAACATCAAAGAACACTAACCCCCTAACAACAAACAACCCTAACCCCCTAACAACAAACAATCCTAACCCCCGAACAACCAACAACACTAACCTCCTAACCACAGTAAACACTAACACCCTAACAACAAAAACCACTAAACCCCAACAAGAAACAACCCTAAACCCCTAACAACAAACAACACTATACCCTAACAACAAACAACCCTAACCAAACAACAAAAAACCCTAACCCACTAACAACAAACAACACTAACACCCTAACAACAAACAACCCTAACCCCCTAACAACAAACAACACTAACACCCTAACAACAAACAACCCTAACCCCCTAACAACAAACAACCCTAAACCCCTGACATCAAAGAACACTAACACCCTAACAACAAACAACCCTAACCCCCTAACAACAAACACTAACCCCCAAACAACAAACAACCCTAACCCCTGAAAACCAAAAACACTAACCCACTAACAACAAACAAACCTAACCCACTAACAACAAACAACACTAACACCCTAACAACAAACAACACTAACCCCCTAATAACAAACAACCCTAAACCCCTAACATCAAATAACACTACCCCCTAACAACACAAAACACTAACGCCCTAACAACAACCAACCCTAACCCCTAAGAACAAACAACACTAACGCCCTAAGAACAAACAACACTAACCCCCAGCAACGAACAATACTAAACCCCAAACAACACAAAACCTAAACCCTTATCAACAAACAACCCTAACCCACTAACAACAAACAACACTAACACCCTAACAACAAGCAACACTAACCCCCTAACAACAAACAACCCTAAACCACTAACATCAAACATCACTAACCCCCTAACAACACAAAACACTAACACCCTAACAACAAACAACACTAACACCCTAACAACAAAAACCACTAAACCCCAACAAGAAACAACCCTAAACCCCTAACAACAAACACAAACCCCCTAACAACAAACAACACTAACCCCCAACAAGAGACTACCCTAACCCCGTAACAACAAACAACACTAACCCCGTAACAACAAACAACCCTAACACCCAAATAAAAAACAACCCTAACCCCCTAACAACAAACAATTCTAACCCCCGAACAACCAACAACACTAACCCCCTAACCACAATAAACACTAACACCCTAACAACAAAAATCACTAAAACCCAACAAGAAACAACCCTAAACCCCTAACAGCAAACAACACTAACCCCCTAACAACAAAAAACCCTAACCAAACAACAAATAAACCTAACCCACTAACAACAAACAACACTAACACCCTAACAACAAACAACCCTAACCCTCTAACAACAAACAACACTAACACCCTAACAATAAACAACCCTAACCCCCTAACAACAAACAACACTAACTCCCTAACAACAAACAACCCTAAACCCCTAACATCAAAGAACACTAACACCCTAACAACAAACAACCCTAACCCCCTAACAACAAACACTAACCCCCAAACAACAAAAACCCTAACCCCTGAAAACCAAAAACACTAACCCACTAACAACAAACAACCCTAACCCACTAACAACAAACAACCCTAACACCCTAAAAACAAACAACACTAACCCCCTAACAACAAACAACCCTAAACCCCTAACATCAAACAACACTAAACCCCTAACAACACAAAACACTAACACCCTAACAACAAACAACACTAACACCCTAACAACAAAAACCACTAAACCCCAACAAGAAACAAACCCTAAACCCCTAACAACAAACACTAACCCCCTAACAACAAACAACACTAAACCCCTAACAAGAAACTACCCTAACCCCGTAACAACAAACAACACTAACCCCGTAACAACAAACAACACTAACCCCCAAACAACAAACAACCCTAACCCCCTAACAACAAACAATCCTAACCCCCGAACAACCAACAACACTAACCCCCTAACCACAGTAAACACTAATATCCTAACAACAAAAACCACTAAACTCCAACAAGAAACAACCCTAAACCCCTAACAACAAACAACACTAACGCCCTAACAACAAACAACCCTAAGCAAACAACAAACAAACCTAACCCACTAACAACAAACAACACTAACACCCTAACAACAAACACCCCTAACCCCCTAACAACAAACAACACTAACCCCCTAACAACAAACAACCCTAAACTCCTAACATCAAAGAACACTAACACCCTAACAACAAACAACACTAACCCCCTGAAAACAAACACTAACCCCAAACAACAAACAACCCTAACCCCTAAAAACCAAAAACACTAACCCACTAACAACAAACAACCCTAAACCACTAACAACAAACAACCCTAACACCCTAACAACAAACAACACTAACCCCCTAACAACAAACAACCCTAAACCTCTAACATCAAACAACACTAACCCCCTAACAACAAACAACCCTAAACCCCTAACATCAAAGAACACTAACACCCTAACAACAAACAACCCTAACCCCCTAACAACAAACGCTAACCCCCAAACAACAAACAACCCTAACCCCTAAAAACCAAAAACACTAACCCACTAACAACAAACAACCCTAACACCCTAACCACAAACAACACTAACCCCCTAACAACAAACAACCCTAACCCACTAACAACAAACAATCCTAACCCCCGAACAACCAACAACACTAACCCCCTAACCACAGTAAACACTAACACCCTAACAACAAAAACCACTAAACCCCAACAAGAAACAACCCTAAACCCCTAACAACAAACAACACTAACCCCCTTACAACAAACAACCCTAACCAAACAACAAAAAACCCTAACCCACTAACAACAAACAACACTAACACCCTAACAACAAACAGCCCTAACACCCTAACAACGAACAACACTAACCGCCTAACAACAAACAACCCAAACCCCCTAACAACAAACACTAACCCCCAAACAACAAACAACCCTAAACCCCTAACATCAAACAACACTTACCCCGTAACAAAACAAAACACTAACACCCTAACAACAAACAATCCTAACCCCCGAACAACCAACAACACTAACCCCCTAACCACAATAAACAGTAACACCCGAACAACAAAAACCACTAAACCCCAACAACAAACAACCCTAAACCCCTAACATCAAACAACACTAACCCCCTAACAACACAAAACACTAACACCCTAACAACAAACAACACTAACACCCTAACAACAAAAACCACTAAACCCCAACAAGAAACAAACCCTAAACCCCTAACAACAAACACTATCCCCCTAACAACAAACAACACTAAACCCCTAACAAGAAACTAACCTAACCCCGTAACAACAAACAGCACTAACCTCCTAACAACAAACAACCTTAACCCCCTAACAACAAACACCCCTAAACCCCTAACAACAAACAATCCTAACCCTCTAACAACCTACAACAATAACCCCCAACCACAAACAACACTAATCCCGTAAGAACAAACAACACTAACCCCCTAACAAAAAACAACCCTAAACCCCTAACATCAAAGAACACTAACACCCTAAAAACAAACAACCTTAGCCCCCTAACAACAAACACTAACCCCCAAACAACAAACAACCCTAACCCCTAAAAACCAAAAACACTAACCCACTAACAACAAACAAACCTAACCCAGTAACAACAAACAACCCTAACACCCTAACAACAAACAACCCTAAACCCCTAACATCAAACAACACTAACCCCCTAACAACACAAAACACTAACCCCCTAACAACAAACAACCCTAAACCCCTGACATCAAAGAACACTAACACCCTAACAACAAACAACCCTAACCCCCTAACAACAAACACTAACCCCCAAACAACAAACAACCCTAACCCCTGAAAACCAAAAACACTAACCCACTAACAACAAACAAACCTAACCCACTAACAACAAACAACACTAACACCCTAACAACAAACAACAATAACCCCCTAATAACAAACAACCCTAAACCCCTAACATCAAATAACACTACCCCCTAACAACACAAAACACTAACGCCCTAACAACAACCAACCCTAACCCCTAAGAACAAACAACACTAACGCCCTAAGAACAAACAACACTAACCCCCAGCAACGAACAATACTAAACCCCAAACAACACAAAACCTAAACCCTTATCAACAAACAACCCTAACCCACTAACAACAAACAACCCTAACACCCTAACAACAAGCAACACTAACCCCCTAACAACAAACAACCCTAAACCACTAACATCAAACATCACTAACCCCCTAACAACACAAAACACTAACACCCTAACAACAAACAACACTAACACCCTAACAACAAAAACCACTAAACCCCAACAAGAAACAACCCTAAACCCCTAACAACAAACACAAACCCCCTAACAACAAACAACACTAACCCCCAACAAGAGACTACCCTAACCCCGTAACAACAAACAACACTAACCCCGTAACAACAAACAACCCTAACACCCAAATAAAAAACAACCCTAACCCCCTAACAACAAACAATTCTAACCCCCGAACAACCAACAACACTAACCCCCTAACCACAATAAACACTAACACCCTAACAACAAAAATCACTAAAACCCAACAAGAAACAACCCTAAACCCCTAACAGCAAACAACACTAACCCCCTAACAACAAAAAACCCTAACCAAACAACAAACAAACCTAACCCACTAACAACAAACAACACTAACACCCTAACAACAAACAACCCTAACCCTCTAACAACAAACAACACTAACACCCTAACAATAAACAACCCTAACCCCCTAACAACAAACAACACTAACTCCCTAACAACAAACAACCCTAAACCCCTAACATCAAAGAACACTAACACCCTAACAACAAACAACCCTAACCCCCTAACAACAAACACTAACCCCCAAACAACAAAAACCCTAACCCCTGAAAACCAAAAACACTAACCCACTAACAACAAACAACCCTAACCCACTAACAACAAACAACCCTAACACCCTAAAAACAAACAACACTAACCCCCTAACAACAAACAACCCTAAACCCCTAACATCAAACAACACTAACCCCCTAACAACACAAAACACTAACACCCTAACAACAAACAACACTAACACCCTAACAACAAAAACCACTAAACCCCAACAAGAAACAAACCCTAAACCCCTAACAACAAACACTATCCCCCTAACAACAAACAACACTAAACCCCTAACAAGAAACTAACCTAACCCCGTAACAACAAACAACACTAAGTTCCTAACAACAAACAACCTTAACCCCCTAACAGCAAACACCCCTAAACCCCTAACAACAAACAATCCGAACCCTCTAACAACCTACAACAATAACCCCCAACCACAAACAACACTAATCCCGTAAGAACAAACAACACTAACACCCTAACAACAAACAACCTTAGCCCCCTAACAACAAACACTAACCCCGAAACAACAAACAACACTAACCCCTAAAAACCAAAAACACTAACCCACTAACAACAAACAACCGTAACCCACTAACAACAAACAACCGTAACCCCCTAACAACAAACAACCCTAAACCCCTAACATCAAACAACACTAACCCCCTAACAACACAAAACACTAACCCCCTAACAACAAACAACACTAACTCCCTAACAACAAACAATCCTAAACCCCTAACATCAAAGAA
The DNA here is from genome assembly GCF_024166365.1 of Elephas maximus indicus. Taxonomy (NCBI): domain Eukaryota; kingdom Metazoa; phylum Chordata; class Mammalia; order Proboscidea; family Elephantidae; genus Elephas; species Elephas maximus. The sequence continues at coordinate 300,490 of NW_026060260.1, forward strand.
CACTAACCCCCTAACAACAAACAACCCTAACCCCCTAACAACAAACACTAACCCCCAAACAACAAACAACCCTAACCCCCTAACAACAAACAATCCTAACCCCCGAACAACCAACAACACTAACCTCCTAACCACAGTAAACACTAACACCCTAACAACAAAAACCACTAAACCCCAACAAGAAACAACCCTAAACCCCTAACAACAAACAACACTATACCCTAACAACAAACAACCCTAACCAAACAACAAAAAACCCTAACCCACTAACAACAAACAACACTAACACCCTAACAACAAACAACCCTAACCCCCTAACAACAAACAACACTAACACCCTAACAACAAACAACCCTAACCCCCTAACAACAAACAACCCTAAACCCCTGACATCAAAGAACACTAACACCCTAACAACAAACAACACTAAACCCCTAACAAGAAACTAACCTAACCCCATAACAACAAACAACACTAACCCCGTAACAACAAACAACACTAACCTCCAAACAACAAACAACCCTAACCCCCTAACAACAATCAATCCTATCCCCCTTACAACCAACAACACTAACCCTCTAACCACAGTAAACACTAACACCCCAACAACAAAAACCACTAAACTCCAACAAGAAACAACCCTAAACCCCTAACAACAAACAACACTAACGCCCTAACAACAAACAACCCTAAGCAAGCAACAAACAAACCTAACCCACTAACAACAAACAACACTAACACCCTAACAACAAACACCCCTAACCCCCTAACAACAAACAACACTAACCCCCTAACAACAAACAACCCTAACCCCCTAGCAACAAACAACCCTAAACCCCTGACATCAAAGAACACTAACACCCTAACAACAAACAACCCTAGCCCCCTAACAACAAACACTAACCCCCAAACAACAAACAACCCTAACCCCTGAAAACCAAAAACACTAACCCACTAACAACAAACAACCCTAACCCACTAACAACAAACAACCCTAACACCCTAACCACAAACAAACAACACTAACACCCTAACAACAAAAACCACTAAACCCCAACAAGAAACAACCCTAAACCCCTAACAACAAACACTAACCCCCTAACAACAAACAACACTAAACCCCTAACAAGAAACTACCCTAACCCCGTAACAACAAACAACACTAACCCCGTAACAACAAACAACCCTAACCCCCAAACAACAAACAACCCTAACCCCCTAACAACAAACAATCCTAACCCCCGAACAACCAACAACACTAACCCCCTAACCACAATAAACACTAACACCCGAACAACAAAAACCACTAAACCCCAACAAGAAACAACCTTAAACCCCTAACAACAAAAAACACTAACCCCCTAACAAAAAACAACCCTAACCAAACAACAAACAAACCTAACCCACTAACAACAAACAACACTAACACCCTAACGACAAACAACCCTAACCCCCTAACAACAAACAACACTAACACCCTAACAACAAACAACCCTAACCCCCTAACAACAAACAACACTAACCCCTAAAAACCAAAAACACTAACCCACTAACAAGAAACAACCCTAACCCACGAACAACAAACAACCCTAACCCCCTAACAACAAACAACCCTAAACCCCTAACACCAAACAACACTAACCCCCTAACAACACAAAACACTAACACCCTAACAACAAACAACACTAACACCCTAACAACAAAAACCACTAAACCCCAACAAGAAACAACCCTAAACCCCTAACAACAAACACTAACCCCCTAACAACAAACAACACTAAACCCCTAACAAGAAACTACCCTAACCCCGTAACAACAAACAACACTAACCCCGTAACAACAAACAACACTAACCCCCAAACAACAAACAACCCTAACCCCCTAACAACAAACAATCCTAACCCCCGAACAACCAACAACACTAACCCCCTAACCACAGTAAACACTAATATCCTAACAACAAAAACCACTAAACTCCAACAAGAAACAACCCTAAACCCCTAACAACAAACAACACTAACGCCCTAACAGCAAACAACCCTAAGCAAACAACAAACAAACCTAACCCACTAACAACAAACAACACTAACACCCTAACAACAAACACCCCTAACCCCCCAACAACAAACAACACTAACCCCCTAACAACAAACAACCCTAAACTCCTAACATCAAAGAACACTAACACCCTAACAACAAACAACACTAACCCCCTAAAAACAAACACTAACCCCAAACAACAAACAACCCTAACCCCTAAAAACCAAAAACACTAACCCACTAACAACAAACAACCCTAAACCACTAACAACAAACAACCCTAACACCCTAACAACAAACAACACTAACCCCCTAACAACAAACAACCCTAAACCTCTAACATCAAACAACACTAACCCCCTAACAACAAACAACCCTAAACCCCTAACATCAAAGAACACTAACACCCTAACAACAAACAACCCTAACCCCCTAACAACAAACGCTAACCCCCAAACAACAAACAACCCTAACCCCTAAAAACCAAAAACACTAACCCACTAACACCATACAACCCTAACACCCTAACCACAAACAACACTAACCCCCTAACAACAAACAACCCTAACCCACTAACAACAAACAATCCTAACCCCCGAACAACCAACAACACTAACCCCCTAACCACAGTAAACACTAACACCCTAACAACAAAAACCACTAAACCCCAACAAGAAACAACCCTAAACCCCTAACAACAAACAACACTAACCCCCTTACAACAAACAACCCTAACCAAACAACAAAAAACCCTAACCCACTAACAACAAACAACACTAACACCCTAACAACAAACAGCCCTAACACCCTAACAACGAACAACACTAACCGCCTAACAACAAACAACCCAAACCCCCTAACAACAAACACTAACCCCCAAACAACAAACAACCCTAAACCCCTAACATCAAACAACACTTACCCCGTAACAAAACAAAACACTAACACCCTAACAACAAACAATCCTAACCCCCGAACAACCAACAACACTAACCCCCTAACCACAATAAACAGTAACACCCGAACAACAAAAACCACTAAACCCCAACAACAAACAACCCTAAACCCCTAACAACAAACAACACTATACCCTAACAACAAACAACCCTAACCAAACAACAAAAAACCCTAACCCACTAACAACAAACAACACTAACACCCTAACAACAAACAACCCTAACCCCCTAACAACAAACAACCCTAAACCCCTGACATCAAAGAACACTAACACCCTAACAACAAACAACACTAAACCCCTAACAAGAAACTAACCTAACCCCATAACAACAAACAACACTAACCCCGTAACAACAAACAACACTAACCTCCAAACAACAAACAACCCTAACCCCCTAACAACAATCAATCCTAACCCCCTTACAACCAACAACACTAACCCTCTAACCACAGTAAACACTAACACCCTAACAACAAAAACCACTAAACTCCAACAAGAAACAACCCTAAACCCCTAACAACAAACAACACTAACGCCCTAACAACAAACAACCCTAAGCAAGCAACAAACAAACCTAACCCACTAACAACAAACAACACTAACACCCTAACAACAAACACCCCTAACCCCCTAACAACAAACAACACTAACACCCTAACAACAAACAACCGTAACCCCTAACAACAAACAACACTAACCCCCTAACAACAAACAACCCTAAACCCCTAACATCAAAGAACACTAACACCCTAACAACAAACAACCCTAACCCCCTAACAACAAACACTAACCCCCAAACAACAAACAACCCTAACCCCTAAAAACCAAAAACACTAACCCACTAACAACAAACAACCCTAACCCACTAACAACAAACAACCCTAACACCCTAACCACAAACAACACTAACCCCCTAACAACAAACAACCCTAACCCCCAAACAACAAACAGTCCTAACCCCCGAACAACCAACAACACTTACCCCCTAACCACAGTAAACACTAACACCCTAACAACAAAAACCACTAAACCCCAACAAGAAACAACCCTAAACCCCTAACAACAAAGAACACTAACCCCCTAACAACAAACAACCCAAACCAAACAAGAAAAAACCCTAACCCACTAACAACAAACAACACTAACACCCTAACAACAAACAACCCTAACCCCCTAACAACAAACAACACTAACACCCTAACAACAAACAAACCTAACCCCCTAACAACAAACAACCCTAAACCCCTAACATCAAAGAACACTAACACCCTAACAACAAACAACCCTAACCCCTGAAAACCAAAAACACTAACCCACTAACAACAAACAACCCTAACCCACTAACAACAAACAACCCTAACACCCTAACAACAAACAACAGTAACCCCCTAACAACAAACAACCCTAAACCCCTAACATCAAACAACACTAACACCCTAACAACAAACAACACTAACCCCCTAACAACAAACAACCCTAACCCCCTAACAACAAACAACACTAACCCCTAAAAACCAAAAACACTAACCCACTAACAAGAAACAACCCTAACCCACTAACAACAAACAACCCTAACCCCCTAACAACAAACAACCCTAAACCCCTAACACCAAACAACACTAACCCCCTAACAACACAAAACACTAACACCCTAACAACAAACAACACTAACACCCTAACAACAAACACCACTAAACCCCAACAAGAAACAACCCTAAACCCCTAACAACAAACACTAACCCCCTAACAACAAACAACCCTAGCACCCTTACAACAAACAACACTAACCCCGTAACAACAAACAACCCTAACCCCCAAACAACAAACAACCCTAACCCCCTAACAACAAACAATCCTAACCCCCGAACAACCAACAACACTAACCCACTAACCACAATAAACACTAACACCCTAACAACAAAAACCACTAAACCCCAACAAGAAACAACCCTAAACTCCTAACAACAAACAACACTAACCCCCTAACAACAAAAAACCCTAACCAAGCAACAAAGAAACCTAACCCACTAACAACAAACAACACTAATACCCTAACAACAAACAACCCTAACCCCCTAACAACAAAAAACACTAACACCCTAACAACAAACAACCCTAACCCCTAACAACAAACAACACTAACCCCCTAACAACAAAAAACACTAAACCCCAAACAAGAAACTACCCTAACCCCGTAAAAACAAACAACACTAACCCCGTAACAACAAACAACTGTAACCCCCAAACAACAAACAACCCTAACCCCCTAACAACAAACAATCCTAACCCCCGAACAACCAACAACACTAACCCCCAAACCACAGTAAACACTAACACCCTAACAACAAAAACCAATAAACCTCAACAAGAAACAACCCTAAACCCCTAACAACAAACAACACTAACCCCCTAACAACAAACAACCCAAACCAAACAAGAAAAAACCCTAACCCACTAACAACAAACAACACTAACACCCTAACAACAAACAACCCTAACCCCCTAACAACAAACAACACTAACACCCTAACAACAAACAAACCTAACCCCCTAACAACAAACAACCCTAAACCCCTAACATCAAAGAACACTAACACCCTAACAACAAACAACCCTAACCCCTGAAAACCAAAAACACTAACCCACTAACAACAAACAACCCTAACCCACTAACAACAAACAACCCTAACACCCTAACAACAAACAACAGTAACCCCCTAACAACAAACAACCCTAAACCCCTAACATCAAACAACACTAACACCCTAACAACAAACAACACTAACCCCCTAACAACAAACAACCCTAACCCCCTAACAACAAACAACACTAACCCCTAAAAACCAAAAACACTAACCCACTAACAAGAAACAACCCTAACCCACTAACAACAAACAACCCTAACCCCCTAACAACAAACAACCCTAAACCCCTAACACCAAACAACACTAACCCCCTAACAACACAAAACACTAACACCCTAACAACAAACAACACTAACACCCTAACAACAAACACCACTAAACCCCAACAAGAAACAACCCTAAACCCCTAACAACAAACACTAACCCCCTAACAACAAACAACCCTAGCACCCTTACAACAAACAACACTAACCCCGTAACAACAAACAACCCTAACCCCCAAACAACAAACAACCCTAACCCCCTAACAACAAACAATCCTAACCCCCGAACAACCAACAACACTAACCCACTAACCACAATAAACACTAACACCCTAACAACAAAAACCACTAAACCCCAACAAGAAACAACCCTAAACTCCTAACAACAAACAACACTAACCCCCTAACAACAAAAAACCCTAACCAAGCAACAAAGAAACCTAACCCACTAACAACAAACAACACTAATACCCTAACAACAAACAACCCTAACCCCCTAACAACAAAAAACACTAACACCCTAACAACAAACAACCCTAACCCCTAACAACAAACAACACTAACCCCCTAACAACAAAAAACACTAAACCCCAAACAAGAAACTACCCTAACCCCGTAAAAACAAACAACACTAACCCCGTAACAACAAACAACTGTAACCCCCAAACAACAAACAACCCTAACCCCCTAACAACAAACAATCCTAACCCCCGAACAACCAACAACACTAACCCCCAAACCACAGTAAACACTAACACCCTAACAACAAAAACCAATAAACCTCAACAAGAAACAACCCTAAACCCCTAACAACAAACAACACTAACCCCCTAACAACAAACAACCCTAACCAAACAACAAAAAACCCTAACCCACTAACAACAAACACCACTAACACCCTAACAACAAACAACCATAACCCCCTAACAACAAACAACACTAACACCCTAACAACAAACAACCCTAACACCCTAACAACAAACAACACTAACCCCCTAACAACAAACAACCCTAAACCCCTAACATCAAAGAACACTAACACCCTAACAACAAACAACCCTAACCCCCTAACAACAAACACTAACCCCCAAACAACAAACAACCCTAACCCCTGAAAAAAAAAAACAATAAACCACTAACAACAAACAACCCTAACCCACAAACAACAAACAACCCTAACACCCTAACGACAAACAACACTAACCCCCTAACAACAAACAACCCTAAACCCCTAACATCAAAGAACACTAACCCCCTAACAACAAACAACCCTAAACCCCTAACAACAAACGCTAACCCCAAACAACAAACAACCCTAACCCCTAAAAACCAAAAACACTAACCCACTAACAACAAACAACCCTAACCCACTAACAACAAACAACCCTAACACCCTAACAACAAACAATCATAACCCCCGAACAACCAACAACACTAACCCCCTAACCACAGTAAACACTAACGCCCTAACAAGAAAAACCACTAAACCCCAACAAGAAATAACCCTAAACCCCTAACAACAAACAACACTAACCCCCTAACAACAAACAACCCTAACCAAACAACAAAAAACCCTGACCCACTAACAACAAACAACACTAACACCCTAACAACAAACAGCCCTAACCCCCTAACAACAAACAACACTAACACCCTAACAACAAACAACCCTAACCCCCTAGCAACAAACAACCCTAAACCCCTGACATCAAAGAACACTAACACCCTAACAACAAACAACCCTAGCCCCCTAACAACAAACACTAACCCCCAAACAACAAACAACCCTAACCCCTGAAAACCAAAAACACTAACCCACTAACAACAAACAACCCTAACCCACTAACAACAAACAACCCTAACACCTAACCACAAACAACACTAACCCCCTAACAACAAACAACCCTAAACCCCTAACATCAAACAACAGTACCCCCTAACAGCACAAAACACTAACACCCTAACAACAACCAACCCTAACCCCTAAGAACAAACAACACTAACGCCCTAAGAACAAACAACACTAACCCCCAGCAACGAACAATACTAAACCCCTAACAACACAAAACCTAACCCCTTATCAACAAACAACCCTAACCCACTAACAACAAACAACCCTAACACCCTAACAACAAGCAACACTAACCCCCTAACAACAAACAACCCTAAACCACTAACATCAAACATCACTAACACCCTAACAACACAAAACACTAACACCCTAACAACAAACAACACTAACACCCTAACAACAAAAACCACTAAACCCCAACAAGAAACAACCCTAAACCCCTAACAACAAACACTAACCCCCTAACAACAAACAACACTAAACCCCTAACAAGAAACTACCCTAACCCCGTAACAACAAACAACACTAACCCCGTAACAACAAACAACCCTAACCCCCAAACAACAAACAACCCTAACCCCCTAACAACAAACAATCCTAACCCCCGAACAACCAACAACACTAACCCCCTAACCACAATAAACACTAACACCCGAACAACAAAAACCACTAAACCCCAACAAGAAACAACCTTAAACCCCTAACAACAAAAAACACTAACCCCCTAACAAAAAACAACCCTAACCAAACAACAAACAAACCTAACCCACTAACAACAAACAACACTAACACCCTAACGACAAACAACCCTAACCCCCTAACAACAAACAACACTAACACCCTAACAACAAACAACCCTAACCCCCTAACAACAAACAACACTAACCCCTAAAAACCAAAAACACTAACCCACTAACAAGAAACAACCCTAACCCACGAACAACAAACAACCCTAACCCCCTAACAACAAACAACCCTAAACCCCTAACACCAAACAACACTAACCCCCTAACAACACAAAACACTAACACCCTAACAACAAACAACACTAACACCCTAACAACAAAAACCACTAAACCCCAACAAGAAACAACCCTAAACCCCTAACAACAAACACTAACCCCCTAACAACAAACAACACTAAACCCCTAACAAGAAACTACCCTAACCCCGTAACAACAAACAACACTAACCCCGTAACAACAAACAACACTAACCCCCAAACAACAAACAACCCTAACCCCCTAACAACAAACAATCCTAACCCCCGAACAACCAACAACACTAACCCCCTAACCACAGTAAACACTAATATCCTAACAACAAAAACCACTAAACTCCAACAAGAAACAACCCTAAACCCCTAACAACAAACAACACTAACGCCCTAACAACAAACAACCCTAAGCAAACAACAAACAAACCTAACCCACTAACAACAAACAACACTAACACCCTAACAACAAACACCCCTAACCCCCTAACAACAAACAACACTAACCCCCTAACAACAAACAACCCTAAACTCCTAACATCAAAGAACACTAACACCCTAACAACAAACAACACTAACCCCCTAAAAACAAACACTAACCCCAAACAACAAACAACCCGAACCCCTAAAAACCAAAAACACTAACCCACTAACAACAAACAACCCTAAACCACTAACAACAAACAACCCTAACACCCTAACAACAAACAACACTAACCCCCTAACAACAAACAACCCTAAACCTCTAACATCAAACAACACTAACCCCCTAACAACAAACAACCCTAAACCCCTAACATCAAAGAACACTAACACCCTAACAACAAACAACCCTAACCCCCTAACAACAAACGCTAACCCCCAAACAACAAACAACCCTAACCCCTAAAAACCAAAAACACTAACCCACTAACACCAAACAACCCTAACACCCTAACCACAAACAACACTAACCCCCTAACAACAAACAACCCTAACCCACTAACAACAAACAATCCTAACCCCCGAACAACCAACAACACTAACCCCCTAACCACAGTAAACACTAACACCCTAACAACAAAAACCACTAAACCCCAACAAGAAACAACCCTAAACCCCTAACAACAAACAACACTAACCCCCTTACAACAAACAACCCTAACCAAACAACAAAAAACCCTAACCCACTAACAACAAACAACACTAACACCCTAACAACAAACAGCCCTAACACCCTAACAACGAACAACACTAACCGCCTAACAACAAACAACCCAAACCCCCTAACAACAAACACTAACCCCCAAACAACAAACAACCCTAAACCCCTAACATCAAACAACACTTACCCCGTAACAAAACAAAACACTAACACCCTAACAACAAACAATCCTAACCCCCGAACAACCAACAACACTAACCCCCTAACCACAATAAACAGTAACACCCGAACAACAAAAACCACTAAACCCCAACAACAAACAACCCTAAACCCCTAACATCAAACAACACTAACCCCCTAACAACACAAAACACTAACACCCTAACAACAAACAACACTAACACCCTAACAACAAAAACCACTAAACCCCAACAAGAAACAAACCCTAAACCCCTAACAACAAACACTATCCCCCTAACAACAAACAACACTAAACCCCTAACAAGAAACTAACCTAACCCCGTAACAACAAACAGCACTAACCTCCTAACAACAAACAACCTTAACCCCCTAACAACAAACACCCCTAAACCCCTAACAACAAACAATCCTAACCCTCTAACAACCTACAACAATAACCCCCAACCACAAACAACACTAATCCCGTAAGAACAAACAACACTAACCCCCTAACAAAAAACAACCCTAAACCCCTAACATCAAAGAACACTAACACCCTAACAACAAACAACCTTAGCCCCCTAACAACAAACACTAACCCCCAAACAACAAACAACCCTAACCCCTAAAAACCAAAAACACTAACCCACTAACAACAAACAACCCTAACCCACTAACAACAAACAACCGTAACCCCCTAACAACAAACAACCCTAAACCCCTAACATCAAACAACACTAACCCCCTAACAACACAAAACACTAACCCCCTAACAACAAACAACACTAACTCCCTAACAACAAACAATCCTAAACCCCTAACATCAAAGAACACTAACCCCCTAACAACAAACAACCCTAACCCCCTAACAACAAACAATCCTAACCCCCGAACAACCAACAACACTAACCTCCTAACCACAGTAAACACTAACACCCTAACAACAAAAACCACTAAACCCCAACAAGAAACAACCCTAAACCCCTAACAACAAACAACACTATACCCTAACAACAAACAACCCTAACCAAACAACAAAAAACCCTAACCCACTAACAACAAACAACACTAACACCCTAACAACAAACAACCCTAACCCCCTAACAACAAACAACACTAACACCCTAACAACAAACAACCCTAACCCCCTAACAACAAACAACCCTAAACCCCTGACATCAAAGAACACTAACACCCTAACAACAAACAACCCTAACCCCCTAACAACAAACACTAACCCCCAAACAACAAACAACCCTAACCCCTGAAAACCAAAAACACTAACCCACTAACAACAAACAAACCTAACCCACTAACAACAAACAACCCTAACACCCTAACAACAAACAACCCTAACCCCTAACAACAAACAACACTAACCCCCTAACAACAAAAAACACTAAACCCCGAACAAGAAACTACCCTAACCCCGTAAAAACAAACAACACTAACCCCGTAACAACAAACAACCGTAACCCCCAAACAACAAACAACCCTAACCCCCTAACAACAAACAATCCTAACCCCCGAACAACCAACAACACTAACCCCCAAACCACAGTAAACACTAACACCCTAACAACAAAAACCAATAAACCTCAACAAGAAACAACCCTAAACCCCTAACAACAAACAACACTAACCCCCTAACAACAAACAACCCTAACCAAACAACAAAAAACCCTAACCCACTAACAACAAACACCACTAACACCCTAACAACAAACAACCATAACCCCCTAACAACAAACAACACTAACACCCTAACAACAAACAACCCTAACACCCTAACAACAAACAACACTAACCCCCTAACAACAAACAACCCTAAACCCCTAACATCAAAGAACACTAACACCCTAACAACAAACAACCCTAACCCCCTAACAACAAACACTAACCCCCAAACAACAAACAACCCTAACCCCTGAAAAAAAAAACACTAAACCACTAACAACAAACAACCCTAACCCACAAACAACAAACAACCCTAACACCCTAACGACAAACAACACTAACCCCCTAACAACAAACAACCCTAAACCCCTAACATCAAAGAACACTAACCCCCTAACAACAAACAACCCTAAACCCCTAACAACAAACGCTAACCCCAAACAACAAACAACCCTAACCCCTAAAAACCAAAAACACTAACCCACTAACAACAAACAACCCTAACCCACTAACAACAAACAACCCTAACACCCTAACAACAAACAATCATAACCCCCGAACAACCAACAACACTAACCCCCTAACCACAGTAAACACTAACGCCCTAACAAGAAAAACCACTAAACCCCAACAAGAAATAACCCTAAACCCCTAACAACAAACAACACTAACCCCCTAACAACAAACAACCCTAACCAAACAACAAAAAACCCTGACCCACTAACAACAAACAACACTAACACCCTAACAACAAACAGCCCTAACCCCCTAACAACAAACAACACTAACACCCTAACAACAAACAACCCTAACCCCCTAGCAACAAACAACCCTAAACCCCTGACATCAAAGAACACTAACACCCTAACAACAAACAACCCTAGCCCCCTAACAAAAAAAACACTAACCCCCAAACAACAAACAACCCTAACCCCTGAAAACCAAAAACACTAACCCACTAACAACAAACAACCCTAACCCACTAACAACAAACAACCCTAACACCCTAACCACAAACAACACTAACCCCCTAACAACAAACAACCCTAAACCCCTAACATCAAACAACAGTACCCCCTAACAGCACAAAACACTAACACCCTAACAACAACCAACCCTAACCCCTAAGAACAAACAACACTAACGCCCTAAGAACAAACAACACTAACCCCCAGCAACGAACAATACTAAACCCCTAACAACACAAAACCTAACCCCTTATCAACAAACAACCCTAACCCACTAACAACAAACAACCCTAACACCCTAACAACAAGCAACACTAACCCCCTAACAACAAACAACCCTAAACCACTAACATCAAACATCACTAACCCCCTAACAACACAAAACACTAACACCCTAACAACAAACAACACTAACACCCTAACAACAAAAACCACTAAACCCCAACAAGAAACAACCCTAAACCCCTAACAACAAACACTAACCCCCTAACAACAAACAACACTAAACCCCTAACAAGAAACTACCCTAACCCCGTAACAACAAACAACACTAACCCCGTAACAACAAACAACCCTAACCCCCAAACAACAAACAACCCTAACCCCCTAACAACAAACAATCCTAACCCCCGAACAACCAACAACACTAACCCCCTAACCACAATAAACACTAACACCCGAACAACAAAAACCACTAAACCCCAACAAGAAACAACCTTAAACCCCTAACAACAAAAAACACTAACCCCCTAACAAAAAACAACCCTAACCAAACAACAAACAAACCTAACCCACTAACAACAAACAACACTAACACCCTAACGACAAACAACCCTAACCCCCTAACAACAAACAACACTAACACCCTAACAACAAACAACCCTAACCCCCTAACAACAAACAACACTAACCCCTAAAAACCAAAAACACTAACCCACTAACAAGAAACAACCCTAACCCACGAACAACAAACAACCCTAACCCCCTAACAACAAACAACCCTAAACCCCTAACACCAAACAACACTAACCCCCTAACAACACAAAACACTAACACCCTAACAACAAACAACACTAACACCCTAACAACAAAAACCACTAAACCCCAACAAGAAACAACCCTAAACCCCTAACAACAAACACTAACCCCCTAACAACAAACAACACTAAACCCCTAACAAGAAACTACCCTAACCCCGTAACAACAAACAACACTAACCCCGTAACAACAAACAACACTAACCCCCAAACAACAAACAACCCTAACCCCCTAACAACAAACAATCCTAACCCCCGAACAACCAACAACACTAACCCCCTAACCACAGTAAACACTAATATCCTAACAACAAAAACCACTAAACTCCAACAAGAAACAACCCTAAACCCCTAACAACAAACAACACTAACGCCCTAACAACAAACAACCCTAAGCAAACAACAAACAAACCTAACCCACTAACAACAAACAACACTAACACCCTAACAACAAACACCCCTAACCCCCTAACAACAAACAACACTAACCCCCTAACAACAAACAACCCTAAACTCCTAACATCAAAGAACACTAACACCCTAACAACAAACAACACTAACCCCCTAAAAACAAACACTAACCCCAAACAACAAACAACCCTAACCCCTAAAAACCAAAAACACTAACCCACTAACAACAAACAACCCTAAACCACTAACAACAAACAACCCTAACACCCTAACAACAAACAACACTAACCCCCTAACAACAAACAACCCTAAACCTCTAACATCAAACAACACTAACCCCCTAACAACAAACAACCCTAAACCCCTAACATCAAAGAACACTAACACCCTAACAACAAACAACCCTAACCCCCTAACAACAAACGCTAACCCCCAAACAACAAACAACCCTAACCCCTAAAAACCAAAAACACTAACCCACTAACACCAAACAACCCTAACACCCTAACCACAAACAACACTAACCCCCTAACAACAAACAACCCTAACCCACTAACAACAAACAATCCTAACCCTCGAACAACCAACAACACTAACCCCCTAACCACAGTAAACACTAACACCCTAACAACAAAAACCACTAAACCCCAACAAGAAACAACCCTAAACCCCTAACAACAAACAACACTAACCCCCTTACAACAAACAACCCTAACCAAACAACAAAAAACCCTAACCCACTAACAACAAACAACACTAACACCCTAACAACAAACAGCCCTAACACCCTAACAACGAACAACACTAACCGCCTAACAACAAACAACCCAAACCCCCTAACAACAAACACTAACCCCCAAACAACAAACAACC
Source organism: Elephas maximus indicus (assembly GCF_024166365.1). Lineage (NCBI taxonomy): Eukaryota > Metazoa > Chordata > Mammalia > Proboscidea > Elephantidae > Elephas > Elephas maximus. Next base: position 315,532 of record NW_026060260.1, read on the forward strand.
CTAAACCCCTAACATCAAACAACACTTACCCCGTAACAAAACAAAACACTAACACCCTAACAACAAACAATCCTAACCCCCGAACAACCAACAACACTAACCCCCTAACCACAATAAACAGTAACACCCGAACAACAAAAACCACTAAACCCCAACAACAAACAACCCTAAACCCCTAACATCAAACAACACTAACCCCCTAACAACAAACAACCCTAACCAAACAACAAAAAACCCTGACCCACTAACAACAAACAACACTAACACCCTAACAACAAACAGCCCTAACCCCCTAACAACAAACAACACTAACACCCTAACAACAAACAACCCTAACCCCTAAAAACCAAAAACACTAACCCACTAACAACAAACAACCCTAACCCACTAACAACAAACAACCGTAACCCCCTAACAACAAACAACCCTAAACCCCTAACATCAAACAACACTAACCCCCTAACAACACAAAACACTAACCCCCTAACAACAAACAACCCTAAACCCCTGACATCAAAGAACACTAACACCCTAACAACAAACAACCCTAACCCCCTAACAACAAACACTAACCCCCAAACAACAAACAACCCTAACCCCTGAAAACCAAAAACACTAACCCACTAACAACAAACAAACCTAACCCACTAACAACAAACAACACTAACACCCTAACAACAAACAACACTAACCCCCTAATAACAAACAACCCTAAACCCCTAACATCAAATAACACTACCCCCTAACAACACAAAACACTAACGCCCTAACAACAACCAACCCTAACCCCTAAGAACAAACAACACTAACGCCCTAAGAACAAACAACACTAACCCCCAGCAACGAACAATACTAAACCCCAAACAACACAAAACCTAAACCCTTATCAACAAACAACCCTAACCCACTAACAACAAACAACCCTAACACCCTAACAACAAGCAACACTAACCCCCTAACAACAAACAACCCTAAACCACTAACATCAAACATCACTAACCCCCTAACAACACAAAACACTAACACCCTAACAACAAACAACACTAACACCCTAACAACAAAAACCACTAAACCCCAACAAGAAACAACCCTAAACCCCTAACAACAAACACAAACCCCCTAACAACAAACAACACTAACCCCCAACAAGAGACTACCCTAACCCCGTAACAACAAACAACACTAACCCCGTAACAACAAACAACCCTAACACCCAAATAAAAAACAACCCTAACCCCCTAACAACAAACAATTCTAACCCCCGAACAACCAACAACACTAACCCCCTAACCACAATAAACACTAACACCCTAACAACAAAAATCACTAAAACCCAACAAGAAACAACCCTAAACCCCTAACAGCAAACAACACTAACCCCCTAACAACAAAAAACCCTAACCAAACAACAAACAAACCTAACCCACTAACAACAAACAACACTAACACCCTAACAACAAACAACCCTAACCCTCTAACAACAAACAACACTAACACCCTAACAATAAACAACCCTAACCCCCTAACAGCAAACAACACTAACTCCCTAACAACAAACAACCCTAAACCCCTAACATCAAAGAACACTAACACCCTAACAACAAACAACCCTAACCCCCTAACAACAAACACTAACCCCCAAACAACAAAAACCCTAACCCCTGAAAACCAAAAACACTAACCCACTAACAACAAACAACCCTAACCCACTAACAACAAACAACCCTAACACCCTAAAAACAAACAACACTAACCCCCTAACAACAAACAACCCTAAACCCCTAACATCAAACAACACTAACCCCCTAACAACACAAAACACTAACACCCTAACAACAAACAACACTAACACCCTAACAACAAAAACCACTAAACCCCAACAAGAAACAAACCCTAAACCCCTAACAACAAACACTATCCCCCTAACAACAAACAACACTAAACCCCTAACAAGAAACTAACCTAACCCCGTAACAACAAACAACACTAAGTTCCTAACAACAAACAACCTTAACCCCCTAACAGCAAACACCCCTAAACCCCTAACAACAAACAATCCTAACCCTCTAACAACCTACAACAATAACCCCCAACCACAAACAACACTAATCCCGTAAGAACAAACAACACTAACACCCTAACAACAAACAACCTTAGCCCCCTAACAACAAACACTAACCCCGAAACAACAAACAACCCTAACCCCTAAAAACCAAAAACACTAACCCACTAACAACAAACAACCGTAACCCACTAACAACAAACAACCGTAACCCCCTAACAACAAACAACCCTAAACCCCTAACATCAAACAACACTAACCCCCTAACAACACAAAACACTAACCCCCTAACAACAAACAACACTAACTCCCTAACAACAAACAATCCTAAACCCCTAACATCAAAGAACACTAACCCCCTAACAACAAACAACCCTAACCCCCTAACAACAAACACTAACCCCCAAACAACAAACAACCCTAACCCCCTAACAACAAACAATCCTAACCCCCGAACAACCAACAACACTAACCTCCTAACCACAGTAAACACTAACACCCTAACAACAAAAACCACTAAACCCCAACAAGAAACAACCCTAAACCCCTAACAACAAACAACACTATACCCTAACAACAAACAACCCTAACCAAACAACAAAAAACCCTAACCCACTAACAACAAACAACACTAACACCCTAACAACAAACAACCCTAACCCCCTAACAACAAACAACACTAACACCCTAACAACAAACAACCCTAACCCCCTAACAACAAACAACCCTAAACCCCTGACATCAAAGAACACTAACACCCTAACAACAAACAACACTAAACCCCTAACAAGAAACTAACCTAACCCCATAACAACAAACAACACTAACCCCGTAACAACAAACAACACTAACCTCCAAACAACAAACAACCCTAACCCCCTAACAACAATCAATCCTAACCCCCTTACAACCAACAACACTAACCCTCTAACCACAGTAAACACTAACACCCTAACAACAAAAACCACTAAACTCCAACAAGAAACAACCCTAAACCCCTAACAACAAACAACACTAACGCCCTAACAACAAACAACCCTAAGCAAGCAACAAACAAACCTAACCCACTAACAACAAACAACACTAACACCCTAACAACAAACACCCCTAACCCCCTAACAACAAACAACACTAACACCCTAACAACAAACAACCGTAACCCCTAACAACAAACAACACTAACCCCCTAACAACAAACAACCCTAAACCCCTAACATCAAAGAACACTAACCCCCAAACAACAAACAACCCTAACCCCTAAAAACCAAAAACACTAACCCACTAACAACAAACAACCCTAACCCACTAACAACAAACAACCCTAACACCCTAACCACAAACAACACTAACCCCCTAACAACAAACAACCCTAACCCCCAAACAACAAACAGTCCTAACCCCCGAACAACCAACAACACTTACCCCCTAACCACAGTAAACACTAACACCCTAACAACAAAAACCACTAAACCCCAACAAGAAACAACCCTAAACCCCTAACAACAAAGAACACTAACCCCCTAACAACAAACAACCCTAACCAAACAAGAAAAAACCCTAACCCACTAACAACAAACAACACTAACACCCTAACAACAAACAACCCTAACACCCTAACAACGAACAACACTAACCGCCTAACAACAAACAACCCAAACCCCCTAACAACAAACACTAACCCCCAAACAACAAACAACCCTAAACCCCTAACATCAAACAACACTTACCCCGTAACAAAACAAAACACTAACACCCTAACAACAAACAATCCTAACCCCCGAACAACCAACAACACTAACCCCCTAACCACAATAAACAGTAACACCCGAACAACAAAAACCACTAAACCCCAACAACAAACAACCCTAAACCCCTAACATCAAACAACACTAACCCCCTAACAACACAAAACACTAACACCCTAACAACAAACAACACTAACACCCTAACAACAAAAACCACTAAACCCCAACAAGAAACAAACCCTAAACCCCTAACAACAAACACTATCCCCCTAACAACAAACAACACTAAACCCCTAACAAGAAACTAACCTAACCCCGTAACAACAAACAGCACTAACCTCCTAACAACAAACAACCTTAACCCCCTAACAACAAACACCCCTAAACCCCTAACAACAAACAATCCTAACCCTCTAACAGCCTACAACAATAACCCCCAACCACAAACAACACTAATCCCGTAAGAACAAACAACACTAACCCCCTAACAAAAAACAACCCTAAACCCCTAACATCAAAGAACACTAACACCCTAAAAACAAACAACCTTAGCCCCCTAACAACAAACACTAACCCCCAAACAACAAACAACCCTAACCCCTAAAAACCAAAAACACTAACCCACTAACAACAAACAACCCTAACCCACTAACAACAAACAACCGTAACCCCCTAACAACAAACAACCCTAAACCCCTAACATCAAACAACACTAACCCCCTAACAACACAAAACACTAACCCCCTAACAACAAACAACCCTAAACCCCTGACATCAAAGAACACTAACACCCTAACAACAAACAACCCTAACCCCCTAACAACAAACACTAACCCCCAAACAACAAACAACCCTAACCCCTGAAAACCAAAAACACTAACCCACTAACAACAAACAAACCTAACCCACTAACAACAAACAACACTAACACCCTAACAACAAACAACACTAACCCCCTAATAACAAACAACCCTAAACCCCTAACATCAAATAACACTACCCCCTAACAACACAAAACACTAACGCCCTAACAACAACCAACCCTAACCCCTAAGAACAAACAACACTAACGCCCTAAGAACAAACAACACTAACCCCCAGCAACGAACAATACTAAACCCCAAACAACACAAAACCTAAACCCTTATCAACAAACAACCCTAACCCACTAACAACAAACAACCCTAACACCCTAACAACAAGCAACACTAACCCCCTAACAACAAACAACCCTAAACCACTAACATCAAACATCACTAACCCCCTAACAACACAAAACACTAACACCCTAACAACAAACAACACTAACACCCTAACAACAAAAACCACTAAACCCCAACAAGAAACAACCCTAAACCCCTAACAACAAACACAAACCCCCTAACAACAAACAACACTAACCCCCAACAAGAGACTACCCTAACCCCGTAACAACAAACAACACTAACCCCGTAACAACAAACAACCCTAACACCCAAATAAAAAACAACCCTAACCCCCTAACAACAAACAATTCTAACCCCCGAACAACCAACAACACTAACCCCCTAACCACAATAAACACTAACACCCTAACAACAAAAATCACTAAAACCCAACAAGAAACAACCCTAAACCCCTAACAGCAAACAACACTAACCCCCTAACAACAAAAAACCCTAACCAAACAACAAACAAACCTAACCCACTAACAACAAACAACACTAACACCCTAACAACAAACAACCCTAACCCTCTAACAACAAACAACACTAACACCCTAACAATAAACAACCCTAACCCCCTAACAACAAACAACACTAACTCCCTAACAACAAACAACCCTAAACCCCTAACATCAAAGAACACTAACACCCTAACAACAAACAACCCTAACCCCCTAACAACAAACACTAACCCCCAAACAACAAAAACCCTAACCCCTGAAAACCAAAAACACTAACCCACTAACAACAAACAACCCTAACCCACTAACAACAAACAACCCTAACACCCTAAAAACAAACAACACTAACCCCCTAACAACAAACAACCCTAAACCCCTAACATCAAACAACACTAACCCCCTAACAACACAAAACACTAACACCCTAACAACAAACAACACTAACACCCTAACAACAAAAACCACTAAACCCCAACAAGAAACAAACCCTAAACCCCTAACAACAAACACTATCCCCCTAACAACAAACAACACTAAACCCCTAACAAGAAACTAACCTAACCCCGTAACAACAAACAACACTAAGTTCCTAACAACAAACAACCTTAACCCCCTAACAGCAAACACCCCTAAACCCCTAACAACAAACAATCCTAACCCTCTAACAACCTACAACAATAACCCCCAACCACAAACAACACTAATCCCGTAAGAACAAACAACACTAACACCCTAACAACAAACAACCTTAGCCCCCTAACAACAAACACTAACCCCGAAACAACAAACAACCCTAACCCCTAAAAACCAAAAACACTAACCCACTAACAACAAACAACCGTAACCCACTAACAACAAACAACCGTAACCCCCTAACAACAAACAACCCTAAACCCCTAACATCAAACAACACTAACCCCCTAACAACACAAAACACTAACCCCCTAACAACAAACAACACTAACTCCCTAACAACAAACAATCCTAAACCCCTAACATCAAAGAACACTAACCCCCTAACAACAAACAACCCTAACCCCCTAACAACAAACACTAACCCCCAAACAACAAACAACCCTAACCCCCTAACAACAAACAATCCTAACCCCCGAACAACCAACAACACTAACCTCCTAACCACAGTAAACACTAACACCCTAACAACAAAAACCACTAAACCCCAACAAGAAACAACCCTAAACCCCTAACAACAAACAACACTATACCCTAACAACAAACAACCCTAACCAAACAACAAAAAACCCTAACCCACTAACAACAAACAACACTAACACCCTAACAACAAACAACCCTAACCCCCTAACAACAAACAACACTAACACCCTAACAACAAACAACCCTAACCCCCTAACAACAAACAACCCTAAACCCCTGACATCAAAGAACACTAACACCCTAACAACAAACAACACTAAACCCCTAACAAGAAACTAACCTAACCCCATAACAACAAACAACACTAACCCCGTAACAACAAACAACACTAACCTCCAAACAACAAACAACCCTAACCCCCTAACAACAATCAATCCTAACCCCCTTACAACCAACAACACTAACCCTCTAACCACAGTAAACACTAACACCCTAACAACAAAAACCACTAAACTCCAACAAGAAACAACCCTAAACCCCTAACAACAAACAACACTAACGCCCTAACAACAAACAACCCTAAGCAAGCAACAAACAAACCTAACCCACTAACAACAAACAACACTAACACCCTAACAACAAACACCCCTAACCCCCTAACAACAAACAACACTAACACCCTAACAACAAACAACCGTAACCCCTAACAACAAACAACACTAACCCCCTAACAACAAACAACCCTAAACCCCTAACATCAAAGAACACTAACCCCCAAACAACAAACAACCCTAACCCCTAAAAACCAAAAACACTAACCCACTAACAACAAACAACCCTAACCCACTAACAACAAACAACCCTAACACCCTAACCACAAACAACACTAACCCCCTAACAACAAACAACCCTAACCCCCAAACAACAAACAGTCCTAACCCCCGAACAACCAACAACACTTACCCCCTAACCACAGTAAACACTAACACCCTAACAACAAAAACCACTAAACCCCAACAAGAAACAACCCTAAACCCCTAACAACAAAGAACACTAACCCCCTAACAACAAACAACCCTAACCAAACAAGAAAAAACCCTAACCCACTAACAACAAACAACACTAACACCCTAACAACAAACAACCCTAACCCCCTAACAACAAACAACACTAACACCCTAACAACAAACAAACCTAACCCCCTAACAACAAACAACCCTAAACCCCTAACATCAAAGAACACTAACACCCTAACAACAAACAACCCTAACCCCTGAAAACCAAAAACACTAACCCACTAACAACAAACAACCCTAACCCACTAACAACAAACAACCCTAACACCCTAACAACAAACAACACTAACCCCCTAACAACAAACAACCCTAAACCCCTAACATCAAACAACACTAACACCCTAACAACAAACAACACTAACCCCCTAACAACAAACAACCCTAACCCCCTAACAACAAACAACACTAACCCCTAAAAACCAAAAACACTAACCCACTAACAAGAAACAACCCTAACCCACTAACAACAAACAACCCTAACCCCCTAACAACAAACAACCCTAAACCCCTAACACCAAACAACACTAACCCCCTAACAACACAAAACACTAACACCCTAACAACAAACAACACTAACACCCTAACAACAAACACCACTAAACCCCAACAAGAAACAACCCTAAACCCCTAACAACAAACACTAACCCCCTAACAACAAACAACCCTAACACCCTTACAACAAACAACACTAACCCCGTAACAACAAACAACCCTAACCCCCAAACAACAAACAACCCTAACCCCCTAACAACAAACAATCCTAACCCCCGAACAACCAACAACACTAACCCACTAACCACAATAAACACTAACACCCTAACAACAAAAACCACTAAACCCCAACAAGAAACAACCCTCAACTCCTAACAACAAACAACACTAACCCCCTAACAACAAAAAACCCTAACCAAGCAACAAAGAAACCTAACCCACTAACAACAAACAACACTAATACCCTAACAACAAACAACCCTAACCCCCTAACAACAAAAAACACTAACACCCTAACAACAAACAACCCTAACCCCTAACAACAAACAACACTAACCCCCTAACAACAAAAAACACTAAACCCCGAACAAGAAACTACCCTAACCCCGTAAAAACAAACAACACTAACCCCGTAACAACAAACAACCGTAACCCCCAAACAACAAACAACCCTAACCCCCTAACAACAAACAATCCTAACCCCCGAACAACCAACAACACTAACCCCCAAACCACAGTAAACACTAACACCCTAACAACAAAAACCAATAAACCTCAACAAGAAACAACCCTAAACCCCTAACAACAAACAACACTAACCCCCTAACAACAAACAACCCTAACCAAACAACAAAAAACCCTAACCCACTAACAACAAACAACACTAACACCCTAACAACAAACAACCCTAACCCCCTAACAACAAACAACACTAACACCCTAACAACAAACAACCCTAACACCCTAACAACAAACAACACTAACCCCCTAACAACAAACAACCCTAAACCCCTAACATCAAAGAACACTAACACCCTAACAACAAACAACCCTAACCCCCTAACAACAAACACTAACCCCCAAACAACAAACAACCCTAACCCCTGAAAAAAAAAAACACTAAACCACTAACAACAAACAACCCTAACCCACAAACAACAAACAACCCTAACACCCTAACGACAAACAACACTAACCCCCTAACAACAAACAACCCTAAACCCCTAACATCAAAGAACACTAACCCCCTAACAACAAACAACCCTAAACCCCTAACAACAAATGCTAACCCCAAACAACAAACAACCCTAACCCCTAAAAACCAAAAACACTAACCCACTAACAACAAACAACCCTAATCCACTAACAACAAACAACCCTAACACCCTAACAACAAACAATCATAACCCCCGAACAACCAACAACACTAACCCCCTAACCACAGTAAACACTAACGCCCTAACAAGAAAAACCACTAAACCCCAACAAGAAATAACCCTAAACCCCTAACAACAAACAACACTAACCCCCTAACAACAAACAACCCTAACCAAACAACAAAAAACCCTGACCCACTAACAACAAACAACACTAACACCCTAACAACAAACAGCCCTAACCCCCTAACAACAAACAACACTAACACCCTAACAACAAACAACCCTAACCCCTAAAAACCAAAAACACTAACCCACTAACAACAAACAACCCTAACCCACTAACAACAAACAACCGTAACCCCCTAACAACAAACAACCCTAAACCCCTAACATCAAACAACACTAACCCCCTAACAACACAAAACACTAACCCCCTAACAACAAACAACCCTAAACCCCTGACATCAAAGAACACTAACACCCTAACAACAAACAACCCTAACCCCCTAACAACAAACACTAACCCCCAAACAACAAACAACCCTAACCCCTGAAAACCAAAAACACTAACCCACTAACAACAAACAAACCTAACCCACTAACAACAAACAACACTAACACCCTAACAACAAACAACACTAACCCCCTAATAACAAACAACCCTAAACCCCTAACATCAAATAACACTACCCCCTAACAACACAAAACACTAACGCCCTAACAACAACCAACCCTAACCCCTAAGAACAAACAACACTAACGCCCTAAGAACAAACAACACTAACCCCCAGCAACGAACAATACTAAACCCCAAACAACACAAAACCTAAACCCTTATCAACAAACAACCCTAACCCACTAACAACAAACAACCCTAACACCCTAACAACAAGCAACACTAACCCCCTAACAACAAACAACCCTAAACCACTAACATCAAACATCACTAACCCCCTAACAACACAAAACACTAACACCCTAACAACAAACAACACTAACACCCTAACAACAAAAACCACTAAACCCCAACAAGAAACAACCCTAAACCCCTAACAACAAACACAAACCCCCTAACAACAAACAACACTAACCCCCAACAAGAGACTACCCTAACCCCGTAACAACAAACAACACTAACCCCGTAACAACAAACAACCCTAACACCCAAATAAAAAACAACCCTAACCCCCTAACAACAAACAATTCTAACCCCCGAACAACCAACAACACTAACCCCCTAACCACAATAAACACTAACACCCTAACAACAAAAATCACTAAAACCCAACAAGAAACAACCCTAAACCCCTAACAGCAAACAACACTAACCCCCTAACAACAAAAAACCCTAACCAAACAACAAACAAACCTAACCCACTAACAACAAACAACACTAACACCCTAACAACAAACAACCCTAACCCTCTAACAACAAACAACACTAACACCCTAACAATAAACAACCCTAACCCCCTAACAACAAACAACACTAACTCCCTAACAACAAACAACCCTAAACCCCTAACATCAAAGAACACTAACACCCTAACAACAAACAACCCTAACCCCCTAACAACAAACACTAACCCCCAAACAACAAAAACCCTAACCCCTGAAAACCAAAAACACTAACCCACTAACAACAAACAACCCTAACCCACTAACAACAAACAACCCTAACACCCTAAAAACAAACAACACTAACCCCCTAACAACAAACAACCCTAAACCCCTAACATCAAACAACACTAACCCCCTAACAACACAAAACACTAACACCCTAACAACAAACAACACTAACACCCTAACAACAAAAACCACTAAACCCCAACAAGAAACAAACCCTAAACCCCTAACAACAAACACTATCCCCCTAACAACAAACAACACTAAACCCCTAACAAGAAACTAACCTAACCCCGTAACAACAAACAACACTAAGTTCCTAACAACAAACAACCTTAACCCCCTAACAGCAAACACCCCTAAACCCCTAACAACAAACAATCCTAACCCTCTAACAACCTACAACAATAACCCCCAACCACAAACAACACTAATCCCGTAAGAACAAACAACACTAACACCCTAACAACAAACAACCTTAGCCCCCTAACAACAAACACTAACCCCGAAACAACAAACAACCCTAACCCCTAAAAACCAAAAACACTAACCCACTAACAACAAACAACCGTAACCCACTAACAACAAACAACCGTAACCCCCTAACAACAAACAACCCTAAACCCCTAACATCAAACAACACTAACCCCCTAACAACACAAAACACTAACCCCCTAACAACAAACAACACTAACTCCCTAACAACAAACAATCCTAAACCCCTAACATCAAAGAACACTAACCCCCTAACAACAAACAACCCTAACCCCCTAACAACAAACACTAACCCCCAAACAACAAACAACCCTAACCCCCTAACAACAAACAATCCTAACCCCCGAACAACCAACAACACTAACCTCCTAACCACAGTAAACACTAACACCCTAACAACAAAAACCACTAAACCCCAACAAGAAACAACCCTAAACCCCTAACAACAAACAACACTATACCCTAACAACAAACAACCCTAACCAAACAACAAAAAACCCTAACCCACTAACAACAAACAACACTAACACCCTAACAACAAACAACCCTAACCCCCTAACAACAAACAACACTAACACCCTAACAACAAACAACCCTAACCCCCTAACAACAAACAACCCTAAACCCCTGACATCAAAGAACACTAACACCCTAACAACAAACAACACTAAACCCCTAACAAGAAACTAACCTAACCCCATAACAACAAACAACACTAACCCCGTAACAACAAACAACACTAACCTCCAAACAACAAACAACCCTAACCCCCTAACAACAATCAATCCTAACCCCCTTACAACCAACAACACTAACCCTCTAACCACAGTAAACACTAACACCCTAACAACAAAAACCACTAAACTCCAACAAGAAACAACCCTAAACCCCTAACAACAAACAACACTAACGCCCTAACAACAAACAACCCTAAGCAAGCAACAAACAAACCTAACCCACTAACAACAAACAACACTAACACCCTAACAACAAACACCCCTAACCCCCTAACAACAAACAACACTAACACCCTAACAACAAACAACCGTAACCCCTAACAACAAACAACACTAACCCCCTAACAACAAACAACCCTAAACCCCTAACATCAAAGAACACTAACCCCCTAACAACAAACAACCCTAACCAAACAAGAAAAAACCCTAACCCACTAACAACAAACAACACTAACACCCTAACAACAAACAACCCTAACCCCCTAACAACAAACAACACTAACACCCTAACAACAAACAAACCTAACCCCCTAACAACAAACAACCCTAAACCCCTAACATCAAAGAACACTAACACCCTAACAACAAACAACCCTAACCCCTGAAAACCAAAAACACTAACCCACTAACAACAAACAACCCTAACCCACTAACAACAAACAACCCTAACACCCTAACAACAAACAACACTAACCCCCTAACAACAAACAACCCTAAACCCCTAACATCAAACAACACTAACACCCTAACAACAAACAACACTAACCCCCTAACAACAAACAACCCTAACCCCCTAACAACAAACAACACTAACCCCTAAAAACCAAAAACACTAACCCACTAACAAGAAACAACCCTAACCCACTAACAACAAACAACCCTAACCCCCTAACAACAAACAACCCTAAACCCCTAACACCAAACAACACTAACCCCCTAACAACACAAAACACTAACACCCTAACAACAAACAACACTAACACCCTAACAACAAACACCACTAAACCCCAACAAGAAACAACCCTAAACCCCTAACAACAAACACTAACCCCCTAACAACAAACAACCCTAACACCCTTACAACAAACAACACTAACCCCGTAACAACAAACAACCCTAACCCCCAAACAACAAACAACCCTAACCCCCTAACAACAAACAATCCTAACCCCCGAACAACCAACAACACTAACCCACTAACCACAATAAACACTAACACCCTAACAACAAAAACCACTAAACCCCAACAAGAAACAACCCTCAACTCCTAACAACAAACAACACTAACCCCCTAACAACAAAAAACCCTAACCAAGCAACAAAGAAACCTAACCCACTAACAACAAACAACACTAATACCCTAACAACAAACAACCCTAACCCCCTAACAACAAAAAACACTAACACCCTAACAACAAACAACCCTAACCCCTAACAACAAACAACACTAACCCCCTAACAACAAAAAACACTAAACCCCGAACAAGAAACTACCCTAACCCCGTAAAAACAAACAACACTAACCCCGTAACAACAAACAACCGTAACCCCCAAACAACAAACAACCCTAACCCCCTAACAACAAACAATCCTAACCCCCGAACAACCAACAACACTAACCCCCAAACCACAGTAAACACTAACACCCTAACAACAAAAACCAATAAACCTCAACAAGAAACCACCCTAAACCCCTAACAACAAACAACACTAACCCCCTAACAACAAACAACCCTAACCAAACAACAAAAAACCCTAACCCACTAACAACAAACAACACTAACACCCTAACAACAAACAACCCTAACCCCCTAACAACAAACAACACTAACACCCTAACAACAAACAACCCTAACACCCTAACAACAAACAACACTAACACCCTAACAACAAACAACCCTAAACCCCTAACATCAAAGAACACTAACACCCTAACAACAAACAACCCTAACCCCCTAAGAACAAACACTAACCCCCAAACAACAAACAACCCTAACCCCTGAAAAAAAAAAACACTAAACCACTAACAACAAACAACCCTAACCCACAAACAACAAACAACCCTAACACCCTAACGACAAACAACACTAACCCCCTAACAACAAACAACCCTAAACCCCTAACATCAAAGAACACTAACCCCCTAACAACAAACAACCCTAAACCCCTAACAACAAACGCTAACCCCAAACAACAAACAACCCTAACCCCTAAAAACCAAAAACACTAACCCACTAACAACAAACAACCCTAATCCACTAACAACAAACAACCCTAACACCCTAACAACAAACAATCATAACCCCCGAACAACCAACAACACTAACCCCCTAACCACAGTAAACACTAACGCCCTAACAAGAAAAACCACTAAACCCCAACAAGAAATAACCCTAAACCCCTAACAACAAACAACACTAACCCCCTAACAACAAACAACCCTAACCAAACAACAAAAAACCCTGACCCACTAACAACAAACAACACTAACACCCTAACAACAAACAGCCCTAACCCCCTAACAACAAACAACACTAACACCCTAACAACAAACAACCCTAACCCCTAAAAACCAAAAACACTAACCCACTAACAACAAACAACCCTAACCCACTAACAACAAACAACCGTAACCCCCTAACAACAAACAACCCTAAACCCCTAACATCAAACAACACTAACCCCCTAACAACACAAAACACTAACCCCCTAACAACAAACAACCCTAAACCCCTGACATCAAAGAACACTAACACCCTAACAACAAACAACCCTAACCCCCTAACAACAAACACTAACCCCCAAACAACAAACAACCCTAACCCCTGAAAACCAAAAACACTAACCCACTAACAACAAACAAACCTAACCCACTAACAACAAACAACACTAACACCCTAACAACAAACAACACTAACCCCCTAATAACAAACAACCCTAAACCCCTAACATCAAATAACACTACCCCCTAACAACACAAAACACTAACGCCCTAACAACAACCAACCCTAACCCCTAAGAACAAACAACACTAACGCCCTAAGAACAAACAACACTAACCCCCAGCAACGAACAATACTAAACCCCAAACAACACAAAACCTAAACCCTTATCAACAAACAACCCTAACCCACTAACAACAAACAACCCTAACACCCTAACAACAAGCAACACTAACCCCCTAACAACAAACAACCCTAAACCACTAACATCAAACATCACTAACCCCCTAACAACACAAAACACTAACACCCTAACAACAAACAACACTAACACCCTAACAACAAAAACCACTAAACCCCAACAAGAAACAACCCTAAACCCCTAACAACAAACACAAACCCCCTAACAACAAACAACACTAACCCCCAACAAGAGACTACCCTAACCCCGTAACAACAAACAACACTAACCCCGTAACAACAAACAACCCTAACACCCAAATAAAAAACAACCCTAACCCCCTAACAACAAACAATTCTAACCCCCGAACAACCAACAACACTAACCCCCTAACCACAATAAACACTAACACCCTAACAACAAAAATCACTAAAACCCAACAAGAAACAACCCTAAACCCCTAACAGCAAACAACACTAACCCCCTAACAACAAAAAACCCTAACCAAACAACAAACAAACCTAACCCACTAACAACAAACAACACTAACACCCTAACAACAAACAACCCTAACCCCCTAACAACAAACACTAACCCCCAAACAACAAAAACCCTAACCCCTGAAAACCAAAAACACTAACCCACTAACAACAAACAACCCTAACCCACTAACAACAAACAACCCTAACACCCTAAAAACAAACAACACTAACCCCCTAACAACAAACAACCCTAAACCCCTAACATCAAACAACACTAACCCCCTAACAACACAAAACACTAACACCCTAACAACAAACAACACTAACACCCTAACAACAAAAACCACTAAACCCCAACAAGAAACAAACCCTAAACCCCTAACAACAAACACTATCCCCCTAACAACAAACAACACTAAACCCCTAACAAGAAACTAACCTAACCCCGTAACAACAAACAACACTAAGTTCCTAACAACAAACAACCTTAACCCCCTAACAGCAAACACCCCTAAACCCCTAACAACAAACAATCCTAACCCTCTAACAACCTACAACAATAACCCCCAACCACAAACAACACTAATCCCGTAAGAACAAACAACACTAACACCCTAACAACAAACAACCTTAGCCCCCTAACAACAAACACTAACCCCGAAACAACAAACAACCCTAACCCCTAAAAACCAAAAACACTAACCCACTAACAACAAACAACCGTAACCCACTAACAACAAACAACCGTAACCCCCTAACAACAAACAACCCTAAACCCCTAACATCAAACAACACTAACCCCCTAACAACACAAAACACTAACCCCCTAACAACAAACAACACTAACTCCCTAACAACAAACAATCCTAAACCCCTAACATCAAAGAACACTAACCCCCTAACAACAAACAACCCTAACCCCCTAACAACAAACACTAACCCCCAAACAACAAACAACCCTAACCCCCTAACAACAAACAATCCTAACCCCCGAACAACCAACAACACTAACCTCCTAACCACAGTAAACACTAACACCCTAACAACAAAAACCACTAAACCCCAACAAGAAACAACCCTAAACCCCTAACAACAAACAACACTATACCCTAACAACAAACAACCCTAACCAAACAACAAAAAACCCTAACCCACTAACAACAAACAACACTAACACCCTAACAACAAACAACCCTAACCCCCTAACAACAAACAACACTAACACCCTAACAACAAACAACCCTAACCCCCTAACAACAAACAACCCTAAACCCCTGACATCAAAGAACACTAACACCCTAACAACAAACAACACTAAACCCCTAACAAGAAACTAACCTAACCCCATAACAACAAACAACACTAACCCCGTAACAACAAACAACACTAACCTCCAAACAACAAACAACCCTAACCCCCTAACAACAATCAATCCTAACCCCCTTACAACCAACAACACTAACCCTCTAACCACAGTAAACACTAACACCCTAACAACAAAAACCACTAAACTCCAACAAGAAACAACCCTAAACCCCTAACAACAAACAACACTAACGCCCTAACAACAAACAACCCTAAGCAAGCAACAAACAAACCTAACCCACTAACAACAAACAACACTAACACCCTAACAACAAACACCCCTAACCCCCTAACAACAAACAACACTAACACCCTAACAACAAACAACCGTAACCCCTAACAACAAACAACACTAACCCCCTAACAACAAACAACCCTAAACCCCTAACATCAAAGAACACTAACCCCCTAACAACAAACAACCCTAACCAAACAAGAAAAAACCCTAACCCACTAACAACAAACAACACTAACACCCTAACAACAAACAACCCTAACCCCCTAACAACAAACAACACTAACACCCTAACAACAAACAAACCTAACCCCCTAACAACAAACAACCCTAAACCCCTAACATCAAAGAACACTAACACCCTAACAACAAACAACCCTAACCCCTGAAAACCAAAAACACTAACCCACTAACAACAAACAACCCTAACCCACTAACAACAAACAACCCTAACACCCTAACAACAAACAACACTAACCCCCTAACAACAAACAACCCTAAACCCCTAACATCAAACAACACTAACACCCTAACAACAAACAACACTAACCCCCTAACAACAAACAACCCTAACCCCCTAACAACAAACAACACTAACCCCTAAAAACCAAAAACACTAACCCACTAACAAGAAACAACCCTAACCCACTAACAACAAACAACCCTAACCCCCTAACAACAAACAACCCTAAACCCCTAACACCAAACAACACTAACCCCCTAACAACACAAAACACTAACACCCTAACAACAAACAACACTAACACCCTAACAACAAACACCACTAAACCCCAACAAGAAACAACCCTAAACCCCTAACAACAAACACTAACCCCCTAACAACAAACAACCCTAACACCCTTACAACAAACAACACTAACCCCGTAACAACAAACAACCCTAACCCCCAAACAACAAACAACCCTAACCCCCTAACAACAAACAATCCTAACCCCCGAACAACCAACAACACTAACCCACTAACCACAATAAACACTAACACCCTAACAACAAAAACCACTAAACCCCAACAAGAAACAACCCTCAACTCCTAACAACAAACAACACTAACCCCCTAACAACAAAAAACCCTAACCAAGCAACAAAGAAACCTAACCCACTAACAACAAACAACACTAATACCCTAACAACAAACAACCCTAACCCCCTAACAACAAAAAACACTAACACCCTAACAACAAACAACCCTAACCCCTAACAACAAACAACACTAACCCCCTAACAACAAAAAACACTAAACCCCGAACAAGAAACTACCCTAACCCCGTAAAAACAAACAACACTAACCCCGTAACAACAAACAACCGTAACCCCCAAACAACAAACAACCCTAACCCCCTAACAACAAACAATCCTAACCCCCGAACAACCAACAACACTAACCCCCAAACCACAGTAAACACTAACACCCTAACAACAAAAACCAATAAACCTCAACAAGAAACAACCCTAAACCCCTAACAACAAACAACACTAACCCCCTAACAACAAACAACCCTAACCAAACAACAAAAAACCCTAACCCACTAACAACAAACAACACTAACACCCTAACAACAAACAACCCTAACCCCCTAACAACAAACAACACTAACACCCTAACAACAAACAACCCTAACACCCTAACAACAAACAACACTAACCCCCTAACAACAAACAACCCTAAACCCCTAACATCAAAGAACACTAACACCCTAACAACAAACAACCCTAACCCCCTAACAACAAACACTAACCCCCAAACAACAAACAACCCTAACCCCTGAAAAAAAAAAACACTAAACCACTAACAACAAACAACCCTAACCCACAAACAACAAACAACCCTAACACCCTAACGACAAACAACACTAACCCCCTAACAACAAACAACCCTAAACCCCTAACATCAAAGAACACTAACCCCCTAACAACAAACAACCCTAAACCCCTAACAACAAACGCTAACCCCAAACAACAAACAACCCTAACCCCTAAAAACCAAAAACACTAACCCACTAACAACAAACAACCCTAATCCACTAACAACAAACAACCCTAACACCCTAACAACAAACAATCATAACCCCCGAACAACCAACAACACTAACCCCCTAACCACAGTAAACACTAACGCCCTAACAAGAAAAACCACTAAACCCCAACAAGAAATAACCCTAAACCCCTAACAACAAACAACACTAACCCCCTAACAACAAACAACCCTAACCAAACAACAAAAAACCCTGACCCACTAACAACAAACAACACTAACACCCTAACAACAAACAGCCCTAACCCCCTAACAACAAACAACACTAACACCCTAACAACAAACAACCCTAACCCCCTAGCAACAAACAACCCTAAACCCCTGACATCAAAGAACACTAACACCCTAACAACAAACAACCCTAGCCCCCTAACAACAAACACTAACCCCCAAACAACAAACAACCCTAACCCCTGAAAACCAAAAACACTAACCCACTAACAACAAACAACCCTATCCCACTAACAACAAACAACCCTAACACCCTAACCACAAACAAACAACACTAACACCCTAACAACAAAAACCACTAAACCCCAACAAGAAACAACCCTAAACCCCTAACAACAAACACTAACCCCCTAACAACAAACAACACTAAACCCCTAACAAGAAACTACCCTAACCCCGTAACAACAAACAACACTAACCCCGTAACAACAAACAACCCTAACCCCCAAACAACAAACAACCCTAACCCCCTAACAACAAACAATCCTAACCCCCGAACAACCAACAACACTAACCCCCTAACCACAATAAACACTAACACCCGAACAACAAAAACCACTAAACCCCAACAAGAAACAACCTTAAACCCCTAACAACAAAAAACACTAACCCCCTAACAAAAAACAACCCTAACCAAACAACAAACAAACCTAACCCACTAACAACAAACAACACTAACACCCTAACGACAAACAACCCTAACCCCCTAACAACAAACAACACTAACACCCTAACAACAAACAACCCTAACCCCCTAACAACAAACAACACTAACCCCTAAAAACCAAAAACACTAACCCACTAACAAGAAACAACCCTAACCCACGAACAACAAACAACCCTAACCCCCTAACAACAAACAACCCTAAACCCCTAACACCAAACAACACTAACCCCCTAACAACACAAAACACTAACACCCTAACAACAAACAACACTAACACCCTAACAACAAAAACCACTAAACCCCAACAAGAAACAACCCTAAACCCCTAACAACAAACACTAACCCCCTAACAACAAACAACACTAAACCCCTAACAAGAAACTACCCTAACCCCGTAACAACAAACAACACTAACCCCGTAACAACAAACAACACTAACCCCCAAACAACAAACAACCCTAACCCCCTAACAACAAACAATCCTAACCCCCGAACAACCAACAACACTAACCCCCTAACCACAGTAAACACTAATATCCTAACAACAAAAACCACTAAACTCCAACAAGAAACAACCCTAAACCCCTAACAACAAACAACACTAACGCCCTAACAGCAAACAACCCTAAGCAAACAACAAACAAACCTAACCCACTAACAACAAACAACACTAACACCCTAACAACAAACACCCCTAACCCCCCAACAACAAACAACACTAACCCCCTAACAACAAACAACCCTAAACTCCTAACATCAAAGAACACTAACACCCTAACAACAAACAACACTAACCCCCTAAAAACAAACACTAACCCCAAACAACAAACAACCCTAACCCCTAAAAACCAAAAACACTAACCCACTAACAACAAACAACCCTAAACCACTAACAACAAACAACCCTAACACCCTAACAACAAACAACACTAACCCCCTAACAACAAACAACCCTAAACCTCTAACATCAAACAACACTAACCCCCTAACAACAAACAACCCTAAACCCCTAACATCAAAGAACACTAACACCCTAACAACAAACAACCCTAACCCCCTAACAACAAACGCTAACCCCCAAACAACAAACAACCCTAACCCCTAAAAACCAAAAACACTAACCCACTAACACCATACAACCCTAACACCCTAACCACAAACAACACTAACCCCCTAACAACAAACAACCCTAACCCACTAACAACAAACAATCCTAAC
This sequence comes from Elephas maximus indicus, assembly GCF_024166365.1. NCBI lineage: Eukaryota > Metazoa > Chordata > Mammalia > Proboscidea > Elephantidae > Elephas > Elephas maximus. Next base: position 337,300 of record NW_026060260.1, read on the forward strand.
CCCCGAACAACCAACAACACTAACCCCCTAACCACAGTAAACACTAACACCCTAACAACAAAAACCACTAAACCCCAACAAGAAACAACCCTAAACCCCTAACAACAAACAACACTAACCCCCTTACAACAAACAACCCTAACCAAACAACAAAAAACCCTAACCCACTAACAACAAACAACACTAACACCCTAACAACAAACAGCCCTAACACCCTAACAACGAACAACACTAACCGCCTAACAACAAACAACCCAAACCCCCTAACAACAAACACTAACCCCCAAACAACAAACAACCCTAAACCCCTAACATCAAACAACACTTACCCCGTAACAAAACAAAACACTAACACCCTAACAACAAACAATCCTAACCCCCGAACAACCAACAACACTAACCCCCTAACCACAATAAACAGTAACACCCGAACAACAAAAACCACTAAACCCCAACAACAAACAACCCTAAACCCCTAACATCAAACAACACTAACCCACTAACAACACAAAACACTAACACCCTAACAACAAACAACACTAACACCCTAACAACAAAAACCACTAAACCCCAACAAGAAACAAACCCTAAACCCCTAACAACAAACACTATCCCCCTAACAACAAACAACACTAAACCCCTAACAAGAAACTAACCTAACCCCGTAACAACAAACAGCACTAACCTCCTAACAACAAACAACCTTAACCCCCTAACAACAAACACCCCTAAACCCCTAACAACAAACAATCCTAACCCTCTAACAACCTACAACAATAACCCCCAACCACAAACAACACTAATCCCGTAAGAACAAACAACACTAACCCCCTAACAAAAAACAACCCTAAACCCCTAACATCAAAGAACACTAACACCCTAACAACAAACAACCTTAGCCCCCTAACAACAAACACTAACCCCCAAACAACAAACAACCCTAACCCCTAAAAACCAAAAACACTAACCCACTAACAACAAACAACCCTAACCCACTAACAACAAACAACCGTAACCCCCTAACAACAAACAACCCTAAACCCCTAACATCAAACAACACTAACCCCCTAACAACACAAAACACTAACCCCCTAACAACAAACAACACTAACTCCCTAACAACAAACAATCCTAAACCCCTAACATCAAAGAACACTAACCCCCTAACAACAAACAACCCTAACCCCCTAACAACAAACAATCCTAACCCCCGAACAACCAACAACACTAACCTCCTAACCACAGTAAACACTAACACCCTAACAACAAAAACCACTAAACCCCAACAAGAAACAACCCTAAACCCCTAACAACAAACAACACTATACCCTAACAACAAACAACCCTAACCAAACAACAAAAAACCCTAACCCACTAACAACAAACAACACTAACACCCTAACAACAAACAACCCTAACCCCCTAACAACAAACAACACTAACACCCTAACAACAAACAACCCTAACCCCCTAACAACAAACAACCCTAAACCCCTGACATCAAAGAACACTAACACCCTAACAACAAACAACCCTAACCCCCTAACAACAAACACTAACCCCCAAACAACAAACAACCCTAACCCCTGAAAACCAAAAACACTAACCCACTAACAACAAACAAACCTAACCCACTAACAACAAACAACCCTAACACCCTAACAACAAACAACACTAACCCCCTAATAACAAACAACCCTAAACCCCTAACATCAAATAACACTACCACCTAACAACACAAAACACTAACACCCTAACAACAACCAACCCTAACCCCTAAGAACAAACAACACTAACGCCCTAAGAACAAACAACACTAACCCCCAGCAACGAACAATACTAAACCCCAAACAACACAAAACCTAAACCCTTATCAACAAACAACCCTAACCCACTAACAACAAACAACACTAACACCCTAACAACAAGCAACACTAACCCCCTAACAACAAACAACCCTAAACCACTAACATCAAACATCACTAACCCCCTAACAACACAAAACACTAACACCCTAACAACAAACAACACTAACACCCTAACAACAAAAACCACTAAACCCCAACAAGAAACAACCCTAAACCCCTAACAACAAACACAAACCCCCTAACAACAAACAACACTAACCCCCAACAAGAGACTACCCTAACCCCGTAACAACAAACAACACTAACCCCGTAACAACAAACAACCCTAACACCCAAATAAAAAACAACCCTAACCCCCTAACAACAAACAATTCTAACCCCCGAACAACCAACAACACTAACCCCCTAACCACAATAAACACTAACACCCTAACAACAAAAATCACTAAAACCCAACAAGAAACAACCCTAAACCCCTAACAGCAAACAACACTAACGCCCTAACAACAAACAACCCTAAGCAAACAACAAACAAACCTAACCCACTAACAACAAACAACACTAACACCCTAACAACAAACACCCCTAACCCCCTAACAACAAACAACACTAACCCCCTAACAACAAACAACCCTAAACTCCTAACATCAAAGAACACTAACACCCTAACAACAAACAACACTAACCCCCTAAAAACAAACACTAACCCCAAACAACAAACAACCCTAACCCCTAAAAACCAAAAACACTAACCCACTAACAACAAACAACCCTAAACCACTAACAACAAACAACCCTAACACCCTAACAACAAACAACACTAACCCCCTAACAACAAACAACCCTAAACCTCTAACATCAAACAACACTAACCCCCTAACAACAAACAACCCTAAACCCCTAACATCAAAGAACACTAACACCCTAACAACAAACAACCCTAACCCCCTAACAACAAACGCTAACCCCCAAACAACAAACAACCCTAACCCCTAAAAACCAAAAACACTAACCCACTAACAACAAACAACCCTAACACCCTAACCACAAACAACACTAACCCCCTAACAACAAACAACCCTAACCCACTAACAACAAACAATCCTAACCCCCGAACAACCAACAACACTAACCCCCTAACCACAGTAAACACTAACACCCTAACAACAAAAACCACTAAACCCCAACAAGAAACAACCCTAAACCCCTAACAACAAACAACACTAACCCCCTTACAACAAACAACCCTAACCAAACAACAAAAAACCCTAACCCACTAACAACAAACAACACTAACACCCTAACAACAAACAGCCCTAACACCCTAACAACGAACAACACTAACCGCCTAACAACAAACAACCCAAACCCCCTAACAACAAACACTAACCCCCAAACAACAAACAACCCTAAACCCCTAACATCAAACAACACTTACCCCGTAACAAAACAAAACACTAACACCCTAACAACAAACAATCCTAACCCCCGAACAACCAACAACACTAACCCCCTAACCACAATAAACAGTAACACCCGAACAACAAAAACCACTAAACCCCAACAACAAACAACCCTAAACCCCTAACATCAAACAACACTAACCCCCTAACAACACAAAACACTAACACCCTAACAACAAACAACACTAACACCCTAACAACAAAAACCACTAAACCCCAACAAGAAACAAACCCTAAACCCCTAACAACAAACACTATCCCCCTAACAACAAACAACACTAAACCCCTAACAAGAAACTAACCTAACCCCGTAACAACAAACAGCACTAACCTCCTAACAACAAACAACCTTAACCCCCTAACAACAAACACCCCTAAACCCCTAACAACAAACAATCCTAACCCTCTAACAACCTACAACAATAACCCCCAACCACAAACAACACTAATCCCGTAAGAACAAACAACACTAACCCCCTAACAAAAAACAACCCTAAACCCCTAACATCAAAGAACACTAACACCCTAAAAACAAACAACCTTAGCCCCCTAACAACAAACACTAACCCCCAAACAACAAACAACCCTAACCCCTAAAAACCAAAAACACTAACCCACTAACAACAAACAACCCTAACCCACTAACAACAAACAACCGTAACCCCCTAACAACAAACAACCCTAAACCCCTAACATCAAACAACACTAACCCCCTAACAACACAAAACACTAACCCCCTAACAACAAACAACCCTAAACCCCTGACATCAAAGAACACTAACACCCTAACAACAAACAACCCTAACCCCCTAACAACAAACACTAACCCCCAAACAACAAACAACCCTAACCCCTGAAAACCAAAAACACTAACCCACTAACAACAAACAAACCTAACCCACTAACAACAAACAACACTAACACCCTAACAACAAACAACACTAACCCCCTAATAACAAACAACCCTAAACCCCTAACATCAAATAACACTACCCCCTAACAACACAAAACACTAACGCCCTAACAACAACCAACCCTAACCCCTAAGAACAAACAACACTAACGCCCTAAGAACAAACAACACTAACCCCCAGCAACGAACAATACTAAACCCCAAACAACACAAAACCTAAACCCTTATCAACAAACAACCCTAACCCACTAACAACAAACAACCCTAACACCCTAACAACAAGCAACACTAACCCCCTAACAACAAACAACCCTAAACCACTAACATCAAACATCACTAACCCCCTAACAACACAAAACACTAACACCCTAACAACAAACAACACTAACACCCTAACAACAAAAACCACTAAACCCCAACAAGAAACAACCCTAAACCCCTAACAACAAACACAAAGCCCCTAACAACAAACAACACTAACCCCCAACAAGAGACTACCCTAACCCCGTAACAACAAACAACACTAACCCCGTAACAACAAACAACCCTAACACCCAAATAAAAAACAACCCTAACCCCCTAACAACAAACAATTCTAACCCCCGAACAACCAACAACACTAACCCCCTAACCACAATAAACACTAACACCCTAACAACAAAAATCACTAAAACCCAACAAGAAACAACCCTAAACCCCTAACAGCAAACAACACTAACCCCCTAACAACAAAAAACCCTAACCAAACAACAAACAAACCTAACCCACTAACAACAAACAACACTAACACCCTAACAACAAACAACCCTAACCCTCTAACAACAAACAACACTAACACCCTAACAATAAACAACCCTAACCCCCTAACAACAAACAACACTAACTCCCTAACAACAAACAACCCTAAACCCCTAACATCAAAGAACACTAACACCCTAACAACAAACAACCCTAACCCCCTAACAACAAACACTAACCCCCAAACAACAAAAACCCTAACCCCTGAAAACCAAAAACACTAACCCACTAACAACAAACAACCCTAACCCACTAACAACAAACAACCCTAACACCCTAAAAACAAACAACACTAACCCCCTAACAACAAACAACCCTAAACCCCTAACATCAAACAACACTAACCCCCTAACAACACAAAACACTAACACCCTAACAACAAACAACACTAACACCCTAACAACAAAAACCACTAAACCCCAACAAGAAACAAACCCTAAACCCCTAACAACAAACACTATCCCCCTAACAACAAACAACACTAAACCCCTAACAAGAAACTAACCTAACCCCGTAACAACAAACAACACTAAGTTCCTAACAACAAACAACCTTAACCCCCTAACAGCAAACACCCCTAAACCCCTAACAACAAACAATCCTAACCCTCTAACAACCTACAACAATAACCCCCAACCACAAACAACACTAATCCCGTAAGAACAAACAACACTAACACCCTAACAACAAACAACCTTAGCCCCCTAACAACAAACACTAACCCCGAAACAACAAACAACCCTAACCCCTAAAAACCAAAAACACTAACCCACTAACAACAAACAACCGTAACCCACTAACAACAAACAACCGTAACCCCCTAACAACAAACAACCCTAAACCCCTAACATCAAACAACACTAACCCCCTAACAACACAAAACACTAACCCCCTAACAACAAACAACACTAACTCCCTAACAACAAACAATCCTAAACCCCTAACATCAAAGAACACTAACCCCCTAACAACAAACAACCCTAACCCCCTAACAACAAACACTAACCCCCAAACAACAAACAACCCTAACCCCCTAACAACAAACAATCCTAACCCCCGAACAACCAACAACACTAACCTCCTAACCACAGTAAACACTAACACCCTAACAACAAAAACCACTAAACCCCAACAAGAAACAACCCTAAACCCCTAACAACAAACAACACTATACCCTAACAACAAACAACCCTAACCAAACAACAAAAAACCCTAACCCACTAACAACAAACAACACTAACACCCTAACAACAAACAACCCTAACCCCCTAACAACAAACAACACTAACACCCTAACAACAAACAACCCTAACCCCCTAACAACAAACAACCCTAAACCCCTGACATCAAAGAACACTAACACCCTAACAACAAACAACACTAAACCCCTAACAAGAAACTAACCTAACCCCATAACAACAAACAACACTAACCCCGTAACAACAAACAACACTAACCTCCAAACAACAAACAACCCTAACCCCCTAACAACAATCAATCCTAACCCCCTTACAACCAACAACACTAACCCTCTAACCACAGTAAACACTAACACCCTAACAACAAAAACCACTAAACTCCAACAAGAAACAACCCTAAACCCCTAACAACAAACAACACTAACGCCCTAACAACAAACAACCCTAAGCAAGCAACAAACAAACCTAACCCACTAACAACAAACAACACTAACACCCTAACAACAAACACCCCTAACCCCCTAACAACAAACAACACTAACACCCTAACAACAAACAACCGTAACCCCTAACAACAAACAACACTAACCCCCTAACAACAAACAACCCTAAACCCCTAACATCAAAGAACACTAACCCCCAAACAACAAACAACCCTAACCCCTAAAAACCAAAAACACTAACCCACTAACAACAAACAACCCTAACCCACTAACAACAAACAACCCTAACACCCTAACCACAAACAACACTAACCCCCTAACAACAAACAACCCTAACCCCCAAACAACAAACAGTCCTAACCCCCGAACAACCAACAACACTTACCCCCTAACCACAGTAAACACTAACACCCTAACAACAAAAACCACTAAACCCCAACAAGAAACAACCCTAAACCCCTAACAACAAAGAACACTAACCCCCTAACAACAAACAACCCTAACCAAACAAGAAAAAACCCTAACCCACTAACAACAAACAACACTAACACCCTAACAACAAACAACCCTAACCCCCTAACAACAAACAACACTAACACCCTAACAACAAACAAACCTAACCCCCTAACAACAAACAACCCTAAACCCCTAACATCAAAGAACACTAACACCCTAACAACAAACAACCCTAACCCCTGAAAACCAAAAACACTAACCCACTAACAACAAACAACCCTAACCCACTAACAACAAACAACCCTAACACCCTAACAACAAACAACACTAACCCCCTAACAACAAACAACCCTAAACCCCTAACATCAAACAACACTAACACCCTAACAACAAACAACACTAACCCCCTAACAACAAACAACCCTAACCCCCTAACAACAAACAACACTAACCCCTAAAAACCAAAAACACTAACCCACTAACAAGAAACAACCCTAACCCACTAACAACAAACAACCCTAACCCCCTAACAACAAACAACCCTAAACCCCTAACACCAAACAACACTAACCCCCTAACAACACAAAACACTAACACCCTAACAACAAACAACACTAACACCCTAACAACAAACACCACTAAACCCCAACAAGAAACAACCCTAAACCCCTAACAACAAACACTAACCCCCTAACAACAAACAACCCTAACACCCTTACAACAAACAACACTAACCCCGTTACAACAAACAACCCTAACCCCCAAACAACAAACAACCCTAACCCCCTAACAACAAACAATCCTAACCCCCGAACAACCAACAACACTAACCCACTAACCACAATAAACACTAACACCCTAACAACAAAAACCACTAAACCCCAACAAGAAACAACCCTCAACTCCTAACAACAAACAACACTAACCCCCTAACAACAAAAAACCCTAACCAAGCAACAAAGAAACCTAACCCACTAACAACAAACAACACTAATACCCTAACAACAAACAACCCTAACCCCCTAACAACAAAAAACACTAACACCCTAACAACAAACAACCCTAACCCCTAACAACAAACAACACTAACCCCCTAACAACAAAAAACACTAAACCCCGAACAAGAAACTACCCTAACCCCGTAAAAACAAACAACACTAACCCCGTAACAACAAACAACCGTAACCCCCAAACAACAAACAACCCTAACCCCCTAACAACAAACAATCCTAACCCCCGAACAACCAACAACACTAACCCCCAAACCACAGTAAACACTAACACCCTAACAACAAAAACCAATAAACCTCAACAAGAAACAACCCTAAACCCCTAACAACAAACAACACTAACCCCCTAACAACAAACAACCCTAACCAAACAACAAAAAACCCTAACCCACTAACAACAAACAACACTAACACCCTAACAACAAACAACCCTAACCCCCTAACAACAAACAACACTAACACCCTAACAACAAACAACCCTAACACCCTAACAACAAACAACACTAACCCCCTAACAACAAACAACCCTAAACCCCTAACATCAAAGAACACTAACACCCTAACAACAAACAACCCTAACCCCCTAACAACAAACACTAACCCCCAAACAACAAACAACCCTAACCCCTGAAAAAAAAAAACACTAAACCACTAACAACAAACAACCCTAACCCACAAACAACAAACAACCCTAACACCCTAACGACAAACAACACTAACCCCCTAACAACAAACAACCCTAAACCCCTAACATCAAAGAACACTAACCCCCTAACAACAAACAACCCTAAACCCCTAACAACAAACGCTAACCCCAAACAACAAACAACCCTAACCCCTAAAAACCAAAAACACTAACCCACTAACAACAAACAACCCTAATCCACTAACAACAAACAACCCTAACACCCTAACAACAAACAATCATAACCCCCGAACAACCAACAACACTAACCCCCTAACCACAGTAAACACTAACGCCCTAACAAGAAAAACCACTAAACCCCAACAAGAAATAACCCTAAACCCCTAACAACAAACAACACTAACCCCCTAACAACAAACAACCCTAACCAAACAACAAAAAACCCTGACCCACTAACAACAAACAACACTAACACCCTAACAACAAACAGCCCTAACCCCCTAACAACAAACAACACTAACACCCTAACAACAAACAACCCTAACCCCTAAAAACCAAAAACACTAACCCACTAACAACAAACAACCCTAACCCACTAACAACAAACAACCGTAACCCCCTAACAACAAACAACCCTAAACCCCTAACATCAAACAACACTAACCCCCTAACAACACAAAACACTAACCCCCTAACAACAAACAACCCTAAACCCCTGACATCAAAGAACACTAACACCCTAACAACAAACAACCCTAACCCCCTAACAACAAACACTAACCCCCAAACAACAAACAACCCTAACCCCTGAAAACCAAAAACACTAACCCACTAACAACAAACAAACCTAACCCACTAACAACAAACAACACTAACACCCTAACAACAAACAACACTAACCCCCTAATAACAAACAACCCTAAACCCCTAACATCAAATAACACTACCCCCTAACAACACAAAACACTAACGCCCTAACAACAACCAACCCTAACCCCTAAGAACAAACAACACTAACGCCCTAAGAACAAACAACACTAACCCCCAGCAACGAACAATACTAAACCCCAAACAACACAAAACCTAAACCCTTATCAACAAACAACCCTAACCCACTAACAACAAACAACCCTAACACCCTAACAACAAGCAACACTAACCCCCTAACAACAAACAACCCTAAACCACTAACATCAAACATCACTAACCCCCTAACAACACAAAACACTAACACCCTAACAACAAACAACACTAACACCCTAACAACAAAAACCACTAAACCCCAACAAGAAACAACCCTAAACCCCTAACAACAAACACAAACCCCCTAACAACAAACAACACTAACCCCCAACAAGAGACTACCCTAACCCCGTAACAACAAACAACACTAACCCCGTAACAACAAACAACCCTAACACCCAAATAAAAAACAACCCTAACCCCCTAACAACAAACAATTCTAACCCCCGAACAACCAACAACACTAACCCCCTAACCACAATAAACACTAACACCCTAACAACAAAAATCACTAAAACCCAACAAGAAACAACCCTAAACCCCTAACAGCAAACAACACTAACCCCCTAACAACAAAAAACCCTAACCAAACAACAAACAAACCTAACCCACTAACAACAAACAACACTAACACCCTAACAACAAACAACCCTAACCCTCTAACAACAAACAACACTAACACCCTAACAATAAACAACCCTAACCCCCTAACAACAAACAACACTAACTCCCTAACAACAAACAACCCTAAACCCCTAACATCAAAGAACACTAACACCCTAACAACAAACAACCCTAACCCCCTAACAACAAACACTAACCCCCAAACAACAAAAACCCTAACCCCTGAAAACCAAAAACACTAACCCACTAACAACAAACAACCCTAACCCACTAACAACAAACAACCCTAACACCCTAAAAACAAACAACACTAACCCCCTAACAACAAACAACCCTAAACCCCTAACATCAAACAACACTAACCCCCTAACAACACAAAACACTAACACCCTAACAACAAACAACACTAACACCCTAACAACAAAAACCACTAAACCCCAACAAGAAACAAACCCTAAACCCCTAACAACAAACACTATCCCCCTAACAACAAACAACACTAAACCCCTAACAAGAAACTAACCTAACCCCGTAACAACAAACAACACTAAGTTCCTAACAACAAACAACCTTAACCCCCTAACAGCAAACACCCCTAAACCCCTAACAACAAACAATCCTAACCCTCTAACAACCTACAACAATAACCCCCAACCACAAACAACACTAATCCCGTAAGAACAAACAACACTAACACCCTAACAACAAACAACCTTAGCCCCCTAACAACAAACACTAACCCCGAAACAACAAACAACCCTAACCCCTAAAAACCAAAAACACTAACCCACTAACAACAAACAACCGTAACCCACTAACAACAAACAACCGTAACCCCCTAACAACAAACAACCCTAAACCCCTAACATCAAACAACACTAACCCCCTAACAACACAAAACACTAACCCCCTAACAACAAACAACACTAACTCCCTAACAACAAACAATCCTAAACCCCTAACATCAAAGAACACTAACCCCCTAACAACAAACAACCCTAACCCCCTAACAACAAACACTAACCCCCAAACAACAAACAACCCTAACCCCCTAACAACAAACAATCCTAACCCCCGAACAACCAACAACACTAACCTCCTAACCACAGTAAACACTAACACCCTAACAACAAAAACCACTAAACCCCAACAAGAAACAACCCTAAACCCCTAACAACAAACAACACTATACCCTAACAACAAACAACCCTAACCAAACAACAAAAAACCCTAACCCACTAACAACAAACAACACTAACACCCTAACAACAAACAACCCTAACCCCCTAACAACAAACAACACTAACACCCTAACAACAAACAACCCTAACCCCCTAACAACAAACAACCCTAAACCCCTGACATCAAAGAACACTAACACCCTAACAACAAACAACACTAAACCCCTAACAAGAAACTAACCTAACCCCATAACAACAAACAACACTAACCCCGTAACAACAAACAACACTAACCTCCAAACAACAAACAACCCTAACCCCCTAACAACAATCAATCCTAACCCCCTTACAACCAACAACACTAACCCTCTAACCACAGTAAACACTAACACCCTAAAAACAAAAACCACTAAACTCCAACAAGAAACAACCCTAAACCCCTAACAACAAACAACACTAACGCCCTAACAACAAACAACCCTAAGCAAGCAACAAACAAACCTAACCCACTAACAACAAACAACACTAACACCCTAACAACAAACACCCCTAACCCCCTAACAACAAACAACACTAACACCCTAACAACAAACAACCGTAACCCCTAACAACAAACAACACTAACCCCCTAACAACAAACAACCCTAAACCCCTAACATCAAAGAACACTAACCCCCAAACAACAAACAACCCTAACCCCTAAAAACCAAAAACACTAACCCACTAACAACAAACAACCCTAACCCACTAACAACAAACAACCCTAACACCCTAACCACAAACAACACTAACCCCCTAACAACAAACAACCCTAACCCCCAAACAACAAACAGTCCTAACCCCCGAACAACCAACAACACTTACCCCCTAACCACAGTAAACACTAACACCCTAACAACAAAAACCACTAAACCCCAACAAGAAACAACACTAAACCCCTAACAACAAAGAACACTAACCCCCTAACAACAAACAACCCTAACCAAACAAGAAAAAACCCTAACCCACTAACAACAAACAACACTAACACCCTAACAACAAACAACCCTAACCCCCTAACAACAAACAACACTAACACCCTAACAACAAACAAACCTAACCCCCTAACAACAAACAACCCTAAACCCCTAACATCAAAGAACACTAACACCCTAACAACAAACAACACTAAACCCCTAACAAGAAACTAACCTAACCCCATAACAACAAACAACACTAACCCCGTAACAACAAACAACACTAACCTCCAAACAACAAACAACCCTAACCCCCTAACAACAATCAATCCTAACCCCCTTACAACCAACAACACTAACCCTCTAACCACAGTAAACACTAACACCCTAACAACAAAAACCACTAAACTCCAACAAGAAACAACCCTAAACCCCTAACAACAAACAACACTAACGCCCTAACAACAAACAACCCTAAGCAAGCAACAAACAAACCTAACCCACTAACAACAAACAACACTAACACCCTAACAACAAACACCCCTAACCCCCTAACAACAAACAACACTAACACCCTAACAACAAACAACCGTAACCCCTAACAACAAACAACACTAACCCCCTAACAACAAACAACCCTAAACCCCTAACATCAAAGAACACTAACACCCTAACAACAAACAACCCTAACCCCCTAACAACAAACACTAACCCCCAAACAACAAACAACCCTAACCCCTGAAAACCAAAAACACTAACCCACTAACAACAAACCTAACCCACTAACAACAAACAACCCTAACACCCTAACAACAAACAACACTAACCCCCTAATAACAAACAACCCTAAACCCCTAACATCAAATAACACTACCACCTAACAACACAAAACACTAACACCCTAACAACAACCAACCCTAACCCCTAAGAACAAACAACACTAACGCCCTAAGAACAAACAACACTAACCCCCAGCAACGAACAATACTAAACCCCAAACAACACAAAACCTAAACCCTTATCAACAAACAACCCTAACCCACTAACAACAAACAACACTAACACCCTAACAACAAGCAACACTAACCCCCTAACAACAAACAACCCTAAACCACTAACATCAAACATCACTAACCCCCTAACAACACAAAACACTAACACCCTAACAACAAACAACACTAACACCCTAACAACAAAAACCACTAAACCCCAACAAGAAACAACCCTAAACCCCTAACAACAAACACAAACCCCCTAACAACAAACAACACTAACCCCCAACAAGAGACTACCCTAACCCCGTAACAACAAACAACACTAACCCCGTAACAACAAACAACCCTAACACCCAAATAAAAAACAACCCTAACCCCCTAACAACAAACAATTCTAACCCCCGAACAACCAACAACACTAACCCCCTAACCACAATAAACACTAACACCCTAACAACAAAAATCACTAAAACCCAACAAGAAACAACCCTAAACCCCTAACAGCAAACAACACTAACCCCCTAACAACAAAAAACCCTAACCAAACAACAAACAAACCTAACCCACTAACAACAAACAACACTAACACCCTAACAACAAACAACCCTAACCCTCTAACAACAAACAACACTAACACCCTAACAATAAACAACCCTAACCCCCTAACAACAAACAACACTAACTCCCTAACAACAAACAACCCTAAACCCCTAACATCAAAGAACACTAACACCCTAACAACAAACAACCCTAACCCCCTAACAACAAACACTAACCCCCAAACAACAAAAACCCTAACCCCTGAAAACCAAAAACACTAACCCACTAACAACAAACAACCCTAACCCACTAACAACAAACAACGCTAACACCCTAAAAACAAACAACACTAACCCCCTAACAACAAACAACCCTAAACCCCTAACATCAAACAACACTAACCCCCTAACAACACAAAACACTAACACCCTAACAACAAACAACACTAACACCCTAACAACAAAAACCACTAAACTCCAGCAAGAAACAAACCCTAAACCCCTAACAACAAACACTATCCCCCTAACAACAAACAACACTAAACCCCTAACAAGAAACTAACCTAACCCCGTAACAACAAACAACACTAACCCCCTAACAACAAACAACCCTAACCCCCAAAACAACAAACAATCCTAACCCCCGAACAACCAACAACACTAACCCCCTAACCAGAGTAAACACTAACGCCCTAACAACAAAAACAACTAAACCCCAACAAGAAACAACCCTAAACCCCTAACAACAAACACTAACCCCCTAACAACAAACAACACTAAACCCCTAACAAGAAACTACCCTAACCCCGTAACAACAAACAACACTAACCCCGTAACAACAAACAACCCTAACCCCCAAACAACAAACAACACTAACCCCCTAACAAAAAACAACCCTAAACCCCTAACATCAAACAACCCTAACCCCCTAACAACAAACACTAACCCCCAAACAACAAACAACCCTAAACCCCTAACATCAAACAACACTTACCCCCTAAGAAAACAAAACACTAACACCCTAACAACAAACAATCCTAACCCCCGAACAACCAACAACACTAACCCCCTAACCACAATAAACAGTAACACCCGAACAACAAAAACCACTAAACCCCAACATCAAACAACCCTAAACCCCTAACATCAAACAACACTAACCCCCTAACAACACAAAACACTAACACCCTAACAACAAACAACACTAACACCCTAACAACAAAAACCACTAAACCCCAACAAGAAACAAACCCTAAACCCCTAACAACAAACACTATCCCCCTAACAACAAACAACACTAAACCCCTAACAAGAAACTAACCTAACCCCGTAACAACAAACAACACTAAGTTCCTAACAACAAACAACCTTAACCCCCTAACAGCAAACACCCCTAAACCCCTAACAACAAACAATCCTAACCCTCTAACAACCTACAACAGTAACCCCCAACCACAAACAACACTAATCCCGTAAGAACAAACAACACTAACACCCTAACAACAAACAACCTTAGCCCCCTAACAACAAACACTAACCCCGAAACAACAAACAACCCTAACCCCTAAAAACCAAAAACACTAACCCACTAACAACAAACAACCGTAACCCACTAACAACAAACAACCGTAACCCCCTAACAACAAACAACCCTAAACCCCTAACATCAAACAACACTAACCCCCTAACAACACAAAACACTAACCCCCTAACAACAAACAACACTAACTCCCTAACAACAAACAATCCTAAACCCCTAACATCAAAGAACACTAACCCCCTAACAACAAACAACCCTAACCCCCTAACAACAAACACTAACCCCCAAACAACAAACAACCCTAACCCCCTAACAACAAACAATCCTAACCCCCGAACAACCAACAACACTAACCTCCTAACCACAGTAAACACTAACACCCTAACAACAAAAACCACTAAACCCCAACAAGAAACAACCCTAAACCCCTAACAACAAACAACACTATACCCTAACAACAAACAACCCTAACCAAACAACAAAAAACCCTAACCCACTAACAACAAACAACACTAACACCCTAACAACAAACAACCCTAACCCCCTAACAACAAACAACACTAACACCCTAACAACAAACAACCCTAACCCCCTAACAACAAACAACCCTAAACCCCTGACATCAAAGAACACTAACACCCTAACAACAAACAACACTAAACCCCTAACAAGAAACTAACCTAACCCCATAACAACAAACAACACTAACCCCGTAACAACAAACAACACTAACCTCCAAACAACAAACAACCCTAACCCCCTAACAACAATCAATCCTAACCCCCTTACAACCAACAACACTAACCCTCTAACCACAGTAAACACTAACACCCTAACAACAAAAACCACTAAACTCCAACAAGAAACAACCCTAAACCCCTAACAACAAACAACACTAACGCCCTAACAACAAACAACCCTAAGCAAGCAACAAACAAACCTAACCCACTAACAACAAACAACACTAACACCCTAACAACAAACACCCCTAACCCCCTAACAACAAACAACACTAACACCCTAACAACAAACAACCGTAACCCCTAACAACAAACAACACTAACCCCCTAACAACAAACAACCCTAAACCCCTAACATCAAAGAACACTAACACCCTAACAACAAACAACCCTAACCCCCTAACAACAAACACTAACCCCCAAACAACAAACAACCCTAACCCCTAAAAACCAAAAACACTAACCCACTAACAACAAACAACCCTAACCCACTAACAACAAACAACCCTAACACCCTAACCACAAACAACACTAACCCCCTAACAACAAACAACCCTAACCCCCAAACAACAAACAGTCCTAACCCCCGAACAACCAACAACACTTACCCCCTAACCACAGTAAACACTAACACCCTAACAACAAAAACCACTAAACCCCAACAAGAAACAACCCTAAACCCCTAACAACAAAGAACACTAACCCCCTAACAACAAACAACCCTAACCAAACAAGAAAAAACCCTAACCCACTAACAACAAACAACACTAACACCCTAACAACAAACAACCCTAACCCCCTAACAACAAACAACACTAACACCCTAACAACAAACAAACCTAACCCCCTAACAACAAACAACCCTAAACCCCTAACATCAAAGAACACTAACACCCTAACAACAAACAACCCTAACCCCTGAAAACCAAAAACACTAACCCACTAACAACAAACAACCCTAACCCACTAACAACAAACAACCCTAACACCCTAACAACAAACAACACTAACCCCCTAACAACAAACAACCCTAAACCCCTAACATCAAACAACACTAACACCCTAACAACAAACAACACTAACCCCCTAACAACAAACAACCCTAACCCCCTAACAACAAACAACACTAACCCCTAAAAACCAAAAACACTAACCCACTAACAAGAAACAACCCTAACCCACTAACAACAAACAACCCTAACCCCTAACAACAAACAACCCTAAACCCCTAACACCAAACAACACTAACCCCCTAACAACACAAAACACTAACACCCTAACAACAAACAACACTAACACCCTAACAACAAACACCACTAAACCCCAACAAGAAACAACCCTAAACCCCTAACAACAAACACTAACCCCCTAACAACAAACAACCCTAGCACCCTTACAACAAACAACACTAACCCCGTAACAACAAACAACCCTAACCCCCAAACAACAAACAACCCTAACCCCCTAACAACAAACAATCCTAACCCCCGAACAACCAACAACACTAACCCACTAACCACAATAAACACTAACACCCTAACAACAAAAACCACTAAACCCCAACAAGAAACAACCCTAAACTCCTAACAACAAACAACACTAATACCCTAACAACAAACAACCCTAACCCCCTAACAACAAAAAACACTAACACCCTAACAACAAACAACCCTAACCCCTAACAACAAACAACACTAACCCCCTAACAACAAAAAACACTAAACCCCGAACAAGAAACTACCCTAACCCCGTAAAAACAAACAACACTAACCCCGTAACAACAAACAACCGTAACCCCCAAACAACAAACAACCCTAACCCCCTAACAACAAACAATCCTAACCCCCGAACAACCAACAACACTAACCCCCAAACCACAGTAAACACTAACACCCTAACAACAAAAACCAATAAACCTCAACAAGAAACAACCCTAAACCCCTAACAACAAACAACACTAACCCCCTAACAACAAACAACCCTAACCAAACAACAAAAAACCCTAACCCACTAACAACAAACACCACTAACACCCTAACAACAAACAACCATAACCCCCTAACAACAAACAACACTAACACCCTAACAACAAACAACCCTAACACCCTAACAACAAACAACACTAACCCCCTAACAACAAACAACCCTAAACCCCTAACATCAAAGAACACTAACACCCTAACAACAAACAACCCTAACCCCCTAACAACAAACACTAACCCCCAAACAACAAACAACCCTAACCCCTGAAAAAAAAAACACTAAACCACTAACAACAAACAACCCTAACCCACAAACAACAAACAACCCTAACACCCTAACGACAAACAACACTAACCCCCTAACAACAAACAACCCTAAACCCCTAACATCAAAGAACACTAACCCCCTAACAACAAACAACCCTAAACCCCTAACAACAAACGCTAACCCCAAACAACAAACAACCCTAACCCCTAAAAACCAAAAACACTAACCCACTAACAACAAACAACCCTAACCCACTAACAACAAACAACCCTAACACCCTAACAACAAACAATCATAACCCCCGAACAACCAACAACACTAACCCCCTAACCACAGTAAACACTAACGCCCTAACAAGAAAAACCACTAAACCCCAACAAGAAATAACCCTAAACCCCTAACAACAAACAACACTAACCCCCTAACAACAAACAACCCTAACCAAACAACAAAAAACCCTGACCCACTAACAACAAACAACACTAACACCCTAACAACAAACAGCCCTAACCCCCTAACAACAAACAACACTAACACCCTAACAACAAACAACCCTAACCCCCTAGCAACAAACAACCCTAAACCCCTGACATCAAAGAACACTAACACCCTAACAACAAACAACCCTAGCCCCCTAACAACAAACACTAACCCCCAAACAACAAACAACCCTAACCCCTGAAAACCAAAAACACTAACCCACTAACAACAAACAACCCTAACCCACTAACAACAAACAACCCTAACACCCTAACCACAAACAACACTAACCCCCTAACAACAAACAACCCTAAACCCCTAACATCAAACAACAGTACCCCCTAACAGCACAAAACACTAACACCCTAACAACAACCAACCCTAACCCCTAAGAACAAACAACACTAACGCCCTAAGAACAAACAACACTAACCCCCAGCAACGAACAATACTAAACCCCTAACAACACAAAACCTAACCCCTTATCAACAAACAACCCTAACCCACTAACAACAAACAACCCTAACACCCTAACAACAAGCAACACTAACCCCCTAACAACAAACAACCCTAAACCACTAACATCAAACATCACTAACCCCCTAACAACACAAAACACTAACACCCTAACAACAAACAACACTAACACCCTAACAACAAAAACCACTAAAACCCAACAAGAAACAACCCTAAACCCCTAACAACAAACACTAACCCCCTAACAACAAACAACACTAAACCCCTAACAAGAAACTACCCTAACCCCGTAACAACAAACAACACTAACCCCGTAACAACAAACAACCCTAACCCCCAAACAACAAACAACCCTAACCCCCTAACAACAAACAATCCTAACCCCCGAACAACCAACAACACTAACCCCCTAACCACAATAAACACTAACACCCGAACAACAAAAACCACTAAACCCCAACAAGAAACAACCTTAAACCCCTAACAACAAAAAACACTAACCCCCTAACAAAAAACAACCCTAACCAAACAACAAACAAACCTAACCCACTAACAACAAACAACACTAACACCCTAACGACAAACAACCCTAACCCCCTAACAACAAACAACACTAACACCCTAACAACAAACAACCCTAACCCCCTAACAACAAACAACACTAACCCCTAAAAACCAAAAACACTAACCCACTAACAAGAAACAACCCTAACCCACGAACAACAAACAACCCTAACCCCCTAACAACAAACAACCCTAAACCCCTAACACCAAACAACACTAACCCCCTAACAACACAAAACACTAACACCCTAACAACAAACAACACTAACACCCTAACAACAAAAACCACTAAACCCCAACAAGAAACAACCCTAAACCCCTAACAACAAACACTAACCCCCTAACAACAAACAACACTAAACCCCTAACAAGAAACTACCCTAACCCCGTAACAACAAACAACACTAACCCCGTAACAACAAACAACACTAACCCCCAAACAACAAACAACCCTAACCCCCTAACAACAAACAATCCTAACCCCCGAACAACCAACAACACTAACCCCCTAACCACAGTAAACACTAATATCCTAACAACAAAAACCACTAAACTCCAACAAGAAACAACCCTAAACCCCTAACAACAAACAACACTAACGCCCTAACAACAAACAACCCTAAGCAAACAACAAACAAACCTAACCCACTAACAACAAACAACACTAACACCCTAACAACAAACACCCCTAACCCCCTAACAACAAACAACACTAACCCCCTAACAACAAACAACCCTAAACTCCTAACATCAAAGAACACTAACACCCTAACAACAAACAACACTAACCCCCTAAAAACAAACACTAACCCCAAACAACAAACAACCCGAACCCCTAAAAACCAAAAACACTAACCCACTAACAACAAACAACCCTAAACCACTAACAACAAACAACCCTAACACCCTAACAACAAACAACACTAACCCCCTAACAACAAACAACCCTAAACCTCTAACATCAAACAACACTAACCCCCTAACAACAAACAACCCTAAACCCCTAACATCAAAGAACACTAACACCCTAACAACAAACAACCCTAACCCCCTAACAACAAACAACCCTAACCCACTAACAACAAACAATCCTAACCCCCGAACAACCAACAACACTAACCCCCTAACCACAGTAAACACTAACACCCTAACAACAAAAACCACTAAACCCCAACAAGAAACAACCCTAAACCCCTAACAACAAACAACACTAACCCCCTTACAACAAACAACCCTAACCAAACAACAAAAAACCCTAACCCACTAACAACAAACAACACTAACACCCTAACAACAAACAGCCCTAACACCCTAACAACGAACAACACTAACCGCCTAACAACAAACAACCCAAACCCCCTAACAACAAACACTAACCCCCAAACAACAAACAACCCTAAACCCCTAACATCAAACAACACTTACCCCGTAACAAAACAAAACACTAACACCCTAACAACAAACAATCCTAACCCCCGAACAACCAACAACACTAACCCCCTAACCACAATAAACAGTAACACCCGAACAACAAAAACCACTAAACCCCAACAACAAACAACCCTAAACCCCTAACATCAAACAACACTAACCCCCTAACAACACAAAACACTAACACCCTAACAACAAACAACACTAACACCCTAACAACAAAAACCACTAAACCCCAACAAGAAACAAACCCTAAACCCCTAACAACAAACACTATCCCCCTAACAACAAACAACACTAAACCCCTAACAAGAAACTAACCTAACCCCGTAACAACAAACAGCACTAACCTCCTAACAACAAACAACCTTAACCCCCTAACAACAAACACCCCTAAACCCCTAACAACAAACAATCCTAACCCTCTAACAACCTACAACAATAACCCCCAACCACAAACAACACTAATCCCGTAAGAACAAACAACACTAACCACCTAACAAAAAACAACCCTAAACCCCTAACATCAAAGAACGCTAACACCCTAACAACAAACAACCTTAGCCCCCTAACAACAAACACTAACCCCCAAACAACAAACAACCCTAACCCCTAAAAACCAAAAACACTAACCCACTAACAACAAACAACCCTAACCCACTAACAACAAACAACCGTAACCCCCTAACAACAAACAACCCTAAACCCCTAACATCAAACAACACTAACCCCCTAACAACACAAAACACTAACCCCCTAACAACAAACAACACTAACTCCCTAACAACAAACAATCCTAAACCCCTAACATCAAAGAACACTAACCCCCTAACAACAAACAACCCTAACCCCCTAACAACAAACAATCCTAACCCCCGAACAACCAACAACACTAACCTCCTAACCACAGTAAACACTAACACCCTAACAACAAAAACCACTAAACCCCAACAAGAAACAACCCTAAACCCCTAACAACAAACAACACTATACCCTAACAACAAACAACCCTAACCAAACAACAAAAAACCCTAACCCACTAACAACAAACAACACTAACACCCTAACAACAAACAACCCTAACCCCCTAACAACAAACAACACTAACACCCTAACAACAAACAACCCTAACCCCCTAACAACAAACAACCCTAAACCCCTGACATCAAAGAACACTAACACCCTAACAACAAACAACCCTAACCCCCTAACAACAAACACTAACCCCCAAACAACAAACAACCCTAACCCCTGAAAACCAAAAACACTAACCCACTAACAACAAACAAACCTAACCCACTAACAACAAACAACCCTAACACCCTAACAACAAACAACCCTAACCCCTAACAACAAACAACACTAACCCCCTAACAACAAAAAACACTAAACCCCGAACAAGAAACTACCCTAACCCCGTAAAAACAAACAACACTAACCCCGTAACAACAAACAACCGTAACCCCCAAACAACAAACAACCCTAACCCCCTAACAACAAACAATCCTAACCCCCGAACAACCAACAACACTAACCCCCAAACCACAGTAAACACTAACACCCTAACAACAAAAACCAATAAACCTCAACAAGAAACAACCCTAAACCCCTAACAACAAACAACACTAACCCCCTAACAACAAACAACCCTAACCAAACAACAAAAAACCCTAACCCACTAACAACAAACACCACTAACACCCTAACAACAAACAACCATAACCCCCTAACAACAAACAACACTAACACCCTAACAACAAACAACCCTAACACCCTAACAACAAACAACACTAACCCCCTAACAACAAACAACCCTAAACCCCTAACATCAAAGAACACTAACACCCTAACAACAAACAACCCTAACCCCCTAACAACAAACACTAACCCCCAAACAACAAACAACCCTAACCCCTGAAAAAAAAAAACACTAAACCACTAACAACAAACAACCCTAACCCACAAACAACAAACAACCCTAACACCCTAACGACAAACAACACTAACCCCCTAACAACAAACAACCCTAAACCCCTAACATCAAAGAACACTAACCCCCTAACAACAAACAACCCTAAACCCCTAACAACAAACGCTAACCCCAAACAACAAACAACCCTAACCCCTAAAAACCAAAAACACTAACCCACTAACAACAAACAACCCTAACCCACTAACAACAAACAACCCTAACACCCTAACAACAAACAATCATAACCCCCGAACAACCAACAACACTAACCCCCTAACCACAGTAAACACTAACGCCCTAACAAGAAAAACCACTAAACCCCAACAAGAAATAACCCTAAACCCCTAACAACAAACAACACTAACCCCCTAACAACAAACAACCCTAACCAAACAACAAAAAACCCTGACCCACTAACAACAAACAACACTAACACCCTAACAACAAACAGCCCTAACCCCCTAACAACAAACAACACTAACACCCTAACAACAAACAACCCTAACCCCCTAGCAACAAACAACCCTAAACCCCTGACATCAAAGAACACTAACACCCTAACAACAAACAACCCTAGCCCCCTAACAACAAACACTAACCCCCAAACAACAAACAACCCTAACCCCTGAAAACCAAAAACACTAACCCACTAACAACAAACAACCCTAACCCACTAACAACAAACAACCCTAACACCCTAACCACAAACAACACTAACCCCCTAACAACAAACAACCCTAAACCCCTAACATCAAACAACAGTACCCCCTAACAGCACAAAACACTAACACCCTAACAACAACCAACCCTAACCCCTAAGAACAAACAACACTAACGCCCTAAGAACAAACAACACTAACCCCCAGCAACGAACAATACTAAACCCCTAACAACACAAAACCTAACCCCTTATCAACAAACAACCCTAACCCACTAACAACAAACAACCCTAACACCCTAACAACAAGCAACACTAACCCCCTAACAACAAACAACCCTAAACCACTAACATCAAACATCACTAACCCCCTAACAACACAAAACACTAACACCCTAACAACAAACAACACTAACACCCTAACAACAAAAACCACTAAACCCCAACAAGAAACAACCCTAAACCCCTAACAACAAACACTAACCCCCTAACAACAAACAACACTAAACCCCTAACAAGAAACTACCCTAACCCCGTAACAACAAACAACACTAACCCCGTAACAACAAACAACCCTAACCCCCAAACAACAAACAACCCTAACCCCCTAACAACAAACAATCCTAACCCCCGAACAACCAACAACACTAACCCCCTAACCACAATAAACACTAACACCCGAACAACAAAAACCACTAAACCCCAACAAGAAACAACCTTAAACCCCTAACAACAAAAAACACTAACCCCCTAACAAAAAACAACCCTAACCAAACAACAAACAAACCTAACCCACTAACAACAAACAACACTAACACCCTAACGACAAACAACCCTAACCCCCTAACAACAAACAACACTAACACCCTAACAACAAACAACCCTAACCCCCTAACAACAAACAACACTAACCCCTAAAAACCAAAAACACTAACCCACTAACAAGAAACAACCCTAACCCACGAACAACAAACAACCCTAACCCCCTAACAACAAACAACCCTAAACCCCTAACACCAAACAACACTAACCCCCTAACAACAAACAACCCTAACCAAACAACAAAAAACCCTAACCCACTAACAACAAACACCACTAACACCCTAACAACAAACAACCATAACCCCCTAACAACAAACAACACTAACACCCTAACAACAAACAACCCTAACACCCTAACAACAAACAACACTAACCCCCTAACAACAAACAACCCTAAACCCCTAACATCAAAGAACACTAACACCCTAACAACAAACAACCCTAACCCCCTAACAACAAACACTAACCCCCAAACAACAAACAACCCTAACCCCTGAAAAAAAAAAACACTAAACCACTAACAACAAACAACCCTAACCCACAAACAACAAACAACCCTAACACCCTAACGACAAACAACACTAACCCCCTAACAACAAACAACCCTAAACCCCTAACATCAAAGAACACTAACCCCCTAACAACAAACAACCCTAAACCCCTAACAACAAACGCTAACCCCAAACAACAAACAACCCTAACCCCTAAAAACCAAAAACACTAACCCACTAACAACAAACAACCCTAACCCACTAACAACAAACAACCCTAACACCCTAACAACAAACAATCATAACCCCCGAACAACCAACAACACTAACCCCCTAACCACAGTAAACACTAACGCCCTAACAAGAAAAACCACTAAACCCCAACAAGAAATAACCCTAAACCCCTAACAACAAACAACACTAACCCCCTAACAACAAACAACCCTAACCAAACAACAAAAAACCCTGACCCACTAACAACAAACAACACTAACACCCTAACAACAAACAGCCCTAACCCCCTAACAACAAACAACACTAACACCCTAACAACAAACAACCCTAACCCCCTAGCAACAAACAACCCTAAACCCCTGACATCAAAGAACACTAACACCCTAACAACAAACAACCCTAGCCCCCTAACAACAAACACTAACCCCCAAACAACAAACAACCCTAACCCCTGAAAACCAAAAACACTAACCCACTAACAACAAACAACCCTAACCCACTAACAACAAACAACCCTAACACCCTAACCACAAACAACACTAACCCCCTAACAACAAACAACCCTAAACCCCTAACATCAAACAACAGTACCCCCTAACAGCACAAAACACTAACACCCTAACAACAACCAACCCTAACCCCTAAGAACAAACAACACTAACGCCCTAAGAACAAACAACACTAACCCCCAGCAACGAACAATACTAAACCCCTAACAACACAAAACCTAACCCCTTATCAACAAACAACCCTAACCCACTAACAACAAACAACCCTAACACCCTAACAACAAGCAACACTAACCCCCTAACAACAAACAACCCTAAACCACTAACATCAAACATCACTAACCCCCTAACAACACAAAACACTAACACCCTAACAACAAACAACACTAACACCCTAACAACAAAAACCACTAAACCCCAACAAGAAACAACCCTAAACCCCTAACAACAAACACTAACCCCCTAACAACAAACAACACTAAACCCCTAACAAGAAACTACCCTAACCCCGTAACAACAAACAACACTAACCCCGTAACAACAAACAACCCTAACCCCCAAACAACAAACAACCCTAACCCCCTAACAACAAACAATCCTAACCCCCGAACAACCAACAACACTAACCCCCTAACCACAATAAACACTAACACCCGAACAACAAAAACCACTAAACCCCAACAAGAAACAACCTTAAACCCCTAACAACAAAAAACACTAACCCCCTAACAAAAAACAACCCTAACCAAACAACAAACAAACCTAACCCACTAACAACAAACAACACTAACACCCTAACGACAAACAACCCTAACCCCCTAACAACAAACAACACTAACACCCTAACAACAAACAACCCTAACCCCCTAACAACAAACAACACTAACCCCTAAAAACCAAAAACACTAACCCACTAACAAGAAACAACCCTAACCCACGAACAACAAACAACCCTAACCCCCTAACAACAAACAACCCTAAACCCCTAACACCAAACAACACTAACCCCCTAACAACACAAAACACTAACACCCTAACAACAAACAACACTAACACCCTAACAACAAAAACCACTAAACCCCAACAAGAAACAACCCTAAACCCCTAACAACAAACACTAACCCCCTAACAACAAACAACACTAAACCCCTAACAAGAAACTACCCTAACCCCGTAACAACAAACAACACTAACCCCGTAACAACAAACAACACTAACCCCCAAACAACAAACAACCCTAACCCCCTAACAACAAACAATCCTAACCCCCGAACAACCAACAACACTAACCCCCTAACCACAGTAAACACTAATATCCTAACAACAAAAACCACTAAACTCCAACAAGAAACAACCCTAAACCCCTAACAACAAACAACACTAACGCCCTAACAACAAACAACCCTAAGCAAACAACAAACAAACCTAACCCACTAACAACAAACAACACTAACACCCTAACAACAAACACCCCTAACCCCCTAACAACAAACAACACTAACCCCCTAACAACAAACAACCCTAAACTCCTAACATCAAAGAACACTAACACCCTAACAACAAACAACACTAACCCCCTAAAAACAAACACTAACCCCAAACAACAAACAACCCTAACCCCTAAAAACCAAAAACACTAACCCACTAACAACAAACAACCCTAAACCCCTGACATCAAAGAACACTAACACCCTAACAACAAACAACACTAAACCCCTAACAAGAAACTAACCTAACCCCATAACAACAAACAACACTAACCCCGTAACAACAAACAACACTAACCTCCAAACAACAAACAACCCTAACCCCCTAACAACAATCAATCCTAACCCCCTTACAACCAACAACACTAACCCTCTAACCACAGTAAACACTAACACCCTAAAAACAAAAACCACTAAACTCCAACAAGAAACAACCCTAAACCCCTAACAACAAACAACACTAACGCCCTAACAACAAACAACCCTAAGCAAGCAACAAACAAACCTAACCCACTAACAACAAACAACACTAACACCCTAACAACAAACACCCCTAACCCCCTAACAACAAACAACACTAACACCCTAACAACAAACAACCGTAACCCCTAACAACAAACAACACTAACCCCCTAACAACAAACAACCCTAAACCCCTAACATCAAAGAACACTAACCCCCAAACAACAAACAACCCTAACCCCTAAAAACCAAAAACACTAACCCACTAACAACAAACAACCCTAACCCACTAACAACAAACAACCCTAACACCCTAACCACAAACAACACTAACCCCCTAACAACAAACAACCCTAACCCCCAAACAACAAACAGTCCTAACCCCCGAACAACCAACAACACTTACCCCCTAACCACAGTAAACACTAACACCCTAACAACAAAAACCACTAAACCCCAACAAGAAACAACACTAAACCCCTAACAACAAAGAACACTAACCCCCTAACAACAAACAACCCTAACCAAACAAGAAAAAACCCTAACCCACTAACAACAAACAACACTAACACCCTAACAACAAACAACCCTAACCCCCTAACAACAAACAACACTAACACCCTAACAACAAACAAACCTAACCCCCTAACAACAAACAACCCTAAACCCCTAACATCAAAGAACACTAACACCCTAACAACAAACAACCCTAACCCCTGAAAACCAAAAACACTAACCCACTAACAACAAACAACCCTAACCCACTAACAACAAACAACCCTAACACCCTAACAACAAACAACACTAACCCCCTAACAACAAACAACCCTAAACCCCTAACATCAAACAACACTAACACCCTAACAACAAACAACACTAACCCCCTAACAACAAACAACCCTAACCCCCTAACAACAAACAACACTAACCCCTAAAAACCAAAAACACTAACCCACTAACAAGAAACAACCCTAACCCACTAACAACAAACAACCCTAACCCCCTAACAACAAACAACCCTAAACCCCTGACACCAAACAACACTAACCCCCTAACAACACAAAACACTAACACCCTAACAACAAACAACACTAACACCCTAACAACAAACACCACTAAACCCCAACAAGAAACAACCCTAAACCCCTAACAACAAACACTAACCCCCTAACAACAAACAACCCTAACACCCTTACAACAAACAACACTAACCCCGTAACAACAAACAACCCTAACCCCCAAACAACAAACAACCCTAACCCCCTAACAACAAACAATCCTAACCCCCGAACAACCAACAACACTAACCCACTAACCACAATAAACACTAACACCCTAACAACAAAAACCACTAAACCCCAACAAGAAACAACCCTCAACTCCTAACAACAAACAACACTAACCCCCTAACAACAAAAAACCCTAACCAAGCAACAAAGAAACCTAACCCACTAACAACAAACAACACTAATACCCTAACAACAAACAACCCTAACCCCCTAACAACAAAAAACACTAACACCCTAACAACAAACAACCCTAACCCCTAACAACAAACAACACTAACCTCCTAACAACAAAAAACACTAAACCCCGAACAAGAAACTACCCTAACCCCGTAAAAACAAACAACAATAACCCCGTAACAACAAACAACCGTAACCCCCAAACAACAAACAACCCTAACCCCCTAACAACAAACAATCCTAACCCCCGAACAACCAACAACACTAACCCCCAAACCACAGTAAACACTAACACCCTAACAACAAAAACCAATAAACCTCAACAAGAAACAACCCTAAACCCCTAACAACAAACAACACTAACCCCCTAACAACAAACAACCCTAACCAAACAACAAAAAACCCTAACCCACTAACAACAAACAACACTAACACCCTAACAACAAACAACCCTAACCCCCTAACAACAAACAACACTAACACCCTAACAACAAACAACCCTAACACCCTAACAACAAACAACACTAACCCCCTAACAACAAACAACCCTAAACCCCTAACATCAAAGAACACTAACACCCTAACAACAAACAATCCTAACCCCCTAACAACAAACACTAACCCCCAAACAACAAACAACCCTAACCCCTGAAAAAAAAAAACACTAAACCACTAACAACAAACAACCCTAACCCACAAACAACAAACAACCCTAACACCCTAACGACAAACAACACTAACCCCCTAACAACAAACAACCCTAAACCCCTAACATCAAAGAACACTAACCCCCTAACAACAAACAACCCTAAACCCCTAACAACAAACGCTAACCCCAAACAACAAACAACCCTAACCCCTAAAAACCAAAAACACTAACCCACTAACAACAAACAACCCTAATCCACTAACAACAAACAACCCTAACACCCTAACAACAAACAATCCTAACCCCCGAACAACCAACAACACTAACCCCCTAACCACAGTAAACACTAACGCCCTAACAAGAAAAACCACTAAACCCCAACAAGAAATAACCCTAAACCCCTAACAACAAACAACACTAACCCCCTAACAACAAACAACCCTAACCAAACAACAAAAAACCCTGACCCACTAACAACAAACAACACTAACACCCTAACAACAAACAGCCCTAACCCCCTAACAACAAACAACACTAACACCCTAACAACAAACAACCCTAACCCCCTAGCAACAAACAACCCTAAACCCCTGACATCAAAGAACACTAACACCCTAACAACAAACAACCCTAGCCCCCTAACAACAAACACTAACCCCCAAACAACAAACAACCCTAACCCCTGAAAACCAAAAACACTAACCCACTAACAACAAACAACCCTATCCCACTAACAACAAACAACCCAAACACCCTAACCACAAACAAACAACACTAACACCCTAACAACAAAAACCACTAAACCCCAACAAGAAACAACCCTAAACCCCTAACAACAAACACTAACCCCCTAACAACAAACAACACTAAACCCCTAACAAGAAACTACCCTAACCCCGTAACAACAAACAACACTAACCCCGTAACAACAAACAACTCTAACCCCCAAACAACAAACAACCCTAACCCCCTAACAACAAACAATCCTAACCCCCGAACAACCAACAACACTAACCCCCTAACCACAATAAACACTAACACCCGAACAACAAAAACCACTAAACCCCAACAAGAAACAACCTTAAACCCCTAACAACAAAAAACACTAACCCCCTAACAAAAAACAACCCTAACCAAACAACAAACAAACCTAACCCACTAACAACAAACAACACTAACACCCTAACGACAAACAACCCTAACCCCCCAACAACAAACAACACTAACACCCTAACAACAAACAACCCTAACCCCCTAACAACAAACAACACTAACCCCTAAAAACCAAAAACACTAACCCACTAACAAGAAACAACCCTAACCCACGAACAACAAACAACCCTAACCCCCTAACAACAAACAACCCTAAACCCCTAACACCAAACAACACTAACCCCCTAACAACACAAAACACTAACACCCTAACAACAAACAACACTAACACCCTAACAACAAAAACCACTAAACCCCAACAAGAAACAACCCTAAACCCCTAACAACAAACACTAACCCCCTAACAACAAACAACACTAAACCCCTAACAAGAAACTACCCTAACCCCGTAACAACAAACAACACTAACCCCGTAACAACAAACAACACTAACCCCCAAACAACAAACAACCCTAACCCCCTAACAACAAACAATCCTAACCCCCGAACAACCAACAACACTAACCCCCTAACCACAGTAAACACTAATATCCTAACAACAAAAACCACTAAACTCCAACAAGAAACAACCCTAAACCCCTAACAACAAACAACACTAACGCCCTAACAGCAAACAACCCTAAGCAAACAACAAACAAACCTAACCCACTAACAACAAACAACACTAACACCCTAACAACAAACACCCCTAACCCCCCAACAACAAACAACACTAACCCCCTAACAACAAACAACCCTAAACTCCTAACATCAAAGAACACTAACACCCTAACAACAAACAACACTAACCCCCTAAAAACAAACACTAACCCCAAACAACAAACAACCCTAACCCCTAAAAACCAAAAACACTAACCCACTAACAACAAACAACCCTAAACCACTAACAACAAACAACCCTAACACCCTAACAACAAACAACACTAACCCCCTAACAACAAACAACCCTAAACCTCTAACATCAAACAACACTAACCCCCTAACAACAAACAACCCTAAACCCCTAACATCAAAGAACACTAACACCCTAACAACAAACAACCCTAACCCCCTAACAACAAACGCTAACCCCCAAACAACAAACAACCCTAACCCCTAAAAACCAAAAACACTAACCCACTAACACCATACAACCCTAACACCCTAACCACAAACAACACTAACCCCCTAACAACAAACAACCCTAACCCACTAACAACAAACAATCCTAACCCCCGAACAACCAACAACACTAACCCCCTAACCACAGTAAACACTAACACCCTAACAACAAAAACCACTAAACCCCAACAAGAAACAACCCTAAACCCCTAACAACAAACAACACTAACCCCCTTACAACAAACAACCCTAACCAAACAACAAAAAACCCTAACCCACTAACAACAAACAACACTAACACCCTAACAACAAACAGCCCTAACACCCTAACAACGAACAACACTAACCGCCTAACAACAAACAACCCAAACCCCCTAACAACAAACACTAACCCCCAAACAACAAACAACCCTAAACCCCTAACATCAAACAACACTTACCCCGTAACAAAACAAAACACTAACACCCTAACAACAAACAATCCTAACCCCCGAACAACCAACAACACTAACCCCCTAACCACAATAAACAGTAACACCCGAACAACAAAAACCACTAAACCCCAACAACAAACAACCCTAAACCCCTAACATCAAACAACACTAACCCCCTAACAACACAAAACACTAACACCCTAACAACAAACAACACTAACACCCTAACAACAAAAACCACTAAACCCCAACAAGAAACAAACCCTAAACCCCTAACAACAAACACTATCCCCCTAACAACAAACAACACTAAACCCCTAACAAGAAACTAACCTAACCCCGTAACAACAAACAGCACTAACCTCCTAACAACAAACAACCTTAACCCCCTAACAACAAACACCCCTAAACCCCTAACAACAAACAATCCTAACCCTCTAACAACCTACAACAATAACCCCCAACCACAAACAACACTAATCCCGTAAGAACAAACAACACTAACCCCCTAACAAAAAACAACCCTAAACCCCTAACATCAAAGAACACTAACACCCTAACAACAAACAACCTTAGCCCCCTAACAACAAACACTAACCCCCAAACAACAAACAACCCTAACCCCTAAAAACCAAAAACACTAACCCACTAACAACAAACAACCCTAACCCACTAACAACAAACAACCGTAACCCCCTAACAACAAACAACCCTAAACCCCTAACATCAAACAACACTAACCCCCTAACAACACAAAACACTAACCCCCTAACAACAAACAACACTAACTCCCTAACAACAAACAATCCTAAACCCCTAACATCAAAGAACACTAACCCCCTAACAACAAACAACCCTAACCCCCTAACAACAAACAATCCTAACCCCCGAACAACCAACAACACTAACCTCCTAACCACAGTAAACACTAACACCCTAACAACAAAAACCACTAAACCCCAACAAGAAACAACCCTAAACCCCTAACAACAAACAACACTATACCCTAACAACAAACAACCCTAACCAAACAACAAAAAACCCTAACCCACTAACAACAAACAACACTAACACCCTAACAACAAACAACCCTAACCCCCTAACAACAAACAACACTAACACCCTAACAACAAACAACCCTAACCCCCTAACAACAAACAACCCTAAACCCCTGACATCAAAGAACACTAACACCCTAACAACAAACAACCCTAACCCCCTAACAACAAACACTAACCCCCAAACAACAAACAACCCTAACCCCTGAAAACCAAAAACACTAACCCACTAACAACAAACAAACCTAACCCACTAACAACAAACAACCCTAACACCCTAACAACAAACAACACTAACCCCCTAATAACAAACAACCCTAAACCCCTAACATCAAATAACACTACCACCTAACAACACAAAACACTAACACCCTAACAACAACCAACCCTAACCCCTAAGAACAAACAACACTAACGCCCTAAGAACAAACAACACTAACCCCCAGCAACGAACAATACTAAACCCCAAACAACACAAAAGCTAAACCCTTATCAACAAACAACCCTAACCCACTAACAACAAACAACACTAACACCCTAACAACAAGCAACACTAACCCCCTAACAACAAACAACCCTAAACCACTAACATCAAACATCACTAACCCCCTAACAACACAAAACACTAACACCCTAACAACAAACAACACTAACACCCTAACAACAAAAACCACTAAACCCCAACAACAAACAACACTAACCCCCTAACAACAAACAACACTAAACCCCTAACAAGAAACTACCCTAACCCCGTAACAACAAACAACACTAACCCCTTAACAACAAACAACACTAACCCCCAAACAACAAACAACCCTAACCCCCTAACAACAAACAATCCTAACCCCCGAACAACCACCAACACTAACCCCCTAACCACAGTAAACACTAATATCCTAACAACAAAAACCACTAAACTCCAACAAGAAACAACCCTAAACCCCTAACAACAAACAACACTAACGCCCTAACAACAAACAACCCTAAGCAAACAACAAACAAACCTAACCCACTAACAACAAACAACACTAACACCCTAACAACAAACACCCCTAACCCCCTAACAACAAACAACACTAACCCCCTAACAACAAACAACCCTAAACTCCTAACATCAAAGAACACTAACACCCTAACAACAAACAACACTAACCTCCTAAAAACAAACACTAACCCCAAACAACAAACAACCCTAACCCCTAAAAACCAAAAACACTAACCCACTAACAACAAACAACCCTAAACCACTAACAACAAACAACCCTAACACCCTAACAACAAACAACACTAACCCCCTAACAACAAACAACCCTAAACCTCTAACATCAAACAACACTAACCCCCTAACAACAAACAACCCTAAACCCCTAACATCAAAGAACACTAACACCCTAACAACAAACAACCCTAACCCCCTAACAACAAACGCTAACCCCCAAACAACAAACAACCCTAACCCCTAAAAACCAAAAACACTAACCCACTAACAACAAACAACCCTAACACCCTAACCACAAACAACACTAACCCCCTAACAACAAACATCCCTAACCCACTAACAACAAACAATCCTAACCCCCGAACAACCAACAACACTAACCCCCTAACCACAGTAAACACTAACACCCTAACAACAAAAACCACTAAACCCCAACAAGAAACAACCCTAAACCCCTAACAACAAACAACACTAACCCCCTTACAACAAACAACCCTAACCAAACAACAAAAAACCCGAACCCACTAACAACAAACAACACTAACACCCTAACAACAAACAGCCCTAACACCCTAACAACGAACAACACTAACCGCCTAACAACAAACAACCCAAACCCCCTAACAACAAACACTAACCCCCAAACAACAAACAACCCTAAACCCCTAACATCAACCAACACTTACCCCGTAACAAAACAAAACACTAACACCCTAACAACAAACAATCCTAACCCCCGAACAACCAACAACACTAACCCCCTAACCACAATAAACAGTAACACCCGAACAACAAAAACCACTAAACCCCAACAACAAACAACCCTAAACCCCTAACATCAAACAACACTAACCCCCTAACAACACAAAACACTAACACCCTAACAACAAACAACACTAACACCCTAACAACAAAAACCACTAAACCCCAACAAGAAACAAACCCTAAACCCCTAACAACAAACACTATCCCCCTAACAACAAACAACACTAAACCCCTAACAAGAAACTAACCTAACCCCGTAACAACAAACAGCACTAACCTCCTAACAACAAACAACCTTAACCCCCTAACAACAAACACCCCTAAACCCCTAACAACAAACAATCCTAACCCTCTAACAACCTACAACAATAACCCCCAACCACAAACAACACTAATCCCGTAAGAACAAACAACACTAACCCCCTAACAAAAAACAACCCTAAACCCCTAACATCAAAGAACACTAACACCCTAACAACAAACAACCTTAGCCCCCTAACAACAAACACTAACCCCCAAACAACAAACAACCCTAACCCCTAAAAACCAAAAACACTAACCCACTAACAACAAACAACCCTAACCCACTAACAACAAACAACCGTAACCCCCTAACAACAAACAACCCTAAACCCCTAACATCAAACAACACTAACCCCCTAACAACACAAAACACTAACCCCCTAACAACAAACAACACTAACTCCCTAACAACAAACAATCCTAAACCCCTAACATCAAAGAACACTAACCCCCTAACAACAAACAACCCTAACCCCCTAACAACAAACAATCCTAACCCCCGAACAACCAACAACACTAACCTCCTAACCACAGTAAACACTAACACCCTAACAACAAAAACCACTAAACCCCAACAAGAAACAACCCTAAACCCCTAACAACAAACAACACTATACCCTAACAACAAACAACCCTAACCAAACAACAAAAAACCCTAACCCACTAACAACAAACAACACTAACACCCTAACAACAAACAACCCTAACCCCCTAACAACAAACAACACTAACACCCTAACAACAAACAACCCTAACCCCCTAACAACAAACAACCCTAAACCCCTGACATCAAAGAACACTAACACCCTAACAACAAACAACCCTAACCCCCTAACAACAAACACTAACCCCCAAACAACAAACAACCCTAACCCCTGAAAACCAAAAACACTAACCCACTAACAACAAACAAACCTAACCCACTAACAACAAACAACACTAACACCCTAACAACAAACAACACTAACCCCCTAATAACAAACAACCCTAAACCCCTAACATCAAATAACACTACCCCCTAACAACACAAAACACTAACGCCCTAACAACAACCAACCCTAACCCCTAAGAACAAACAACACTAACGCCCTAAGAACAAACAACACTAACCCCCAGCAACGAACAATACTAAACCCCAAACAACACAAAACCTAAACCCTTATCAACAAACAACCCTAACCCACTAACAACAAACAACACTAACACCCTAACAACAAGCAACACTAACCCCCTAACAACAAACAACCCTAAACCACTAACATCAAACATCACTAACCCCCTAACAACACAAAACACTAACACCCTAACAACAAACAACACTAACACCCTAACAACAAAAACCACTAAACCCCAACAAGAAACAACCCTAAACCCCTAACAACAAACACAAACCCCCTAACAACAAACAACACTAACCCCCAACAAGAGACTACCCTAACCCCGTAACAACAAACAACACTAACCCCGTAACAACAAACAACCCTAACACCCAAATAAAAAACAACCCTAACCCCCTAACAACAAACAATTCTAACCCCCGAACAACCAACAACACTAACCCCCTAACCACAATAAACACTAACACCCTAACAACAAAAATCACTAAAACCCAACAAGAAACAACCCTAAACCCCTAACAGCAAACAACACTAACCCCCTAACAACAAAAAACCCTAACCAAACAACAAATAAACCTAACCCACTAACAACAAACAACACTAACACCCTAACAACAAACAACCCTAACCCTCTAACAACAAACACTAACACCCTAACAATAAACAACCCTAACCCCCTAACAACAAACAACACTAACTCCCTAACAACAAACAACCCTAAACCCCTAACATCAAAGAACACTAACACCCTAACAACAAACAACCCTAACCCCCTAACAACAAACACTAACCCCCAAACAACAAAAACCCTAACCCCTGAAAACCAAAAACACTAACCCACTAACAACAAACAACCCTAACCCACTAACAACAAACAACCCTAACACCCTAAAAACAAACAACACTAACCCCCTAACAACAAACAACCCTAAACCCCTAACATCAAACAACACTAAACCCCTAACAACACAAAACACTAACACCCTAACAACAAACAACACTAACACCCTAACAACAAAAACCACTAAACCCCAACAAGAAACAAACCCTAAACCCCTAACAACAAACACTAACCCCCTAACAACAAACAACACTAAACCCCTAACAAGAAACTACCCTAACCCCGTAACAACAAACAACACTAACCCCGTAACAACAAACAACACTAACCCCCAAACAACAAACAACCCTAACCCCCTAACAACAAACAATCCTAACCCCCGAACAACCAACAACACTAACCCCCTAACCACAGTAAACACTAATATCCTAACAACAAAAACCACTAAACTCCAACAAGAAACAACCCTAAACCCCTAACAACAAACAACACTAACGCCCTAACAACAAACAACCCTAAGCAAACAACAAACAAACCTAACCCACTAACAACAAACAACACTAACACCCTAACAACAAACACCCCTAACCCCC
Organism: Elephas maximus indicus; assembly: GCF_024166365.1. Lineage (NCBI taxonomy): Eukaryota > Metazoa > Chordata > Mammalia > Proboscidea > Elephantidae > Elephas > Elephas maximus. Next base: position 376,251 of record NW_026060260.1, read on the forward strand.
TAACAACAAACAACACTAACCCCCTAACAACAAACAACCCTAAACTCCTAACATCAAAGAACACTAACACCCTAACAACAAACAACACTAACCCCCTAAAAACAAACACTAACCCCAAACAACAAACAACCCTAACCCCTAAAAACCAAAAACACTAACCCACTAACAACAAACAACCCTAAACCACTAACAACAAACAACCCTAACACCCTAACAACAAACAACACTAACCCCCTAACAACAAACAACCCTAAACCTCTAACATCAAACAACACTAACCCCCTAACAACAAACAACCCTAAACCCCTAACATCAAAGAACACTAACACCCTAACAACAAACAACCCTAACCCCCTAACAACAAACGCTAACCCCCAAACAACAAACAACCCTAACCCCTAAAAACCAAAAACACTAACCCACTAACAACAAACAACCCTAACACCCTAACCACAAACAACACTAACCCCCTAACAACAAACAACCCTAACCCACTAACAACAAACAATCCTAACCCCCGAACAACCAACAACACTAACCCCCTAACCACAGTAAACACTAACACCCTAACAACAAAAACCACTAAACCCCAACAAGAAACAACCCTAAACCCCTAACAACAAACAACACTAACCCCCTTACAACAAACAACCCTAACCAAACAACAAAAAACCCTAACCCACTAACAACAAACAACACTAACACCCTAACAACAAACAGCCCTAACACCCTAACAACGAACAACACTAACCGCCTAACAACAAACAACCCAAACCCCCTAACAACAAACACTAACCCCCAAACAACAAACAACCCTAAACCCCTAACATCAAACAACACTTACCCCGTAACAAAACAAAACACTAACACCCTAACAACAAACAATCCTAACCCCCGAACAACCAACAACACTAACCCCCTAACCACAATAAACAGTAACACCCGAACAACAAAAACCACTAAACCCCAACAACAAACAACCCTAAACCCCTAACATCAAACAACACTAACCCCCTAACAACACAAAACACTAACACCCTAACAACAAACAACACTAACACCCTAACAACAAAAACCACTAAACCCCAACAAGAAACAAACCCTAAACCCCTAACAACAAACACTATCCCCCTAACAACAAACAACACTAAACCCCTAACAAGAAACTAACCTAACCCCGTAACAACAAACAGCACTAACCTCCTAACAACAAACAACCTTAACCCCCTAACAACAAACACCCCTAAACCCCTAACAACAAACAATCCTAACCCTCTAACAACCTACAACAATAACCCCCAACCACAAACAACACTAATCCCGTAAGAACAAACAACACTAACCCCCTAACAAAAAACAACCCTAAACCCCTAACATCAAAGAACACTAACACCCTAAAAACAAACAACCTTAGCCCCCTAACAACAAACACTAACCCCCAAACAACAAACAACCCTAACCCCTAAAAACCAAAAACACTAACCCACTAACAACAAACAAACCTAACCCAGTAACAACAAACAACCCTAACACCCTAACAACAAACAACCCTAAACCCCTAACATCAAACAACACTAACCCCCTAACAACACAAAACACTAACCCCCTAACAACAAACAACCCTAAACCCCTGACATCAAAGAACACTAACACCCTAACAACAAACAACCCTAACCCCCTAACAACAAACACTAACCCCCAAACAACAAACAACCCTAACCCCTGAAAACCAAAAACACTAACCCACTAACAACAAACAAACCTAACCCACTAACAACAAACAACACTAACACCCTAACAACAAACAACAATAACCCCCTAATAACAAACAACCCTAAACCCCTAACATCAAATAACACTACCCCCTAACAACACAAAACACTAACGCCCTAACAACAACCAACCCTAACCCCTAAGAACAAACAACACTAACGCCCTAAGAACAAACAACACTAACCCCCAGCAACGAACAATACTAAACCCCAAACAACACAAAACCTAAACCCTTATCAACAAACAACCCTAACCCACTAACAACAAACAACCCTAACACCCTAACAACAAGCAACACTAACCCCCTAACAACAAACAACCCTAAACCACTAACATCAAACATCACTAACCCCCTAACAACACAAAACACTAACACCCTAACAACAAACAACACTAACACCCTAACAACAAAAACCACTAAACCCCAACAAGAAACAACCCTAAACCCCTAACAACAAACACAAACCCCCTAACAACAAACAACACTAACCCCCAACAAGAGACTACCCTAACCCCGTAACAACAAACAACACTAACCCCGTAACAACAAACAACCCTAACACCCAAATAAAAAACAACCCTAACCCCCTAACAACAAACAATTCTAACCCCCGAACAACCAACAACACTAACCCCCTAACCACAATAAACACTAACACCCTAACAACAAAAATCACTAAAACCCAACAAGAAACAACCCTAAACCCCTAACAGCAAACAACACTAACCCCCTAACAACAAAAAACCCTAACCAAACAACAAACAAACCTAACCCACTAACAACAAACAACACTAACACCCTAACAACAAACAACCCTAACCCTCTAACAACAAACAACACTAACACCCTAACAATAAACAACCCTAACCCCCTAACAACAAACAACACTAACTCCCTAACAACAAACAACCCTAAACCCCTAACATCAAAGAACACTAACACCCTAACAACAAACAACCCTAACCCCCTAACAACAAACACTAACCCCCAAACAACAAAAACCCTAACCCCTGAAAACCAAAAACACTAACCCACTAACAACAAACAACCCTAACCCACTAACAACAAACAACCCTAACACCCTAAAAACAAACAACACTAACCCCCTAACAACAAACAACCCTAAACCCCTAACATCAAACAACACTAACCCCCTAACAACACAAAACACTAACACCCTAACAACAAACAACACTAACACCCTAACAACAAAAACCACTAAACCCCAACAAGAAACAAACCCTAAACCCCTAACAACAAACACTATCCCCCTAACAACAAACAACACTAAACCCCTAACAAGAAACTAACCTAACCCCGTAACAACAAACAACACTAAGTTCCTAACAACAAACAACCTTAACCCCCTAACAGCAAACACCCCTAAACCCCTAACAACAAACAATCCGAACCCTCTAACAACCTACAACAATAACCCCCAACCACAAACAACACTAATCCCGTAAGAACAAACAACACTAACACCCTAACAACAAACAACCTTAGCCCCCTAACAACAAACACTAACCCCGAAACAACAAACAACACTAACCCCTAAAAACCAAAAACACTAACCCACTAACAACAAACAACCGTAACCCACTAACAACAAACAACCGTAACCCCCTAACAACAAACAACCCTAAACCCCTAACATCAAACAACACTAACCCCCTAACAACACAAAACACTAACCCCCTAACAACAAACAACACTAACTCCCTAACAACAAACAATCCTAAACCCCTAACATCAAAGAACACTAACCCCCTAACAACAAACAACCCTAACCCCCTAACAACAAACACTAACCCCCAAACAACAAACAACCCTAACCCCCTAACAACAAACAATCCTAACCCCCGAACAACCAACAACACTAACCTCCTAACCACAGTAAACACTAACACCCTAACAACAAAAACCACTAAACCCCAACAAGAAACAACCCTAAACCCCTAACAACAAACAACACTATACCCTAACAACAAACAACCCTAACCAAACAACAAAAAACCCTAACCCACTAACAACAAACAACACTAACACCCTAACAACAAACAACCCTAACCCCCTAACAACAAACAACACTAACACCCTAACAACAAACAACCCTAACCCCCTAACAACAAACAACCCTAAACCCCTGACATCAAAGAACACTAACACCCTAACAACAAACAACACTAAACCCCTAACAAGAAACTAACCTAACCCCATAACAACAAACAACACTAACCCCGTAACAACAAACAACACTAACCTCCAAACAACAAACAACCCTAACCCCCTAACAACAATCAATCCTATCCCCCTTACAACCAACAACACTAACCCTCTAACCACAGTAAACACTAACACCCCAACAACAAAAACCACTAAACTCCAACAAGAAACAACCCTAAACCCCTAACAACAAACAACACTAACGCCCTAACAACAAACAACCCTAAGCAAGCAACAAACAAACCTAACCCACTAACAACAAACAACACTAACACCCTAACAACAAACACCCCTAACCCCCTAACAACAAACAACACTAACACCCTAACAACAAACAACCGTAACCCCTAACAACAAACAACACTAACCCCCTAACAACAAACAACCCTAAACCCCTAACATCAAAGAACACTAACCCCCAAACAACAAACAAACCTAACCCCTAAAAACCAAAAACACTAACCCACTAACAACAAACAACCCTAACCCACTAACAACAAACAACCCTAACACCCTAACCACAAACAACACTAACCCCCTAACAACAAACAACCCTAACCCCCAAACAACAAACAGTCCTAACCCCCGAACAACCAACAACACTTACCCCCTAACCACAGTAAACACTAACACCCTAACAACAAAAACCACTAAACCCCAACAAGAAACAACCCTAAACCCCTAACAACAAAGAACACTAACCCCCTAACAACAAACAACCCAAACCAAACAAGAAAAAACCCTAACCCACTAACAACAAACAACACTAACACCCTAACAACAAACAACCCTAACCCCCTAACAACAAACAACACTAACACCCTAACAACAAACAAACCTAACCCCCTAACAACAAACAACCCTAAACCCCTAACATCAAAGAACACTAACACCCTAACAACAAACAACCCTAACCCCTGAAAACCAAAAACACTAACCCACTAACAACAAACAACCCTAACCCACTAACAACAAACAACACTAACCCCTAAAAACCAAAAACACTAACCCACTAACAACAAACAACACTAAACCCCTAACATCAAACAACACTAACACCCTAACAACAAACAACACTAACCCCCTAACAACAAACAACCCTAACCCCCTAACAACAAACAACACTAACCCCTAAAAACCAAAAACACTAACCCACTAACAAGAAACAACCCTAACCCACTAACAACAAACAACCCTAACCCCCTAACAACAAACAACCCTAAACCCCTAACACCAAACAACACTAACCCCCTAACAACACAAAACACTAACACCCTAACAACAAACAACACTAACACCCTAACAACAAACACCACTAAACCCCAACAAGAAACAACCCTAAACCCCTAACAACAAACACTAACCCCCTAACAACAAACAACCCTAACACCCTTACAACAAACAACACTAACCCCGTAACAACAAACAACCCTAACCCCCAAACAACAAACAACCCTAACCCCCTAACAACAAACAATCCTAACCCCCGAACAACCAACAACACTAACCCACTAACCACAATAAACACTAACACCCTAACAACAAAAACCACTAAACCCCAACAAGAAACAACCCTCAACTCCTAACAACAAACAACACTAACCCCCTAACAACAAAAAACCCTAACCAAGCAACAAAGAAACCTAACCCACTAACAACAAACAACACTAATACCCTAACAACAAACAACCCTAACCCCCTAACAACAAAAAACACTAACACCCTAACAACAAACAACCCTAACCCCTAACAACAAACAACACTAACCCCCTAACAACAAAAAACACTAAACCCCGAACAAGAAACTACCCTAACCCCGTAAAAACAAACAACACTAACCCCGTAACAACAAACAACCGTAACCCCCAAACAACAAACAACCCTAACCCCCTAACAACAAACAATCCTAACCCCCGAACAACCAACAACACTAACCCCCAAACCACAGTAAACACTAACACCCTAACAACAAAAACCAATAAACCTCAACAAGAAACAACCCTAAACCCCTAACAACAAACAACACTAACCCCCTAACAACAAACAACCCTAACCAAACAACAAAAAACCCTAACCCACTAACAACAAACAACACTAACACCCTAACAACAAACAACCCTAACCCCCTAACAACAAACAACACTAACACCCTAACAACAAACAACCCTAACACCCTAACAACAAACAACACTAACCCCCTAACAACAAACAACCCTAAACCCCTAACATCAAAGAACACTAACACCCTAACAAGAAACAACCCTAACCCCCTAACAACAAACACTAACCCCCAAACAACAAACAACCCTAACCCCTGAAAAAAAAAAACACTAAACCACTAACAACAAACAACCCTAACCCACAAACAACAAACAACCCTAACACCCTAACGACAAACAACACTAACCCCCTAACAACAAACAACCCTAAACCCCTAACATCAAAGAACACTAACCCCCTAACAACAAACAACCCTAAACCCCTAACAACAAACGCTAACCCCAAACAACAAACAACCCTAACCCCTAAAAACCAAAAACACTAACCCACTAACAACAAACAACCCTAACCCACTAACAACAAACAACCCTAACACCCTAACAACAAACAATCATAACCCCCGAACAACCAACAACACTAACCCCCTAACCACAGTAAACACTAACGCCCTAACAAGAAAAACCACTAAACCCCAACAAGAAATAACCCTAACCCCCTAACAACAAACAACCCTAACCAAACAACAAAAAACCCTGACCCACTAACAACAAACAACACTAACACCCTAACAACAAACAGCCCTAACCCCCTAACAACAAACAACACTAACACCCTAACAACAAACAACCCTAACCCCCTAGCAACAAACAACCCTAAACCCCTGACATCAAAGAACACTAACACCCTAACAACAAACAACCCTAGCCCCCTAACAACAAACACTAACCCCCAAACAACAAACAACCCTAACCCCTGAAAACCAAAAACACTAACCCACTAACAACAAACAACCCTAACCCACTAACAACAAACAACCCTAACACCCTAACCACAAACAAACAACACTAACACCCTAACAACAAAAACCACTAAACCCCAACAAGAAACAACCCTAAACCCCTAACAACAAACACTAACCCCCTAACAACAAACAACACTAAACCCCTAACAAGAAACTACCCTAACCCCGTAACAACAAACAACACTAACCCCGTAACAACAAACAACCCTAACCCCCAAACAACAAACAACCCTAACCCCCTAACAACAAACAATCCTAACCCCCGAACAACCAACAACACTAACCCCCTAACCACAATAAACACTAACACCCGAACAACAAAAACCACTAAACCCCAACAAGAAACAACCTTAAACCCCTAACAACAAAAAACACTAACCCCCTAACAAAAAACAACCCTAACCAAACAACAAACAAACCTAACCCACTAACAACAAACAACACTAACACCCTAACGACAAACAACCCTAACCCCCTAACAACAAACAACACTAACACCCTAACAACAAACAACCCTAACCCCCTAACAACAAACAACACTAACCCCTAAAAACCAAAAACACTAACCCACTAACAAGAAACAACCCTAACCCACGAACAACAAACAACCCTAACCCCCTAACAACAAACAACCCTAAACCCCTAACACCAAACAACACTAACCCCCTAACAACACAAAACACTAACACCCTAACAACAAACAACACTAACACCCTAACAACAAAAACCACTAAACCCCAACAAGAAACAACCCTAAACCCCTAACAACAAACACTAACCCCCTAACAACAAACAACACTAAACCCCTAACAAGAAACTACCCTAACCCCGTAACAACAAACAACACTAACCCCGTAACAACAAACAACACTAACCCCCAAACAACAAACAACCCTAACCCCCTAACAACAAACAATCCTAACCCCCGAACAACCAACAACACTAACCCCCTAACCACAGTAAACACTAATATCCTAACAACAAAAACCACTAAACTCCAACAAGAAACAACCCTAAACCCCTAACAACAAACAACACTAACGCCCTAACAGCAAACAACCCTAAGCAAACAACAAACAAACCTAACCCACTAACAACAAACAACACTAACACCCTAACAACAAACACCCCTAACCCCCCAACAACAAACAACACTAACCCCCTAACAACAAACAACCCTAAACTCCTAACATCAAAGAACACTAACACCCTAACAACAAACAACACTAACCCCCTAAAAACAAACACTAACCCCAAACAACAAACAACCCTAACCCCTAAAAACCAAAAACACTAACCCACTAACAACAAACAACCCTAAACCACTAACAACAAACAACCCTAACACCCTAACAACAAACAACACTAACCCCCTAACAACAAACAACCCTAAACCTCTAACATCAAACAACACTAACCCCCTAACAACAAACAACCCTAAACCCCTAACATCAAAGAACACTAACACCCTAACAACAAACAACCCTAACCCCCTAACAACAAACGCTAACCCCCAAACAACAAACAACCCTAACCCCTAAAAACCAAAAACACTAACCCACTAACACCATACAACCCTAACACCCTAACCACAAACAACACTAACCCCCTAACAACAAACAACCCTAACCCACTAACAACAAACAATCCTAACCCCCGAACAACCAACAACACTAACCCCCTAACCACAGTAAACACTAACACCCTAACAACAAAAACCACTAAACCCCAACAAGAAACAACCCTAAACCCCTAACAACAAACAACACTAACCCCCTTACAACAAACAACCCTAACCAAACAACAAAAAACCCTAACCCACTAACAACAAACAACACTAACACCCTAACAACAAACAGCCCTAACACCCTAACAACGAACAACACTAACCGCCTAACAACAAACAACCCAAACCCCCTAACAACAAACACTAACCCCCAAACAACAAACAACCCTAAACCCCTAACATCAAACAACACTTACCCCGTAACAAAACAAAACACTAACACCCTAACAACAAACAATCCTAACCCCCGAACAACCAACAACACTAACCCCCTAACCACAATAAACAGTAACACCCGAACAACAAAAACCACTAAACCCCAACAACAAACAACCCTAAACCCCTAACATCAAACAACACTAACCCCCTAACAACACAAAACACTAACACCCTAACAACAAACAACACTAACACCCTAACAACAAAAACCACTAAACCCCAACAAGAAACAAACCCTAAACCCCTAACAACAAACACTATCCCCCTAACAACAAACAACACTAAACCCCTAACAAGAAACTAACCTAACCCCGTAACAACAAACAGCACTAACCTCCTAACAACAAACAACCTTAACCCCCTAACAACAAACACCCCTAAACCCCTAACAACAAACAATCCTAACCCTCTAACAACCTACAACAATAACCCCCAACCACAAACAACACTAATCCCGTAAGAACAAACAACACTAACCCCCTAAAAAAAAACAACCCTAAACCCCTAACATCACAGAACACTAACACCCTAACAACAAACAACATTAGCCCCCTAACAACAAACACTAACCCCCAAACAACAAACAACCCTAACCCCTAAAAACCAAAAACACTAACCCACTAACAACAAACAACCCTAACCCACTAACAACAAACAACCGTAACCCCCTAACAACAAACAACCCTAAACCCCTAACATCAAACAACACTAACCCCCTAACAACACAAAACACTAACCCCCTAACAACAAACAACACTAACTCCCTAACAACAAACAATCCTAAACCCCTAACATCAAAGAACACTAACCCCCTAACAACAAACAACCCTAACCCCCTAACAACAAACAATCCTAACCCCCGAACAACCAACAACACTAACCTCCTAACCACAGTAAACACTAACACCCTAACAACAAAAACCACTAAACCCCAACAAGAAACAACCCTAAACCCCTAACAACAAACAACACTATACCCTAACAACAAACAACCCTAACCAAACAACAAAAAACCCTAACCCACTAACAACAAACAACACTAACACCCTAACAACAAACAACCCTAACCCCCTAACAACAAACAACACTAACACCCTAACAACAAACAACCCTAACCCCCTAACAACAAACAACCCTAAACCCCTGACATCAAAGAACACTAACACCCTAACAACAAACAACCCTAACCCCCTAACAACAAACACTAACCCCCAAACAACAAACAACCCTAACCCCTGAAAACCAAAAACACTAACCCACTAACAACAAACAAACCTAACCCACTAACAACAAACAACCCTAACACCCTAACAACAAACAACACTAACCCCCTAATAACAAACAACCCTAAACCCCTAACATCAAATAACACTACCACCTAACAACACAAAACACTAACACCCTAACAACAACCAACCCTAACCCCTAAGAACAAACAACACTAACGCCCTAAGAACAAACAACACTAACCCCCAGCAACAAACAATACTAAACCCCAAACAACACAAAACCTAAACCCTTATCAACAAACAACCCTAACCCACTAACAACAAACAACACTAACACCCTAACAACAAGCAACACTAACCCCCTAACAACAAACAACCCTAAACCACTAACATCAAACATCACTAACCCCCTAACAACACAAAACACTAACACCCTAACAACAAACAACACTAACACCCTAACAACAAAAACCACTAAACCCCAACAAGAAACAACCCTAAACCCCTAACAACAAACACAAACCCCCTAACAACAAACAACACTAACCCCCAACAAGAGACTACCCTAACCCCGTAACAACAAACAACACTAACCCCGTAACAACAAACAACCCTAACACCCAAATAAAAAACAACCCTAACCCCCTAACAACAAACAATTCTAACCCCCGAACAACCAACAACACTAACCCCCTAACCACAATAAACACTAACACCCTAACAACAAAAATCACTAAAACCCAACAAGAAACAACCCTAAACCCCTAACAGCAAAAAACACTAACCCCCTAACAACAAAAAACCCTAACCAAACAACAAACAAACCTAACCCACTAACAACAAACAACACTAACACCCTAACAACAAACAACCCTAACCCTCTAACAACAAACAACACTAACACCCTAACAATAAACAACCCTAACCCCCTAACAACAAACAACACTAACTCCCTAACAACAAACAACCCTAAACCCCTAACATCAAAGAACACTAACACCCTAACAACAAACAACCCTAACCCCCTAACAACAAACACTAACCCCCAAACAACAAAAACCCTAACCCCTGAAAACCAAAAACACTAACCCACTAACAACAAACAACCCTAACCCACTAACAACAAACAACCCTAACACCCTAAAAACAAACAACACTAACCCCCTAACAACAAACAACCCTAAACCCCTAACATCAAACAACACTAACCCCCTAACAACACAAAACACTAACACCCTAACAACAAACAACACTAACACCCTAACAACAAAAACCACTAAACTCCAGCAAGAAACAAACCCTAAACCCCTAACAACAAACACTATCCCCCTAACAACAAACAACACTAAACCCCTAACAAGAAACTAACCTAACCCCGTAACAACAAACAACACTAACCCCCTAACAACAAACAACCCTAACCCCCAAAACAACAAACAATCCTAACCCCCGAACAACCAACAACACTAACCCCCTAACCAGAGTAAACACTAACGCCCTAACAACAAAAACAACTAAACCCCAACAAGAAACAACCCTAAACCCCTAACAACAAACACTAACCCCCTAACAACAAACAACACTAAACCCCTAACAAGAAACTACCCTAACCCCGTAACAACAAACAACACTAACCCCGTAACAACAAACAACCCTAACCCCCAAACAACAAACAACACTAACCCCCTAACAAAAAACAACCCTAAACCCCTAACATCAAACAACCCTAACCCCCTAACAACAAACACTAACCCCCAAACAACAAACAACCCTAAACCCCTAACATCAAACAACACTTACCCCCTAAGAAAACAAAACACTAACACCCTAACAACAAACAATCCTAACCCCCGAACAACCAACAACACTAACCCCCTAACCACAATAAACAGTAACACCCGAACAACAAAAACCACTAAACCCCAACATCAAACAACCCTAAACCCCTAACATCAAACAACACTAACCCCCTAACAACACAAAACACTAACACCCTAACAACAAACAACACTAACACCCTAACAACAAAAACCACTAAACCCCAACAAGAAACAAACCCTAAACCCCTAACAACAAACACTATCCCCCTAACAACAAATAACACTAAACCCCTAACAAGAAACTAACCTAACCCCGTAACAACAAACAACACTAAGTTCCTAACAACAAACAACCTTAACCCCCTAACAGCAAACACCCCTAAACCCCTAACAACAAACAATCCTAACCCTCTAACAACCTACAACAGTAACCCCCAACCACAAACAACACTAATCCCGTAAGAACAAACAACACTAACACCCTAACAACAAACAACCTTAGCCCCCTAACAACAAACACTAACCCCGAAACAACAAACAACCCTAACCCCTAAAAACCAAAAACACTAACCCACTAACAACAAACAACCGTAACCCACTAACAACAAACAACCGTAACCCCCTAACAACAAACAACCCTAAACCCCTAACATCAAACAACACTAACCCCCTAACAACACAAAACACTAACCCCCTAACAACAAACAACACTAACTCCCTAACAACAAACAATCCTAAACCCCTAACATCAAAGAACACTAACCCCCTAACAACAAACAACCCTAACCCCCTAACAACAAACACTAACCCCCAAACAACAAACAACCCTAACCCCCTAACAACAAACAATCCTAACCCCCGAACAACCAACAACACTAACCTCCTAACCACAGTAAACACTAACACCCTAACAACAAAAACCAATAAACCCCAACAAGAAACAACCCTAAACCCCTAACAACAAACAACACTATACCCTAACAACAAACAACCCTAACCAAACAACAAAAAACCCTAACCCACTAACAACAAACAACACTAACACCCTAACAACAAACAACCCTAACCCCCTAACAACAAACAACCCTAAACCCCTGACATCAAAGAACACTAACACCCTAACAACAAACAACACTAAACCCCTAACAAGAAACTAACCTAACCCCATAACAACAAACAACACTAACCCCGTAACAACAAACAACACTAACCTCCAAACAACAAACAACCCTAACCCCCTAACAACAATCAATCCTAACCCCCTTACAACCAACAACACTAACCCTCTAACCACAGTAAACACTAACACCCTAACAACAAAAACCACTAAACTCCAACAAGAAACAACCCTAAACCCCTAACAACAAACAACACTAACGCCCTAACAACAAACAACCCTAAGCAAGCAACAAACAAACCTAACCCACTAACAACAAACAACACTAACACCCTAACAACAAACACCCCTAACCCCCTAACAACAAACAACACTAACACCCTAACAACAAACAACCGTAACCCCTAACAACAAACAACACTAACCCCCTAACAACAAACAACCCTAAACCCCTAACATCAAAGAACACTAACACCCTAACAACAAACAACCCTAACCCCCTAACAACAAACACTAACCCCCAAACAACAAACAACCCTAACCCCTAAAAACCAAAAACACTAACCCACTAACAACAAACAACCCTAACCCACTAACAACAAACAACCCTAACACCCTAACCACAAACAACACTAACCCCCTAACAACAAACAACCCTAACCCCCAAACAACAAACAGTCCTAACCCCCGAACAACCAACAACACTTACCCCCTAACCACAGTAAACACTAACACCCTAACAACAAAAACCACTAAACCCCAACAAGAAACAACCCTAAACCCCTAACAACAAAGAACACTAACCCCCTAACAACAAACAACCCAAACCAAACAAGAAAAAACCCTAACCCACTAACAACAAACAACACTAACACCCTAACAACAAACAACCCTAACCCCCTAACAACAAACAACACTAACACCCTAACAACAAACAAACCTAACCCCCTAACAACAAACAACCCTAAACCCCTAACATCAAAGAACACTAACACCCTAACAACAAACAACCCTAACCCCTGAAAACCAAAAACACTAACCCACTAACAACAAACAACCCTAACCCACTAACAACAAACAACCCTAACACCCTAACAACAAACAACAGTAACCCCCTAACAACAAACAACCCTAAACCCCTAACATCAAACAACACTAACACCCTAACAACAAACAACACTAACCCCCTAACAACAAACAACCCTAACCCCCTAACAACAAACAACACTAACCCCTAAAAACCAAAAACACTAACCCACTAACAAGAAACAACCCTAACCCACTAACAACAAACAACCCTAACCCCCTAACAACAAACAACCCTAAACCCCTAACACCAAACAACACTAACCCCCTAACAACACAAAACACTAACACCCTAACAACAAACAACACTAACACCCTAACAACAAACACCACTAAACCCCAACAAGAAACAACCCTAAACCCCTAACAACAAACACTAACCCCCTAACAACAAACAACCCTAGCACCCTTACAACAAACAACACTAACCCCGTAACAACAAACAACCCTAACCCCCAAACAACAAACAACCCTAACCCCCTAACAACAAACAATCCTAACCCCCGAACAACCAACAACACTAACCCACTAACCACAATAAACACTAACACCCTAACAACAAAAACCACTAAACCCCAACAAGAAACAACCCTAAACTCCTAACAACAAACAACACTAACCCCCTAACAACAAAAAACCCTAACCAAGCAACAAAGAAACCTAACCCACTAACAACAAACAACACTAATACCCTAACAACAAACAACCCTAACCCCCTAACAACAAAAAACACTAACACCCTAACAACAAACAACCCTAACCCCTAACAACAAACAACACTAACCCCCTAACAACAAAAAACACTAAACCCCAAACAAGAAACTACCCTAACCCCGTAAAAACAAACAACACTAACCCCGTAACAACAAACAACTGTAACCCCCAAACAACAAACAACCCTAACCCCCTAACAACAAACAATCCTAACCCCCGAACAACCAACAACACTAACCCCCAAACCACAGTAAACACTAACACCCTAACAACAAAAACCAATAAACCTCAACAAGAAACAACCCTAAACCCCTAACAACAAACAACACTAACCCCCTAACAACAAACAACCCTAACCAAACAACAAAAAACCCTAACCCACTAACAACAAACACCACTAACACCCTAACAACAAACAACCATAACCCCCTAACAACAAACAACACTAACACCCTAACAACAAACAACCCTAACACCCTAACAACAAACAACACTAACCCCCTAACAACAAACAACCCTAAACCCCTAACATCAAAGAACACTAACACCCTAACAACAAACAACCCTAACCCCCTAACAACAAACACTAACCCCCAAACAACAAACAACCCTAACCCCTGAAAAAAAAAAACACTAAACCACTAACAACAAACAACCCTAACCCACAAACAACAAACAACCCTAACACCCTAACGACAAACAACACTAACCCCCTAACAACAAACAACCCTAAACCCCTAACATCAAAGAACACTAACCCCCTAACAACAAACAACCCTAAACCCCTAACAACAAACGCTAACCCCAAACAACAAACAACCCTAACCCCTAAAAACCAAAAACACTAACCCACTAACAACAAACAACCCTAACCCACTAACAACAAACAACCCTAACACCCTAACAACAAACAATCATAACCCCCGAACAACCAACAACACTAACCCCCTAACCACAGTAAACACTAACGCCCTAACAAGAAAAACCACTAAACCCCAACAAGAAATAACCCTAAACCCCTAACAACAAACAACACTAACCCCCTAACAACAAACAACCCTAACCAAACAACAAAAAACCCTGACCCACTAACAACAAACAACACTAACACCCTAACAACAAACAGCCCTAACCCCCTAACAACAAACAACACTAACACCCTAACAACAAACAACCCTAACCCCCTAGCAACAAACAACCCTAAACCCCTGACATCAAAGAACACTAACACCCTAACAACAAACAACCCTAGCCCCCTAACAACAAACACTAA
Organism: Elephas maximus indicus; assembly: GCF_024166365.1. NCBI lineage: Eukaryota > Metazoa > Chordata > Mammalia > Proboscidea > Elephantidae > Elephas > Elephas maximus. The sequence goes on from NW_026060260.1 coordinate 392,517, forward strand.
CCCCCAAACAACAAACAACCCTAACCCCTGAAAACCAAAAACACTAACCCACTAACAACAAACAACCCTAACCCACTAACAACAAACAACCCTAACACCTAACCACAAACAACACTAACCCCCTAACAACAAACAACCCTAAACCCCTAACATCAAACAACAGTACCCCCTAACAGCACAAAACACTAACACCCTAACAACAACCAACCCTAACCCCTAAGAACAAACAACACTAACGCCCTAAGAACAAACAACACTAACCCCCAGCAACGAACAATACTAAACCCCTAACAACACAAAACCTAACCCCTTATCAACAAACAACCCTAACCCACTAACAACAAACAACCCTAACACCCTAACAACAAGCAACACTAACCCCCTAACAACAAACAACCCTAAACCACTAACATCAAACATCACTAACACCCTAACAACACAAAACACTAACACCCTAACAACAAACAACACTAACACCCTAACAACAAAAACCACTAAACCCCAACAAGAAACAACCCTAAACCCCTAACAACAAACACTAACCCCCTAACAACAAACAACACTAAACCCCTAACAAGAAACTACCCTAACCCCGTAACAACAAACAACACTAACCCCGTAACAACAAACAACCCTAACCCCCAAACAACAAACAACCCTAACCCCCTAACAACAAACAATCCTAACCCCCGAACAACCAACAACACTAACCCCCTAACCACAATAAACACTAACACCCGAACAACAAAAACCACTAAACCCCAACAAGAAACAACCTTAAACCCCTAACAACAAAAAACACTAACCCCCTAACAAAAAACAACCCTAACCAAACAACAAACAAACCTAACCCACTAACAACAAACAACACTAACACCCTAACGACAAACAACCCTAACCCCCTAACAACAAACAACACTAACACCCTAACAACAAACAACCCTAACCCCCTAACAACAAACAACACTAACCCCTAAAAACCAAAAACACTAACCCACTAACAAGAAACAACCCTAACCCACGAACAACAAACAACCCTAACCCCCTAACAACAAACAACCCTAAACCCCTAACACCAAACAACACTAACCCCCTAACAACACAAAACACTAACACCCTAACAACAAACAACACTAACACCCTAACAACAAAAACCACTAAACCCCAACAAGAAACAACCCTAAACCCCTAACAACAAACACTAACCCCCTAACAACAAACAACACTAAACCCCTAACAAGAAACTACCCATTACCCCGTAACAACAAACAACACTAACCCCGTAACAACAAACAACACTAACCCCCAAACAACAAACAACCCTAACCCCCTAACAACAAACAATCCTAACCCCCGAACAACCAACAACACTAACCCCCTAACCACAGTAAACACTAATATCCTAACAACAAAAACCACTAAACTCCAACAAGAAACAACCCTAAACCCCTAACAACAAACAACACTAACGCCCTAACAACAAACAACCCTAAGCAAACAACAAACAAACCTAACCCACTAACAACAAACAACACTAACACCCTAACAACAAACACCCCTAACCCCCTAACAACAAACAACACTAACCCCCTAACAACAAACAACCCTAAACTCCTAACATCAAAGAACACTAACACCCTAACAACAAACAACACTAACCCCCTAAAAACAAACACTAACCCCAAACAACAAACAACCCTAACCCCTAAAAACCAAAAACACTAACCCACTAACAACAAACAACCCTAAACCACTAACAACAAACAACCCTAACACCCTAACAACAAACAACACTAACCCCCTAACAACAAACAACCCTAAACCTCTAACATCAAACAACACTAACCCCCTAACAACAAACAACCCTAAACCCCTAACATCAAAGAACACTAACACCCTAACAACAAACAACCCTAACCCCCTAACAACAAACGCTAACCCCCAAACAACAAACAACCCTAACCCCTAAAAACCAAAAACACTAACCCACTAACACCAAACAACCCTAACACCCTAACCACAAACAACACTAACCCCCTAACAACAAACAACCCTAACCCACTAACAACAAACAATCCTAACCCCCGAACAACCAACAACACTAACCCCCTAACCACAGTAAACACTAACACCCTAACAACAAAAACCACTAAACCCCAACAAGAAACAACCCTAAACCCCTAACAACAAACAACACTAACCCCCTTACAACAAACAACCCTAACCAAACAACAAAAAACCCTAACCCACTAACAACAAACAACACTAACACCCTAACAACAAACAGCCCTAACACCCTAACAACGAACAACACTAACCGCCTAACAACAAACAACCCAAACCCCCTAACAACAAACACTAACCCCCAAACAACAAACAACCCTAAACCCCTAACATCAAACAACACTTACCCCGTAACAAAACAAAACACTAACACCCTAACAACAAACAATCCTAACCCCCGAACAACCAACAACACTAACCCCCTAACCACAATAAACAGTAACACCCGAACAACAAAAACCACTAAACCCCAACAACAAACAACCCTAAACCCCTAACATCAAACAACACTAACCCCCTAACAACACAAAACACTAACACCCTAACAACAAACAACACTAACACCCTAACAACAAAAACCACTAAACCCCAACAAGAAACAAACCCTAAACCCCTAACAACAAACACTATCCCCCTAACAACAAACAACACTAAACCCCTAACAAGAAACTAACCTAACCCCGTAACAACAAACAGCACTAACCTCCTAACAACAAACAACCTTAACCCCCTAACAACAAACACCCCTAAACCCCTAACAACAAACAATCCTAACCCTCTAACAACCTACAACAATAACCCCCAACCACAAACAACACTAATCCCGTAAGAACAAACAACACTAACCCCCTAACAAAAAACAACCCTAAACCCCTAACATCAAAGAACACTAACACCCTAACAACAAACAACCTTAGCCCCCTAACAACAAACACTAACCCCCAAACAACAAACAACCCTAACCCCTAAAAACCAAAAACACTAACCCACTAACAACAAACAACCCTAACCCACTAACAACAAACAACCGTAACCCCCTAACAACAAACAACCCTAAACCCCTAACATCAAACAACACTAACCCCCTAACAACACAAAACACTAACCCCCTAACAACAAACAACACTAACTCCCTAACAACAAACAATCCTAAACCCCTAACATCAAAGAACACTAACCCCCTAACAACAAACAACCCTAACCCCCTAACAACAAACAATCCTAACCCCCGAACAACCAACAACACTAACCTCCTAACCACAGTAAACACTAACACCCTAACAACAAAAACCACTAAACCCCAACAAGAAACAACCCTAAACCCCTAACAACAAACAACACTATACCCTAACAACAAACAACCCTAACCAAACAACAAAAAACCCTAACCCACTAACAACAAACAACACTAACACCCTAACAACAAACAACCCTAACCCCCTAACAACAAACAACACTAACACCCTAACAACAAACAACCCTAACCCCCTAACAACAAACAACCCTAAACCCCTGACATCAAAGAACACTAACACCCTAACAACAAACAACCCTAACCCCCTAACAACAAACACTAACCCCCAAACAACAAACAACCCTAACCCCTGAAAACCAAAAACACTAACCCACTAACAACAAACAAACCTAACCCACTAACAACAAACAACCCTAACACCCTAACAACAAACAACCCTAACCCCTAACAACAAACAACACTAACCCCCTAACAACAAAAAACACTAAACCCCGAACAAGAAACTACCCTAACCCCGTAAAAACAAACAACACTAACCCCGTAACAACAAACAACCGTAACCCCCAAACAACAAACAACCCTAACCCCCTAACAACAAACAATCCTAACCCCCGAACAACCAACAACACTAACCCCCAAACCACAGTAAACACTAACACCCTAACAACAAAAACCAATAAACCTCAACAAGAAACAACCCTAAACCCCTAACAACAAACAACACTAACCCCCTAACAACAAACAACCCTAACCAAACAACAAAAAACCCTAACCCACTAACAACAAACACCACTAACACCCTAACAACAAACAACCATAACCCCCTAACAACAAACAACACTAACACCCTAACAACAAACAACCCTAACACCCTAACAACAAACAACACTAACCCCCTAACAACAAACAACCCTAAACCCCTAACATCAAAGAACACTAACACCCTAACAACAAACAACCCTAACCCCCTAACAACAAACACTAACCCCCAAACAACAAACAACCCTAACCCCTGAAAAAAAAAACACTAAACCACTAACAACAAACAACCCTAACCCACAAACAACAAACAACCCTAACACCCTAACGACAAACAACACTAACCCCCTAACAACAAACAACCCTAAACCCCTAACATCAAAGAACACTAACCCCCTAACAACAAACAACCCTAAACCCCTAACAACAAACGCTAACCCCAAACAACAAACAACCCTAACCCCTAAAAACCAAAAACACTAACCCACTAACAACAAACAACCCTAACCCACTAACAACAAACAACCCTAACACCCTAACAACAAACAATCATAACCCCCGAACAACCAACAACACTAACCCCCTAACCACAGTAAACACTAACGCCCTAACAAGAAAAACCACTAAACCCCAACAAGAAATAACCCTAAACCCCTAACAACAAACAACACTAACCCCCTAACAACAAACAACCCTAACCAAACAACAAAAAACCCTGACCCACTAACAACAAACAACACTAACACCCTAACAACAAACAGCCCTAACCCCCTAACAACAAACAACACTAACACCCTAACAACAAACAACCCTAACCCCCTAGCAACAAACAACCCTAAACCCCTGACATCAAAGAACACTAACACCCTAACAACAAACAACCCTAGCCCCCTAACAAAAAAAACACTAACCCCCAAACAACAAACAACCCTAACCCCTGAAAACCAAAAACACTAACCCACTAACAACAAACAACCCTAACCCACTAACAACAAACAACCCTAACACCCTAACCACAAACAACACTAACCCCCTAACAACAAACAACCCTAAACCCCTAACATCAAACAACAGTACCCCCTAACAGCACAAAACACTAACACCCTAACAACAACCAACCCTAACCCCTAAGAACAAACAACACTAACGCCCTAAGAACAAACAACACTAACCCCCAGCAACGAACAATACTAAACCCCTAACAACACAAAACCTAACCCCTTATCAACAAACAACCCTAACCCACTAACAACAAACAACCCTAACACCCTAACAACAAGCAACACTAACCCCCTAACAACAAACAACCCTAAACCACTAACATCAAACATCACTAACCCCCTAACAACACAAAACACTAACACCCTAACAACAAACAACACTAACACCCTAACAACAAAAACCACTAAACCCCAACAAGAAACAACCCTAAACCCCTAACAACAAACACTAACCCCCTAACAACAAACAACACTAAACCCCTAACAAGAAACTACCCTAACCCCGTAACAACAAACAACACTAACCCCGTAACAACAAACAACCCTAACCCCCAAACAACAAACAACCCTAACCCCCTAACAACAAACAATCCTAACCCCCGAACAACCAACAACACTAACCCCCTAACCACAATAAACACTAACACCCGAACAACAAAAACCACTAAACCCCAACAAGAAACAACCTTAAACCCCTAACAACAAAAAACACTAACCCCCTAACAAAAAACAACCCTAACCAAACAACAAACAAACCTAACCCACTAACAACAAACAACACTAACACCCTAACGACAAACAACCCTAACCCCCTAACAACAAACAACACTAACACCCTAACAACAAACAACCCTAACCCCCTAACAACAAACAACACTAACCCCTAAAAACCAAAAACACTAACCCACTAACAAGAAACAACCCTAACCCACGAACAACAAACAACCCTAACCCCCTAACAACAAACAACCCTAAACCCCTAACACCAAACAACACTAACCCCCTAACAACACAAAACACTAACACCCTAACAACAAACAACACTAACACCCTAACAACAAAAACCACTAAACCCCAACAAGAAACAACCCTAAACCCCTAACAACAAACACTAACCCCCTAACAACAAACAACACTAAACCCCTAACAAGAAACTACCCTAACCCCGTAACAACAAACAACACTAACCCCGTAACAACAAACAACACTAACCCCCAAACAACAAACAACCCTAACCCCCTAACAACAAACAATCCTAACCCCCGAACAACCAACAACACTAACCCCCTAACCACAGTAAACACTAATATCCTAACAACAAAAACCACTAAACTCCAACAAGAAACAACCCTAAACCCCTAACAACAAACAACACTAACGCCCTAACAACAAACAACCCTAAGCAAACAACAAACAAACCTAACCCACTAACAACAAACAACACTAACACCCTAACAACAAACACCCCTAACCCCCTAACAACAAACAACACTAACCCCCTAACAACAAACAACCCTAAACTCCTAACATCAAAGAACACTAACACCCTAACAACAAACAACACTAACCCCCTAAAAACAAACACTAACCCCAAACAACAAACAACCCTAACCCCTAAAAACCAAAAACACTAACCCACTAACAACAAACAACCCTAAACCACTAACAACAAACAACCCTAACACCCTAACAACAAACAACACTAACCCCCTAACAACAAACAACCCTAAACCTCTAACATCAAACAACACTAACCCCCTAACAACAAACAACCCTAAACCCCTAACATCAAAGAACACTAACACCCTAACAACAAACAACCCTAACCCCCTAACAACAAACGCTAACCCCCAAACAACAAACAACCCTAACCCCTAAAAACCAAAAACACTAACCCACTAACACCAAACAACCCTAACACCCTAACCACAAACAACACTAACCCCCTAACAACAAACAACCCTAACCCACTAACAACAAACAATCCTAACCCTCGAACAACCAACAACACTAACCCCCTAACCACAGTAAACACTAACACCCTAACAACAAAAACCACTAAACCCCAACAAGAAACAACCCTAAACCCCTAACAACAAACAACACTAACCCCCTTACAACAAACAACCCTAACCAAACAACAAAAAACCCTAACCCACTAACAACAAACAACACTAACACCCTAACAACAAACAGCCCTAACACCCTAACAACGAACAACACTAACCGCCTAACAACAAACAACCCAAACCCCCTAACAACAAACACTAACCCCCAAACAACAAACAACCCTAAACCCCTAACATCAAACAACACTTACCCCGTAACAAAACAAAACACTAACACCCTAACAACAAACAATCCTAACCCCCGAACAACCAACAACACTAACCCCCTAACCACAATAAACAGTAACACCCGAACAACAAAAACCACTAAACCCCAACAACAAACAACCCTAAACCCCTAACATCAAACAACACTAACCCCCTAACAACAAACAACCCTAACCAAACAACAAAAAACCCTGACCCACTAACAACAAACAACACTAACACCCTAACAACAAACAGCCCTAACCCCCTAACAACAAACAACACTAACACCCTAACAACAAACAACCCTAACCCCTAAAAACCAAAAACACTAACCCACTAACAACAAACAACCCTAACCCACTAACAACAAACAACCGTAACCCCCTAACAACAAACAACCCTAAACCCCTAACATCAAACAACACTAACCCCCTAACAACACAAAACACTAACCCCCTAACAACAAACAACCCTAAACCCCTGACATCAAAGAACACTAACACCCTAACAACAAACAACCCTAACCCCCTAACAACAAACACTAACCCCCAAACAACAAACAACCCTAACCCCTGAAAACCAAAAACACTAACCCACTAACAACAAACAAACCTAACCCACTAACAACAAACAACACTAACACCCTAACAACAAACAACACTAACCCCCTAATAACAAACAACCCTAAACCCCTAACATCAAATAACACTACCCCCTAACAACACAAAACACTAACGCCCTAACAACAACCAACCCTAACCCCTAAGAACAAACAACACTAACGCCCTAAGAACAAACAACACTAACCCCCAGCAACGAACAATACTAAACCCCAAACAACACAAAACCTAAACCCTTATCAACAAACAACCCTAACCCACTAACAACAAACAACCCTAACACCCTAACAACAAGCAACACTAACCCCCTAACAACAAACAACCCTAAACCACTAACATCAAACATCACTAACCCCCTAACAACACAAAACACTAACACCCTAACAACAAACAACACTAACACCCTAACAACAAAAACCACTAAACCCCAACAAGAAACAACCCTAAACCCCTAACAACAAACACAAACCCCCTAACAACAAACAACACTAACCCCCAACAAGAGACTACCCTAACCCCGTAACAACAAACAACACTAACCCCGTAACAACAAACAACCCTAACACCCAAATAAAAAACAACCCTAACCCCCTAACAACAAACAATTCTAACCCCCGAACAACCAACAACACTAACCCCCTAACCACAATAAACACTAACACCCTAACAACAAAAATCACTAAAACCCAACAAGAAACAACCCTAAACCCCTAACAGCAAACAACACTAACCCCCTAACAACAAAAAACCCTAACCAAACAACAAACAAACCTAACCCACTAACAACAAACAACACTAACACCCTAACAACAAACAACCCTAACCCTCTAACAACAAACAACACTAACACCCTAACAATAAACAACCCTAACCCCCTAACAGCAAACAACACTAACTCCCTAACAACAAACAACCCTAAACCCCTAACATCAAAGAACACTAACACCCTAACAACAAACAACCCTAACCCCCTAACAACAAACACTAACCCCCAAACAACAAAAACCCTAACCCCTGAAAACCAAAAACACTAACCCACTAACAACAAACAACCCTAACCCACTAACAACAAACAACCCTAACACCCTAAAAACAAACAACACTAACCCCCTAACAACAAACAACCCTAAACCCCTAACATCAAACAACACTAACCCCCTAACAACACAAAACACTAACACCCTAACAACAAACAACACTAACACCCTAACAACAAAAACCACTAAACCCCAACAAGAAACAAACCCTAAACCCCTAACAACAAACACTATCCCCCTAACAACAAACAACACTAAACCCCTAACAAGAAACTAACCTAACCCCGTAACAACAAACAACACTAAGTTCCTAACAACAAACAACCTTAACCCCCTAACAGCAAACACCCCTAAACCCCTAACAACAAACAATCCTAACCCTCTAACAACCTACAACAATAACCCCCAACCACAAACAACACTAATCCCGTAAGAACAAACAACACTAACACCCTAACAACAAACAACCTTAGCCCCCTAACAACAAACACTAACCCCGAAACAACAAACAACCCTAACCCCTAAAAACCAAAAACACTAACCCACTAACAACAAACAACCGTAACCCACTAACAACAAACAACCGTAACCCCCTAACAACAAACAACCCTAAACCCCTAACATCAAACAACACTAACCCCCTAACAACACAAAACACTAACCCCCTAACAACAAACAACACTAACTCCCTAACAACAAACAATCCTAAACCCCTAACATCAAAGAACACTAACCCCCTAACAACAAACAACCCTAACCCCCTAACAACAAACACTAACCCCCAAACAACAAACAACCCTAACCCCCTAACAACAAACAATCCTAACCCCCGAACAACCAACAACACTAACCTCCTAACCACAGTAAACACTAACACCCTAACAACAAAAACCACTAAACCCCAACAAGAAACAACCCTAAACCCCTAACAACAAACAACACTATACCCTAACAACAAACAACCCTAACCAAACAACAAAAAACCCTAACCCACTAACAACAAACAACACTAACACCCTAACAACAAACAACCCTAACCCCCTAACAACAAACAACACTAACACCCTAACAACAAACAACCCTAACCCCCTAACAACAAACAACCCTAAACCCCTGACATCAAAGAACACTAACACCCTAACAACAAACAACACTAAACCCCTAACAAGAAACTAACCTAACCCCATAACAACAAACAACACTAACCCCGTAACAACAAACAACACTAACCTCCAAACAACAAACAACCCTAACCCCCTAACAACAATCAATCCTAACCCCCTTACAACCAACAACACTAACCCTCTAACCACAGTAAACACTAACACCCTAACAACAAAAACCACTAAACTCCAACAAGAAACAACCCTAAACCCCTAACAACAAACAACACTAACGCCCTAACAACAAACAACCCTAAGCAAGCAACAAACAAACCTAACCCACTAACAACAAACAACACTAACACCCTAACAACAAACACCCCTAACCCCCTAACAACAAACAACACTAACACCCTAACAACAAACAACCGTAACCCCTAACAACAAACAACACTAACCCCCTAACAACAAACAACCCTAAACCCCTAACATCAAAGAACACTAACCCCCAAACAACAAACAACCCTAACCCCTAAAAACCAAAAACACTAACCCACTAACAACAAACAACCCTAACCCACTAACAACAAACAACCCTAACACCCTAACCACAAACAACACTAACCCCCTAACAACAAACAACCCTAACCCCCAAACAACAAACAGTCCTAACCCCCGAACAACCAACAACACTTACCCCCTAACCACAGTAAACACTAACACCCTAACAACAAAAACCACTAAACCCCAACAAGAAACAACCCTAAACCCCTAACAACAAAGAACACTAACCCCCTAACAACAAACAACCCTAACCAAACAAGAAAAAACCCTAACCCACTAACAACAAACAACACTAACACCCTAACAACAAACAACCCTAACACCCTAACAACGAACAACACTAACCGCCTAACAACAAACAACCCAAACCCCCTAACAACAAACACTAACCCCCAAACAACAAACAACCCTAAACCCCTAACATCAAACAACACTTACCCCGTAACAAAACAAAACACTAACACCCTAACAACAAACAATCCTAACCCCCGAACAACCAACAACACTAACCCCCTAACCACAATAAACAGTAACACCCGAACAACAAAAACCACTAAACCCCAACAACAAACAACCCTAAACCCCTAACATCAAACAACACTAACCCCCTAACAACACAAAACACTAACACCCTAACAACAAACAACACTAACACCCTAACAACAAAAACCACTAAACCCCAACAAGAAACAAACCCTAAACCCCTAACAACAAACACTATCCCCCTAACAACAAACAACACTAAACCCCTAACAAGAAACTAACCTAACCCCGTAACAACAAACAGCACTAACCTCCTAACAACAAACAACCTTAACCCCCTAACAACAAACACCCCTAAACCCCTAACAACAAACAATCCTAACCCTCTAACAGCCTACAACAATAACCCCCAACCACAAACAACACTAATCCCGTAAGAACAAACAACACTAACCCCCTAACAAAAAACAACCCTAAACCCCTAACATCAAAGAACACTAACACCCTAAAAACAAACAACCTTAGCCCCCTAACAACAAACACTAACCCCCAAACAACAAACAACCCTAACCCCTAAAAACCAAAAACACTAACCCACTAACAACAAACAACCCTAACCCACTAACAACAAACAACCGTAACCCCCTAACAACAAACAACCCTAAACCCCTAACATCAAACAACACTAACCCCCTAACAACACAAAACACTAACCCCCTAACAACAAACAACCCTAAACCCCTGACATCAAAGAACACTAACACCCTAACAACAAACAACCCTAACCCCCTAACAACAAACACTAACCCCCAAACAACAAACAACCCTAACCCCTGAAAACCAAAAACACTAACCCACTAACAACAAACAAACCTAACCCACTAACAACAAACAACACTAACACCCTAACAACAAACAACACTAACCCCCTAATAACAAACAACCCTAAACCCCTAACATCAAATAACACTACCCCCTAACAACACAAAACACTAACGCCCTAACAACAACCAACCCTAACCCCTAAGAACAAACAACACTAACGCCCTAAGAACAAACAACACTAACCCCCAGCAACGAACAATACTAAACCCCAAACAACACAAAACCTAAACCCTTATCAACAAACAACCCTAACCCACTAACAACAAACAACCCTAACACCCTAACAACAAGCAACACTAACCCCCTAACAACAAACAACCCTAAACCACTAACATCAAACATCACTAACCCCCTAACAACACAAAACACTAACACCCTAACAACAAACAACACTAACACCCTAACAACAAAAACCACTAAACCCCAACAAGAAACAACCCTAAACCCCTAACAACAAACACAAACCCCCTAACAACAAACAACACTAACCCCCAACAAGAGACTACCCTAACCCCGTAACAACAAACAACACTAACCCCGTAACAACAAACAACCCTAACACCCAAATAAAAAACAACCCTAACCCCCTAACAACAAACAATTCTAACCCCCGAACAACCAACAACACTAACCCCCTAACCACAATAAACACTAACACCCTAACAACAAAAATCACTAAAACCCAACAAGAAACAACCCTAAACCCCTAACAGCAAACAACACTAACCCCCTAACAACAAAAAACCCTAACCAAACAACAAACAAACCTAACCCACTAACAACAAACAACACTAACACCCTAACAACAAACAACCCTAACCCTCTAACAACAAACAACACTAACACCCTAACAATAAACAACCCTAACCCCCTAACAACAAACAACACTAACTCCCTAACAACAAACAACCCTAAACCCCTAACATCAAAGAACACTAACACCCTAACAACAAACAACCCTAACCCCCTAACAACAAACACTAACCCCCAAACAACAAAAACCCTAACCCCTGAAAACCAAAAACACTAACCCACTAACAACAAACAACCCTAACCCACTAACAACAAACAACCCTAACACCCTAAAAACAAACAACACTAACCCCCTAACAACAAACAACCCTAAACCCCTAACATCAAACAACACTAACCCCCTAACAACACAAAACACTAACACCCTAACAACAAACAACACTAACACCCTAACAACAAAAACCACTAAACCCCAACAAGAAACAAACCCTAAACCCCTAACAACAAACACTATCCCCCTAACAACAAACAACACTAAACCCCTAACAAGAAACTAACCTAACCCCGTAACAACAAACAACACTAAGTTCCTAACAACAAACAACCTTAACCCCCTAACAGCAAACACCCCTAAACCCCTAACAACAAACAATCCTAACCCTCTAACAACCTACAACAATAACCCCCAACCACAAACAACACTAATCCCGTAAGAACAAACAACACTAACACCCTAACAACAAACAACCTTAGCCCCCTAACAACAAACACTAACCCCGAAACAACAAACAACCCTAACCCCTAAAAACCAAAAACACTAACCCACTAACAACAAACAACCGTAACCCACTAACAACAAACAACCGTAACCCCCTAACAACAAACAACCCTAAACCCCTAACATCAAACAACACTAACCCCCTAACAACACAAAACACTAACCCCCTAACAACAAACAACACTAACTCCCTAACAACAAACAATCCTAAACCCCTAACATCAAAGAACACTAACCCCCTAACAACAAACAACCCTAACCCCCTAACAACAAACACTAACCCCCAAACAACAAACAACCCTAACCCCCTAACAACAAACAATCCTAACCCCCGAACAACCAACAACACTAACCTCCTAACCACAGTAAACACTAACACCCTAACAACAAAAACCACTAAACCCCAACAAGAAACAACCCTAAACCCCTAACAACAAACAACACTATACCCTAACAACAAACAACCCTAACCAAACAACAAAAAACCCTAACCCACTAACAACAAACAACACTAACACCCTAACAACAAACAACCCTAACCCCCTAACAACAAACAACACTAACACCCTAACAACAAACAACCCTAACCCCCTAACAACAAACAACCCTAAACCCCTGACATCAAAGAACACTAACACCCTAACAACAAACAACACTAAACCCCTAACAAGAAACTAACCTAACCCCATAACAACAAACAACACTAACCCCGTAACAACAAACAACACTAACCTCCAAACAACAAACAACCCTAACCCCCTAACAACAATCAATCCTAACCCCCTTACAACCAACAACACTAACCCTCTAACCACAGTAAACACTAACACCCTAACAACAAAAACCACTAAACTCCAACAAGAAACAACCCTAAACCCCTAACAACAAACAACACTAACGCCCTAACAACAAACAACCCTAAGCAAGCAACAAACAAACCTAACCCACTAACAACAAACAACACTAACACCCTAACAACAAACACCCCTAACCCCCTAACAACAAACAACACTAACACCCTAACAACAAACAACCGTAACCCCTAACAACAAACAACACTAACCCCCTAACAACAAACAACCCTAAACCCCTAACATCAAAGAACACTAACCCCCAAACAACAAACAACCCTAACCCCTAAAAACCAAAAACACTAACCCACTAACAACAAACAACCCTAACCCACTAACAACAAACAACCCTAACACCCTAACCACAAACAACACTAACCCCCTAACAACAAACAACCCTAACCCCCAAACAACAAACAGTCCTAACCCCCGAACAACCAACAACACTTACCCCCTAACCACAGTAAACACTAACACCCTAACAACAAAAACCACTAAACCCCAACAAGAAACAACCCTAAACCCCTAACAACAAAGAACACTAACCCCCTAACAACAAACAACCCTAACCAAACAAGAAAAAACCCTAACCCACTAACAACAAACAACACTAACACCCTAACAACAAACAACCCTAACACCCTAACAACGAACAACACTAACCGCCTAACAACAAACAACCCAAACCCCCTAACAACAAACACTAACCCCCAAACAACAAACAACCCTAAACCCCTAACATCAAACAACACTTACCCCGTAACAAAACAAAACACTAACACCCTAACAACAAACAATCCTAACCCCCGAACAACCAACAACACTAACCCCCTAACCACAATAAACAGTAACACCCGAACAACAAAAACCACTAAACCCCAACAACAAACAACCCTAAACCCCTAACATCAAACAACACTAACCCCCTAACAACACAAAACACTAACACCCTAACAACAAACAACACTAACACCCTAACAACAAAAACCACTAAACCCCAACAAGAAACAAACCCTAAACCCCTAACAACAAACACTATCCCCCTAACAACAAACAACACTAAACCCCTAACAAGAAACTAACCTAACCCCGTAACAACAAACAGCACTAACCTCCTAACAACAAACAACCTTAACCCCCTAACAACAAACACCCCTAAACCCCTAACAACAAACAATCCTAACCCTCTAACAGCCTACAACAATAACCCCCAACCACAAACAACACTAATCCCGTAAGAACAAACAACACTAACCCCCTAACAAAAAACAACCCTAAACCCCTAACATCAAAGAACACTAACACCCTAAAAACAAACAACCTTAGCCCCCTAACAACAAACACTAACCCCCAAACAACAAACAACCCTAACCCCTAAAAACCAAAAACACTAACCCACTAACAACAAACAACCCTAACCCACTAACAACAAACAACCGTAACCCCCTAACAACAAACAACCCTAAACCCCTAACATCAAACAACACTAACCCCCTAACAACACAAAACACTAACCCCCTAACAACAAACAACCCTAAACCCCTGACATCAAAGAACACTAACACCCTAACAACAAACAACCCTAACCCCCTAACAACAAACACTAACCCCCAAACAACAAACAACCCTAACCCCTGAAAACCAAAAACACTAACCCACTAACAACAAACAAACCTAACCCACTAACAACAAACAACACTAACACCCTAACAACAAACAACACTAACCCCCTAATAACAAACAACCCTAAACCCCTAACATCAAATAACACTACCCCCTAACAACACAAAACACTAACGCCCTAACAACAACCAACCCTAACCCCTAAGAACAAACAACACTAACGCCCTAAGAACAAACAACACTAACCCCCAGCAACGAACAATACTAAACCCCAAACAACACAAAACCTAAACCCTTATCAACAAACAACCCTAACCCACTAACAACAAACAACCCTAACACCCTAACAACAAGCAACACTAACCCCCTAACAACAAACAACCCTAAACCACTAACATCAAACATCACTAACCCCCTAACAACACAAAACACTAACACCCTAACAACAAACAACACTAACACCCTAACAACAAAAACCACTAAACCCCAACAAGAAACAACCCTAAACCCCTAACAACAAACACAAACCCCCTAACAACAAACAACACTAACCCCCAACAAGAGACTACCCTAACCCCGTAACAACAAACAACACTAACCCCGTAACAACAAACAACCCTAACACCCAAATAAAAAACAACCCTAACCCCCTAACAACAAACAATTCTAACCCCCGAACAACCAACAACACTAACCCCCTAACCACAATAAACACTAACACCCTAACAACAAAAATCACTAAAACCCAACAAGAAACAACCCTAAACCCCTAACAGCAAACAACACTAACCCCCTAACAACAAAAAACCCTAACCAAACAACAAACAAACCTAACCCACTAACAACAAACAACACTAACACCCTAACAACAAACAACCCTAACCCTCTAACAACAAACAACACTAACACCCTAACAATAAACAACCCTAACCCCCTAACAACAAACAACACTAACTCCCTAACAACAAACAACCCTAAACCCCTAACATCAAAGAACACTAACACCCTAACAACAAACAACCCTAACCCCCTAACAACAAACACTAACCCCCAAACAACAAAAACCCTAACCCCTGAAAACCAAAAACACTAACCCACTAACAACAAACAACCCTAACCCACTAACAACAAACAACCCTAACACCCTAAAAACAAACAACACTAACCCCCTAACAACAAACAACCCTAAACCCCTAACATCAAACAACACTAACCCCCTAACAACACAAAACACTAACACCCTAACAACAAACAACACTAACACCCTAACAACAAAAACCACTAAACCCCAACAAGAAACAAACCCTAAACCCCTAACAACAAACACTATCCCCCTAACAACAAACAACACTAAACCCCTAACAAGAAACTAACCTAACCCCGTAACAACAAACAACACTAAGTTCCTAACAACAAACAACCTTAACCCCCTAACAGCAAACACCCCTAAACCCCTAACAACAAACAATCCTAACCCTCTAACAACCTACAACAATAACCCCCAACCACAAACAACACTAATCCCGTAAGAACAAACAACACTAACACCCTAACAACAAACAACCTTAGCCCCCTAACAACAAACACTAACCCCGAAACAACAAACAACCCTAACCCCTAAAAACCAAAAACACTAACCCACTAACAACAAACAACCGTAACCCACTAACAACAAACAACCGTAACCCCCTAACAACAAACAACCCTAAACCCCTAACATCAAACAACACTAACCCCCTAACAACACAAAACACTAACCCCCTAACAACAAACAACACTAACTCCCTAACAACAAACAATCCTAAACCCCTAACATCAAAGAACACTAACCCCCTAACAACAAACAACCCTAACCCCCTAACAACAAACACTAACCCCCAAACAACAAACAACCCTAACCCCCTAACAACAAACAATCCTAACCCCCGAACAACCAACAACACTAACCTCCTAACCACAGTAAACACTAACACCCTAACAACAAAAACCACTAAACCCCAACAAGAAACAACCCTAAACCCCTAACAACAAACAACACTATACCCTAACAACAAACAACCCTAACCAAACAACAAAAAACCCTAACCCACTAACAACAAACAACACTAACACCCTAACAACAAACAACCCTAACCCCCTAACAACAAACAACACTAACACCCTAACAACAAACAACCCTAACCCCCTAACAACAAACAACCCTAAACCCCTGACATCAAAGAACACTAACACCCTAACAACAAACAACACTAAACCCCTAACAAGAAACTAACCTAACCCCATAACAACAAACAACACTAACCCCGTAACAACAAACAACACTAACCTCCAAACAACAAACAACCCTAACCCCCTAACAACAATCAATCCTAACCCCCTTACAACCAACAACACTAACCCTCTAACCACAGTAAACACTAACACCCTAACAACAAAAACCACTAAACTCCAACAAGAAACAACCCTAAACCCCTAACAACAAACAACACTAACGCCCTAACAACAAACAACCCTAAGCAAGCAACAAACAAACCTAACCCACTAACAACAAACAACACTAACACCCTAACAACAAACACCCCTAACCCCCTAACAACAAACAACACTAACACCCTAACAACAAACAACCGTAACCCCTAACAACAAACAACACTAACCCCCTAACAACAAACAACCCTAAACCCCTAACATCAAAGAACACTAACCCCCAAACAACAAACAACCCTAACCCCTAAAAACCAAAAACACTAACCCACTAACAACAAACAACCCTAACCCACTAACAACAAACAACCCTAACACCCTAACCACAAACAACACTAACCCCCTAACAACAAACAACCCTAACCCCCAAACAACAAACAGTCCTAACCCCCGAACAACCAACAACACTTACCCCCTAACCACAGTAAACACTAACACCCTAACAACAAAAACCACTAAACCCCAACAAGAAACAACCCTAAACCCCTAACAACAAAGAACACTAACCCCCTAACAACAAACAACCCTAACCAAACAAGAAAAAACCCTAACCCACTAACAACAAACAACACTAACACCCTAACAACAAACAACCCTAACCCCCTAACAACAAACAACACTAACACCCTAACAACAAACAAACCTAACCCCCTAACAACAAACAACCCTAAACCCCTAACATCAAAGAACACTAACACCCTAACAACAAACAACCCTAACCCCTGAAAACCAAAAACACTAACCCACTAACAACAAACAACCCTAACCCACTAACAACAAACAACCCTAACACCCTAACAACAAACAACACTAACCCCCTAACAACAAACAACCCTAAACCCCTAACATCAAACAACACTAACACCCTAACAACAAACAACACTAACCCCCTAACAACAAACAACCCTAACCCCCTAACAACAAACAACACTAACCCCTAAAAACCAAAAACACTAACCCACTAACAAGAAACAACCCTAACCCACTAACAACAAACAACCCTAACCCCCTAACAACCAACAACCCTAAACCCCTAACACCAAACAACACTAACCCCCTAACAACACAAAACACTAACACCCTAACAACAAACAACACTAACACCCTAACAACAAACACCACTAAACCCCAACAAGAAACAACCCTAAACCCCTAACAACAAACACTAACCCCCTAACAACAAACAACCCTAACACCCTTACAACAAACAACACTAACCCCGTAACAACAAACAACCCTAACCCCCAAACAACAAACAACCCTAACCCCCTAACAACAAACAATCCTAACCCCCGAACAACCAACAACACTAACCCACTAACCACAATAAACACTAACACCCTAACAACAAAAACCACTAAACCCCAACAAGAAACAACCCTCAACTCCTAACAACAAACAACACTAACCCCCTAACAACAAAAAACCCTAACCAAGCAACAAAGAAACCTAACCCACTAACAACAAACAACACTAATACCCTAACAACAAACAACCCTAACCCCCTAACAACAAAAAACACTAACACCCTAACAACAAACAACCCTAACCCCTAACAACAAACAACACTAACCCCCTAACAACAAAAAACACTAAACCCCGAACAAGAAACTACCCTAACCCCGTAAAAACAAACAACACTAACCCCGTAACAACAAACAACCGTAACCCCCAAACAACAAACAACCCTAACCCCCTAACAACAAACAATCCTAACCCCCGAACAACCAACAACACTAACCCCCAAACCACAGTAAACACTAACACCCTAACAACAAAAACCAATAAACCTCAACAAGAAACAACCCTAAACCCCTAACAACAAACAACACTAACCCCCTAACAACAAACAACCCTAACCAAACAACAAAAAACCCTAACCCACTAACAACAAACAACACTAACACCCTAACAACAAACAACCCTAACCCCCTAACAACAAACAACACTAACACCCTAACAACAAACAACCCTAACACCCTAACAACAAACAACACTAACCCCCTAACAACAAACAACCCTAAACCCCTAACATCAAAGAACACTAACACCCTAACAACAAACAACCCTAACCCCCTAACAACAAACACTAACCCCCAAACAACAAACAACCCTAACCCCTGAAAAAAAAAAACACTAAACCACTAACAACAAACAACCCTAACCCACAAACAACAAACAACCCTAACACCCTAACGACAAACAACACTAACCCCCTAACAACAAACAACCCTAAACCCCTAACATCAAAGAACACTAACCCCCTAACAACAAACAACCCTAAACCCCTAACAACAAACGCTAACCCCAAACAACAAACAACCCTAACCCCTAAAAACCAAAAACACTAACCCACTAACAACAAACAACCCTAATCCACTAACAACAAACAACCCTAACACCCTAACAACAAACAATCATAACCCCCGAACAACCAACAACACTAACCCCCTAACCACAGTAAACACTAACGCCCTAACAAGAAAAACCACTAAACCCCAACAAGAAATAACCCTAAACCCCTAACAACAAACAACACTAACCCCCTAACAACAAACAACCCTAACCAAACAACAAAAAACCCTGACCCACTAACAACAAACAACACTAACACCCTAACAACAAACAGCCCTAACCCCCTAACAACAAACAACACTAACACCCTAACAACAAACAACCCTAACCCCTAAAAACCAAAAACACTAACCCACTAACAACAAACAACCCTAACCCACTAACAACAAACAACCGTAACCCCCTAACAACAAACAACCCTAAACCCCTAACATCAAACAACACTAACCCCCTAACAACACAAAACACTAACCCCCTAACAACAAACAACCCTAAACCCCTGACATCAAAGAACACTAACACCCTAACAACAAACAACCCTAACCCCCTAACAACAAACACTAACCCCCAAACAACAAACAACCCTAACCCCTGAAAACCAAAAACACTAACCCACTAACAACAAACAAACCTAACCCACTAACAACAAACAACACTAACACCCTAACAACAAACAACACTAACCCCCTAATAACAAACAACCCTAAACCCCTAACATCAAATAACACTACCCCCTAACAACACAAAACACTAACGCCCTAACAACAACCAACCCTAACCCCTAAGAACAAACAACACTAACGCCCTAAGAACAAACAACACTAACCCCCAGCAACGAACAATACTAAACCCCAAACAACACAAAACCTAAACCCTTATCAACAAACAACCCTAACCCACTAACAACAAACAACCCTAACACCCTAACAACAAGCAACACTAACCCCCTAACAACAAACAACCCTAAACCACTAACATCAAACATCACTAACCCCCTAACAACACAAAACACTAACACCCTAACAACAAACAACACTAACACCCTAACAACAAAAACCACTAAACCCCAACAAGAAACAACCCTAAACCCCTAACAACAAACACAAACCCCCTAACAACAAACAACACTAACCCCCAACAAGAGACTACCCTAACCCCGTAACAACAAACAACACTAACCCCGTAACAACAAACAACCCTAACACCCAAATAAAAAACAACCCTAACCCCCTAACAACAAACAATTCTAACCCCCGAACAACCAACAACACTAACCCCCTAACCACAATAAACACTAACACCCTAACAACAAAAATCACTAAAACCCAACAAGAAACAACCCTAAACCCCTAACAGCAAACAACACTAACCCCCTAACAACAAAAAACCCTAACCAAACAACAAACAAACCTAACCCACTAACAACAAACAACACTAACACCCTAACAACAAACAACCCTAACCCTCTAACAACAAACAACACTAACACCCTAACAATAAACAACCCTAACCCCCTAACAACAAACAACACTAACTCCCTAACAACAAACAACCCTAAACCCCTAACATCAAAGAACACTAACACCCTAACAACAAACAACCCTAACCCCCTAACAACAAACACTAACCCCCAAACAACAAAAACCCTAACCCCTGAAAACCAAAAACACTAACCCACTAACAACAAACAACCCTAACCCACTAACAACAAACAACCCTAACACCCTAAAAACAAACAACACTAACCCCCTAACAACAAACAACCCTAAACCCCTAACATCAAACAACACTAACCCCCTAACAACACAAAACACTAACACCCTAACAACAAACAACACTAACACCCTAACAACAAAAACCACTAAACCCCAACAAGAAACAAACCCTAAACCCCTAACAACAAACACTATCCCCCTAACAACAAACAACACTAAACCCCTAACAAGAAACTAACCTAACCCCGTAACAACAAACAACACTAAGTTCCTAACAACAAACAACCTTAACCCCCTAACAGCAAACACCCCTAAACCCCTAACAACAAACAATCCTAACCCTCTAACAACCTACAACAATAACCCCCAACCACAAACAACACTAATCCCGTAAGAACAAACAACACTAACACCCTAACAACAAACAACCTTAGCCCCCTAACAACAAACACTAACCCCGAAACAACAAACAACCCTAACCCCTAAAAACCAAAAACACTAACCCACTAACAACAAACAACCGTAACCCACTAACAACAAACAACCGTAACCCCCTAACAACAAACAACCCTAAACCCCTAACATCAAACAACACTAACCCCCTAACAACACAAAACACTAACCCCCTAACAACAAACAACACTAACTCCCTAACAACAAACAATCCTAAACCCCTAACATCAAAGAACACTAACCCCCTAACAACAAACAACCCTAACCCCCTAACAACAAACACTAACCCCCAAACAACAAACAACCCTAACCCCCTAACAACAAACAATCCTAACCCCCGAACAACCAACAACACTAACCTCCTAACCACAGTAAACACTAACACCCTAACAACAAAAACCACTAAACCCCAACAAGAAACAACCCTAAACCCCTAACAACAAACAACACTATACCCTAACAACAAACAACCCTAACCAAACAACAAAAAACCCTAACCCACTAACAACAAACAACACTAACACCCTAACAACAAACAACCCTAACCCCCTAACAACAAACAACACTAACACCCTAACAACAAACAACCCTAACCCCCTAACAACAAACAACCCTAAACCCCTGACATCAAAGAACACTAACACCCTAACAACAAACAACACTAAACCCCTAACAAGAAACTAACCTAACCCCATAACAACAAACAACACTAACCCCGTAACAACAAACAACACTAACCTCCAAACAACAAACAACCCTAACCCCCTAACAACAATCAATCCTAACCCCCTTACAACCAACAACACTAACCCTCTAACCACAGTAAACACTAACACCCTAACAACAAAAACCACTAAACTCCAACAAGAAACAACCCTAAACCCCTAACAACAAACAACACTAACGCCCTAACAACAAACAACCCTAAGCAAGCAACAAACAAACCTAACCCACTAACAACAAACAACACTAACACCCTAACAACAAACACCCCTAACCCCCTAACAACAAACAACACTAACACCCTAACAACAAACAACCGTAACCCCTAACAACAAACAACACTAACCCCCTAACAACAAACAACCCTAAACCCCTAACATCAAAGAACACTAACCCCCTAACAACAAACAACCCTAACCAAACAAGAAAAAACCCTAACCCACTAACAACAAACAACACTAACACCCTAACAACAAACAACCCTAACCCCCTAACAACAAACAACACTAACACCCTAACAACAAACAAACCTAACCCCCTAACAACAAACAACCCTAAACCCCTAACATCAAAGAACACTAACACCCTAACAACAAACAACCCTAACCCCTGAAAACCAAAAACACTAACCCACTAACAACAAACAACCCTAACCCACTAACAACAAACAACCCTAACACCCTAACAACAAACAACACTAACCCCCTAACAACAAACAACCCTAAACCCCTAACATCAAACAACACTAACACCCTAACAACAAACAACACTAACCCCCTAACAACAAACAACCCTAACCCCCTAACAACAAACAACACTAACCCCTAAAAACCAAAAACACTAACCCACTAACAAGAAACAACCCTAACCCACTAACAACAAACAACCCTAACCCCCTAACAACAAACAACCCTAAACCCCTAACACCAAACAACACTAACCCCCTAACAACACAAAACACTAACACCCTAACAACAAACAACACTAACACCCTAACAACAAACACCACTAAACCCCAACAAGAAACAACCCTAAACCCCTAACAACAAACACTAACCCCCTAACAACAAACAACCCTAACACCCTTACAACAAACAACACTAACCCCGTAACAACAAACAACCCTAACCCCCAAACAACAAACAACCCTAACCCCCTAACAACAAACAATCCTAACCCCCGAACAACCAACAACACTAACCCACTAACCACAATAAACACTAACACCCTAACAACAAAAACCACTAAACCCCAACAAGAAACAACCCTCAACTCCTAACAACAAACAACACTAACCCCCTAACAACAAAAAACCCTAACCAAGCAACAAAGAAACCTAACCCACTAACAACAAACAACACTAATACCCTAACAACAAACAACCCTAACCCCCTAACAACAAAAAACACTAACACCCTAACAACAAACAACCCTAACCCCTAACAACAAACAACACTAACCCCCTAACAACAAAAAACACTAAACCCCGAACAAGAAACTACCCTAACCCCGTAAAAACAAACAACACTAACCCCGTAACAACAAACAACCGTAACCCCCAAACAACAAACAACCCTAACCCCCTAACAACAAACAATCCTAACCCCCGAACAACCAACAACACTAACCCCCAAACCACAGTAAACACTAACACCCTAACAACAAAAACCAATAAACCTCAACAAGAAACAACCCTAAACCCCTAACAACAAACAACACTAACCCCCTAACAACAAACAACCCTAACCAAACAACAAAAAACCCTAACCCACTAACAACAAACAACACTAACACCCTAACAACAAACAACCCTAACCCCCTAACAACAAACAACACTAACACCCTAACAACAAACAACCCTAACACCCTAACAACAAACAACACTAACACCCTAACAACAAACAACCCTAAACCCCTAACATCAAAGAACACTAACACCCTAACAACAAACAACCCTAACCCCCTAAGAACAAACACTAACCCCCAAACAACAAACAACCCTAACCCCTGAAAAAAAAAAACACTAAACCACTAACAACAAACAACCCTAACCCACAAACAACAAACAACCCTAACACCCTAACGACAAACAACACTAACCCCCTAACAACAAACAACCCTAAACCCCTAACATCAAAGAACACTAACCCCCTAACAACAAACAACCCTAAACCCCTAACAACAAACGCTAACCCCAAACAACAAACAACCCTAACCCCTAAAAACCAAAAACACTAACCCACTAACAACAAACAACCCTAATCCACTAACAACAAACAACCCTAACACCCTAACAACAAACAATCATAACCCCCGAACAACCAACAACACTAACCCCCTAACCACAGTAAACACTAACGCCCTAACAAGAAAAACCACTAAACCCCAACAAGAAATAACCCTAAACCCCTAACAACAAACAACACTAACCCCCTAACAACAAACAACCCTAACCAAACAACAAAAAACCCTGACCCACTAACAACAAACAACACTAACACCCTAACAACAAACAGCCCTAACCCCCTAACAACAAACAACACTAACACCCTAACAACAAACAACCCTAACCCCTAAAAACCAAAAACACTAACCCACTAACAACAAACAACCCTAACCCACTAACAACAAACAACCGTAACCCCCTAACAACAAACAACCCTAAACCCCTAACATCAAACAACACTAACCCCCTAACAACACAAAACACTAACCCCCTAACAACAAACAACCCTAAACCCCTGACATCAAAGAACACTAACACCCTAACAACAAACAACCCTAACCCCCTAACAACAAACACTAACCCCCAAACAACAAACAACCCTAACCCCTGAAAACCAAAAACACTAACCCACTAACAACAAACAAACCTAACCCACTAACAACAAACAACACTAACACCCTAACAACAAACAACACTAACCCCCTAATAACAAACAACCCTAAACCCCTAACATCAAATAACACTACCCCCTAACAACACAAAACACTAACGCCCTAACAACAACCAACCCTAACCCCTAAGAACAAACAACACTAACGCCCTAAGAACAAACAACACTAACCCCCAGCAACGAACAATACTAAACCCCAAACAACACAAAACCTAAACCCTTATCAACAAACAACCCTAACCCACTAACAACAAACAACCCTAACACCCTAACAACAAGCAACACTAACCCCCTAACAACAAACAACCCTAAACCACTAACATCAAACATCACTAACCCCCTAACAACACAAAACACTAACACCCTAACAACAAACAACACTAACACCCTAACAACAAAAACCACTAAACCCCAACAAGAAACAACCCTAAACCCCTAACAACAAACACAAACCCCCTAACAACAAACAACACTAACCCCCAACAAGAGACTACCCTAACCCCGTAACAACAAACAACACTAACCCCGTAACAACAAACAACCCTAACACCCAAATAAAAAACAACCCTAACCCCCTAACAACAAACAATTCTAACCCCCGAACAACCAACAACACTAACCCCCTAACCACAATAAACACTAACACCCTAACAACAAAAATCACTAAAACCCAACAAGAAACAACCCTAAACCCCTAACAGCAAACAACACTAACCCCCTAACAACAAAAAACCCTAACCAAACAACAAACAAACCTAACCCACTAACAACAAACAACACTAACACCCTAACAACAAACAACCCTAACCCTCTAACAACAAACAACACTAACACCCTAACAATAAACAACCCTAACCCCCTAACAACAAACAACACTAACTCCCTAACAACAAACAACCCTAAACCCCTAACATCAAAGAACACTAACACCCTAACAACAAACAACCCTAACCCCCTAACAACAAACACTAACCCCCAAACAACAAAAACCCTAACCCCTGAAAACCAAAAACACTAACCCACTAACAACAAACAACCCTAACCCACTAACAACAAACAACCCTAACACCCTAAAAACAAACAACACTAACCCCCTAACAACAAACAACCCTAAACCCCTAACATCAAACAACACTAACCCCCTAACAACACAAAACACTAACACCCTAACAACAAACAACACTAACACCCTAACAACAAAAACCACTAAACCCCAACAAGAAACAAACCCTAAACCCCTAACAACAAACACTATCCCCCTAACAACAAACAACACTAAACCCCTAACAAGAAACTAACCTAACCCCGTAACAACAAACAACACTAAGTTCCTAACAACAAACAACCTTAACCCCCTAACAGCAAACACCCCTAAACCCCTAACAACAAACAATCCTAACCCTCTAACAACCTACAACAATAACCCCCAACCACAAACAACACTAATCCCGTAAGAACAAACAACACTAACACCCTAACAACAAACAACCTTAGCCCCCTAACAACAAACACTAACCCCGAAACAACAAACAACCCTAACCCCTAAAAACCAAAAACACTAACCCACTAACAACAAACAACCGTAACCCACTAACAACAAACAACCGTAACCCCCTAACAACAAACAACCCTAAACCCCTAACATCAAACAACACTAACCCCCTAACAACACAAAACACTAACCCCCTAACAACAAACAACACTAACTCCCTAACAACAAACAATCCTAAACCCCTAACATCAAAGAACACTAACCCCCTAACAACAAACAACCCTAACCCCCTAACAACAAACACTAACCCCCAAACAACAAACAACCCTAACCCCCTAACAACAAACAATCCTAACCCCCGAACAACCAACAACACTAACCTCCTAACCACAGTAAACACTAACACCCTAACAACAAAAACCACTAAACCCCAACAAGAAACAACCCTAAACCCCTAACAACAAACAACACTATACCCTAACAACAAACAACCCTAACCAAACAACAAAAAACCCTAACCCACTAACAACAAACAACACTAACACCCTAACAACAAACAACCCTAACCCCCTAACAACAAACAACACTAACACCCTAACAACAAACAACCCTAACCCCCTAACAACAAACAACCCTAAACCCCTGACATCAAAGAACACTAACACCCTAACAACAAACAACACTAAACCCCTAACAAGAAACTAACCTAACCCCATAACAACAAACAACACTAACCCCGTAACAACAAACAACACTAACCTCCAAACAACAAACAACCCTAACCCCCTAACAACAATCAATCCTAACCCCCTTACAACCAACAACACTAACCCTCTAACCACAGTAAACACTAACACCCTAACAACAAAAACCACTAAACTCCAACAAGAAACAACCCTAAACCCCTAACAACAAACAACACTAACGCCCTAACAACAAACAACCCTAAGCAAGCAACAAACAAACCTAACCCACTAACAACAAACAACACTAACACCCTAACAACAAACACCCCTAACCCCCTAACAACAAACAACACTAACACCCTAACAACAAACAACCGTAACCCCTAACAACAAACAACACTAACCCCCTAACAACAAACAACCCTAAACCCCTAACATCAAAGAACACTAACCCCCTAACAACAAACAACCCTAACCAAACAAGAAAAAACCCTAACCCACTAACAACAAACAACACTAACACCCTAACAACAAACAACCCTAACCCCCTAACAACAAACAACACTAACACCCTAACAACAAACAAACCTAACCCCCTAACAACAAACAACCCTAAACCCCTAACATCAAAGAACACTAACACCCTAACAACAAACAACCCTAACCCCTGAAAACCAAAAACACTAACCCACTAACAACAAACAACCCTAACCCACTAACAACAAACAACCCTAACACCCTAACAACAAACAACACTAACCCCCTAACAACAAACAACCCTAAACCCCTAACATCAAACAACACTAACACCCTAACAACAAACAACACTAACCCCCTAACAACAAACAACCCTAACCCCCTAACAACAAACAACACTAACCCCTAAAAACCAAAAACACTAACCCACTAACAAGAAACAACCCTAACCCACTAACAACAAACAACCCTAACCCCCTAACAACAAACAACCCTAAACCCCTAACACCAAACAACACTAACCCCCTAACAACACAAAACACTAACACCCTAACAACAAACAACACTAACACCCTAACAACAAACACCACTAAACCCCAACAAGAAACAACCCTAAACCCCTAACAACAAACACTAACCCCCTAACAACAAACAACCCTAACACCCTTACAACAAACAACACTAACCCCGTAACAACAAACAACCCTAACCCCCAAACAACAAACAACCCTAACCCCCTAACAACAAACAATCCTAACCCCCGAACAACCAACAACACTAACCCACTAACCACAATAAACACTAACACCCTAACAACAAAAACCACTAAACCCCAACAAGAAACAACCCTCAACTCCTAACAACAAACAACACTAACCCCCTAACAACAAAAAACCCTAACCAAGCAACAAAGAAACCTAACCCACTAACAACAAACAACACTAATACCCTAACAACAAACAACCCTAACCCCCTAACAACAAAAAACACTAACACCCTAACAACAAACAACCCTAACCCCTAACAACAAACAACACTAACCCCCTAACAACAAAAAACACTAAACCCCGAACAAGAAACTACCCTAACCCCGTAAAAACAAACAACACTAACCCCGTAACAACAAACAACCGTAACCCCCAAACAACAAACAACCCTAACCCCCTAACAACAAACAATCCTAACCCCCGAACAACCAACAACACTAACCCCCAAACCACAGTAAACACTAACACCCTAACAACAAAAACCAATAAACCTCAACAAGAAACAACCCTAAACCCCTAACAACAAACAACACTAACCCCCTAACAACAAACAACCCTAACCAAACAACAAAAAACCCTAACCCACTAACAACAAACAACACTAACACCCTAACAACAAACAACCCTAACCCCCTAACAACAAACAACACTAACACCCTAACAACAAACAACCCTAACACCCTAACAACAAACAACACTAACCCCCTAACAACAAACAACCCTAAACCCCTAACATCAAAGAACACTAACACCCTAACAACAAACAACCCTAACCCCCTAACAACAAACACTAACCCCCAAACAACAAACAACCCTAACCCCTGAAAAAAAAAAACACTAAACCACTAACAACAAACAACCCTAACCCACAAACAACAAACAACCCTAACACCCTAACGACAAACAACACTAACCCCCTAACAACAAACAACCCTAAACCCCTAACATCAAAGAACACTAACCCCCTAACAACAAACAACCCTAAACCCCTAACAACAAACGCTAACCCCAAACAACAAACAACCCTAACCCCTAAAAACCAAAAACACTAACCCACTAACAACAAACAACCCTAATCCACTAACAACAAACAACCCTAACACCCTAACAACAAACAATCATAACCCCCGAACAACCAACAACACTAACCCCCTAACCACAGTAAACACTAACGCCCTAACAAGAAAAACCACTAAACCCCAACAAGAAATAACCCTAAACCCCTAACAACAAACAACACTAACCCCCTAACAACAAACAACCCTAACCAAACAACAAAAAACCCTGACCCACTAACAACAAACAACACTAACACCCTAACAACAAACAGCCCTAACCCCCTAACAACAAACAACACTAACACCCTAACAACAAACAACCCTAACCCCCTAGCAACAAACAACCCTAAACCCCTGACATCAAAGAACACTAACACCCTAACAACAAACAACCCTAGCCCCCTAACAACAAACACTAACCCCCAAACAACAAACAACCCTAACCCCTGAAAACCAAAAACACTAACCCACTAACAACAAACAACCCTATCCCACTAACAACAAACAACCCTAACACCCTAACCACAAACAAACAACACTAACACCCTAACAACAAAAACCACTAAACCCCAACAAGAAACAACCCTAAACCCCTAACAACAAACACTAACCCCCTAACAACAAACAACACTAAACCCCTAACAAGAAACTACCCTAACCCCGTAACAACAAACAACACTAACCCCGTAACAACAAACAACCCTAACCCCCAAACAACAAACAACCCTAACCCCCTAACAACAAACAATCCTAACCCCCGAACAACCAACAACACTAACCCCCTAACCACAATAAACACTAACACCCGAACAACAAAAACCACTAAACCCCAACAAGAAACAACCTTAAACCCCTAACAACAAAAAACACTAACCCCCTAACAAAAAACAACCCTAACCAAACAACAAACAAACCTAACCCACTAACAACAAACAACACTAACACCCTAACGACAAACAACCCTAACCCCCTAACAACAAACAACACTAACACCCTAACAACAAACAACCCTAACCCCCTAACAACAAACAACACTAACCCCTAAAAACCAAAAACACTAACCCACTAACAAGAAACAACCCTAACCCACGAACAACAAACAACCCTAACCCCCTAACAACAAACAACCCTAAACCCCTAACACCAAACAACACTAACCCCCTAACAACACAAAACACTAACACCCTAACAACAAACAACACTAACACCCTAACAACAAAAACCACTAAACCCCAACAAGAAACAACCCTAAACCCCTAACAACAAACACTAACCCCCTAACAACAAACAACACTAAACCCCTAACAAGAAACTACCCTAACCCCGTAACAACAAACAACACTAACCCCGTAACAACAAACAACACTAACCCCCAAACAACAAACAACCCTAACCCCCTAACAACAAACAATCCTAACCCCCGAACAACCAACAACACTAACCCCCTAACCACAGTAAACACTAATATCCTAACAACAAAAACCACTAAACTCCAACAAGAAACAACCCTAAACCCCTAACAACAAACAACACTAACGCCCTAACAGCAAACAACCCTAAGCAAACAACAAACAAACCTAACCCACTAACAACAAACAACACTAACACCCTAACAACAAACACCCCTAACCCCCCAACAACAAACAACACTAACCCCCTAACAACAAACAACCCTAAACTCCTAACATCAAAGAACACTAACACCCTAACAACAAACAACACTAACCCCCTAAAAACAAACACTAACCCCAAACAACAAACAACCCTAACCCCTAAAAACCAAAAACACTAACCCACTAACAACAAACAACCCTAAACCACTAACAACAAACAACCCTAACACCCTAACAACAAACAACACTAACCCCCTAACAACAAACAACCCTAAACCTCTAACATCAAACAACACTAACCCCCTAACAACAAACAACCCTAAACCCCTAACATCAAAGAACACTAACACCCTAACAACAAACAACCCTAACCCCCTAACAACAAACGCTAACCCCCAAACAACAAACAACCCTAACCCCTAAAAACCAAAAACACTAACCCACTAACACCATACAACCCTAACACCCTAACCACAAACAACACTAACCCCCTAACAACAAACAACCCTAACCCACTAACAACAAACAATCCTAACCCCCGAACAACCAACAACACTAACCCCCTAACCACAGTAAACACTAACACCCTAACAACAAAAACCACTAAACCCCAACAAGAAACAACCCTAAACCCCTAACAACAAACAACACTAACCCCCTTACAACAAACAACCCTAACCAAACAACAAAAAACCCTAACCCACTAACAACAAACAACACTAACACCCTAACAACAAACAGCCCTAACACCCTAACAACGAACAACACTAACCGCCTAACAACAAACAACCCAAACCCCCTAACAACAAACACTAACCCCCAAACAACAAACAACCCTAAACCCCTAACATCAAACAACACTTACCCCGTAACAAAACAAAACACTAACACCCTAACAACAAACAATCCTAACCCCCGAACAACCAACAACACTAACCCCCTAACCACAATAAACAGTAACACCCGAACAACAAAAACCACTAAACCCCAACAACAAACAACCCTAAACCCCTAACATCAAACAACACTAACCCACTAACAACACAAAACACTAACACCCTAACAACAAACAACACTAACACCCTAACAACAAAAACCACTAAACCCCAACAAGAAACAAACCCTAAACCCCTAACAACAAACACTATCCCCCTAACAACAAACAACACTAAACCCCTAACAAGAAACTAACCTAACCCCGTAACAACAAACAGCACTAACCTCCTAACAACAAACAACCTTAACCCCCTAACAACAAACACCCCTAAACCCCTAACAACAAACAATCCTAACCCTCTAACAACCTACAACAATAACCCCCAACCACAAACAACACTAATCCCGTAAGAACAAACAACACTAACCCCCTAACAAAAAACAACCCTAAACCCCTAACATCAAAGAACACTAACACCCTAACAACAAACAACCTTAGCCCCCTAACAACAAACACTAACCCCCAAACAACAAACAACCCTAACCCCTAAAAACCAAAAACACTAACCCACTAACAACAAACAACCCTAACCCACTAACAACAAACAACCGTAACCCCCTAACAACAAACAACCCTAAACCCCTAACATCAAACAACACTAACCCCCTAACAACACAAAACACTAACCCCCTAACAACAAACAACACTAACTCCCTAACAACAAACAATCCTAAACCCCTAACATCAAAGAACACTAACCCCCTAACAACAAACAACCCTAACCCCCTAACAACAAACAATCCTAACCCCCGAACAACCAACAACACTAACCTCCTAACCACAGTAAACACTAACACCCTAACAACAAAAACCACTAAACCCCAACAAGAAACAACCCTAAACCCCTAACAACAAACAACACTATACCCTAACAACAAACAACCCTAACCAAACAACAAAAAACCCTAACCCACTAACAACAAACAACACTAACACCCTAACAACAAACAACCCTAACCCCCTAACAACAAACAACACTAACACCCTAACAACAAACAACCCTAACCCCCTAACAACAAACAACCCTAAACCCCTGACATCAAAGAACACTAACACCCTAACAACAAACAACCCTAACCCCCTAACAACAAACACTAACCCCCAAACAACAAACAACCCTAACCCCTGAAAACCAAAAACACTAACCCACTAACAACAAACAAACCTAACCCACTAACAACAAACAACCCTAACACCCTAACAACAAACAACACTAACCCCCTAATAACAAACAACCCTAAACCCCTAACATCAAATAACACTACCACCTAACAACACAAAACACTAACACCCTAACAACAACCAACCCTAACCCCTAAGAACAAACAACACTAACGCCCTAAGAACAAACAACACTAACCCCCAGCAACGAACAATACTAAACCCCAAACAACACAAAACCTAAACCCTTATCAACAAACAACCCTAACCCACTAACAACAAACAACACTAACACCCTAACAACAAGCAACACTAACCCCCTAACAACAAACAACCCTAAACCACTAACATCAAACATCACTAACCCCCTAACAACACAAAACACTAACACCCTAACAACAAACAACACTAACACCCTAACAACAAAAACCACTAAACCCCAACAAGAAACAACCCTAAACCCCTAACAACAAACACAAACCCCCTAACAACAAACAACACTAACCCCCAACAAGAGACTACCCTAACCCCGTAACAACAAACAACACTAACCCCGTAACAACAAACAACCCTAACACCCAAATAAAAAACAACCCTAACCCCCTAACAACAAACAATTCTAACCCCCGAACAACCAACAACACTAACCCCCTAACCACAATAAACACTAACACCCTAACAACAAAAATCACTAAAACCCAACAAGAAACAACCCTAAACCCCTAACAGCAAACAACACTAACGCCCTAACAACAAACAACCCTAAGCAAACAACAAACAAACCTAACCCACTAACAACAAACAACACTAACACCCTAACAACAAACACCCCTAACCCCCTAACAACAAACAACACTAACCCCCTAACAACAAACAACCCTAAACTCCTAACATCAAAGAACACTAACACCCTAACAACAAACAACACTAACCCCCTAAAAACAAACACTAACCCCAAACAACAAACAACCCTAACCCCTAAAAACCAAAAACACTAACCCACTAACAACAAACAACCCTAAACCACTAACAACAAACAACCCTAACACCCTAACAACAAACAACACTAACCCCCTAACAACAAACAACCCTAAACCTCTAACATCAAACAACACTAACCCCCTAACAACAAACAACCCTAAACCCCTAACATCAAAGAACACTAACACCCTAACAACAAACAACCCTAACCCCCTAACAACAAACGCTAACCCCCAAACAACAAACAACCCTAACCCCTAAAAACCAAAAACACTAACCCACTAACAACAAACAACCCTAACACCCTAACCACAAACAACACTAACCCCCTAACAACAAACAACCCTAACCCACTAACAACAAACAATCCTAACCCCCGAACAACCAACAACACTAACCCCCTAACCACAGTAAACACTAACACCCTAACAACAAAAACCACTAAACCCCAACAAGAAACAACCCTAAACCCCTAACAACAAACAACACTAACCCCCTTACAACAAACAACCCTAACCAAACAACAAAAAACCCTAACCCACTAACAACAAACAACACTAACACCCTAACAACAAACAGCCCTAACACCCTAACAACGAACAACACTAACCGCCTAACAACAAACAACCCAAACCCCCTAACAACAAACACTAACCCCCAAACAACAAACAACCCTAAACCCCTAACATCAAACAACACTTACCCCGTAACAAAACAAAACACTAACACCCTAACAACAAACAATCCTAACCCCCGAACAACCAACAACACTAACCCCCTAACCACAATAAACAGTAACACCCGAACAACAAAAACCACTAAACCCCAACAACAAACAACCCTAAACCCCTAACATCAAACAACACTAACCCCCTAACAACACAAAACACTAACACCCTAACAACAAACAACACTAACACCCTAACAACAAAAACCACTAAACCCCAACAAGAAACAAACCCTAAACCCCTAACAACAAACACTATCCCCCTAACAACAAACAACACTAAACCCCTAACAAGAAACTAACCTAACCCCGTAACAACAAACAGCACTAACCTCCTAACAACAAACAACCTTAACCCCCTAACAACAAACACCCCTAAACCCCTAACAACAAACAATCCTAACCCTCTAACAACCTACAACAATAACCCCCAACCACAAACAACACTAATCCCGTAAGAACAAACAACACTAACCCCCTAAAAAAAAACAACCCTAAACCCCTAACATCACAGAACACTAACACCCTAACAACAAACAACATTAGCCCCCTAACAACAAACACTAACCCCCAAACAACAAACAACCCTAACCCCTAAAAACCAAAAACACTAACCCACTAACAACAAACAACCCTAACCCACTAACAACAAACAACCGTAACCCCCTAACAACAAACAACCCTAAACCCCTAACATCAAACAACACTAACCCCCTAACAACACAAAACACTAACCCCCTAACAACAAACAACCCTAAACCCCTGACATCAAAGAACACTAACACCCTAACAACAAACAACCCTAACCCCCTAACAACAAACACTAACCCCCAAACAACAAACAACCCTAACCCCTGAAAACCAAAAACACTAACCCACTAACAACAAACAAACCTAACCCACTAACAACAAACAACACTAACACCCTAACAACAAACAACACTAACCCCCTAATAACAAACAACCCTAAACCCCTAACATCAAATAACACTACCCCCTAACAACACAAAACACTAACGCCCTAACAACAACCAACCCTAACCCCTAAGAACAAACAACACTAACGCCCTAAGAACAAACAACACTAACCCCCAGCAACGAACAATACTAAACCCCAAACAACACAAAACCTAAACCGTTATCAACAAACAACCCTAACCCACTAACAACAAACAACCCTAACACCCTAACAACAAGCAACACTAACCCCCTAACAACAAACAACCCTAAACCACTAACATCAAACATCACTAACCCCCTAACAACACAAAACACTAACACCCTAACAACAAACAACACTAACACCCTAACAACAAAAACCACTAAACCCCAACAAGAAACAACCCTAAACCCCTAACAACAAACACAAAGCCCCTAACAACAAACAACACTAACCCCCAACAAGAGACTACCCTAACCCCGTAACAACAAACAACACTAACCCCGTAACAACAAACAACCCTAACACCCAAATAAAAAACAACCCTAACCCCCTAACAACAAACAATTCTAACCCCCGAACAACCAACAACACTAACCCCCTAACCACAATAAACACTAACACCCTAACAACAAAAATCACTAAAACCCAACAAGAAACAACCCTAAACCCCTAACAGCAAACAACACTAACCCCCTAACAACAAAAAACCCTAACCAAACAACAAACAAACCTAACCCACTAACAACAAACAACACTAACACCCTAACAACAAACAACCCTAACCCTCTAACAACAAACAACACTAACACCCTAACAATAAACAACCCTAACCCCCTAACAACAAACAACACTAACTCCCTAACAACAAACAACCCTAAACCCCTAACATCAAAGAACACTAACACCCTAACAACAAACAACCCTAACCCCCTAACAACAAACACTAACCCCCAAACAACAAAAACCCTAACCCCTGAAAACCAAAAACACTAACCCACTAACAACAAACAACCCTAACCCACTAACAACAAACAACCCTAACACCCTAAAAACAAACAACACTAACCCCCTAACAACAAACAACCCTAAACCCCTAACATCAAACAACACTAACCCCCTAACAACACAAAACACTAACACCCTAACAACAAACAACACTAACACCCTAACAACAAAAACCACTAAACCCCAACAAGAAACAAACCCTAAACCCCTAACAACAAACACTATCCCCCTAACAACAAACAACACTAAACCCCTAACAAGAAACTAACCTAACCCCGTAACAACAAACAACACTAAGTTCCTAACAACAAACAACCTTAACCCCCTAACAGCAAACACCCCTAAACCCCTAACAACAAACAATCCTAACCCTCTAACAACCTACAACAATAACCCCCAACCACAAACAACACTAATCCCGTAAGAACAAACAACACTAACACCCTAACAACAAACAACCTTAGCCCCCTAACAACAAACACTAACCCCGAAACAACAAACAACCCTAACCCCTAAAAACCAAAAACACTAACCCACTAACAACAAACAACCGTAACCCACTAACAACAAACAACCGTAACCCCCTAACAACAAACAACCCTAAACCCCTAACATCAAACAACACTAACCCCCTAACAACACAAAACACTAACCCCCTAACAACAAACAACACTAACTCCCTAACAACAAACAATCCTAAACCCCTAACATCAAAGAACACTAACCCCCTAACAACAAACAACCCTAACCCCCTAACAACAAACACTAACCCCCAAACAACAAACAACCCTAACCCCCTAACAACAAACAATCCTAACCCCCGAACAACCAACAACACTAACCTCCTAACCACAGTAAACACTAACACCCTAACAACAAAAACCACTAAACCCCAACAAGAAACAACCCTAAACCCCTAACAACAAACAACACTATACCCTAACAACAAACAACCCTAACCAAACAACAAAAAACCCTAACCCACTAACAACAAACAACACTAACACCCTAACAACAAACAACCCTAACCCCCTAACAACAAACAACACTAACACCCTAACAACAAACAACCCTAACCCCCTAACAACAAACAACCCTAAACCCCTGACATCAAAGAACACTAACACCCTAACAACAAACAACACTAAACCCCTAACAAGAAACTAACCTAACCCCATAACAACAAACAACACTAACCCCGTAACAACAAACAACACTAACCTCCAAACAACAAACAACCCTAACCCCCTAACAACAATCAATCCTAACCCCCTTACAACCAACAACACTAACCCTCTAACCACAGTAAACACTAACACCCTAACAACAAAAACCACTAAACTCCAACAAGAAACAACCCTAAACCCCTAACAACAAACAACACTAACGCCCTAACAACAAACAACCCTAAGCAAGCAACAAACAAACCTAACCCACTAACAACAAACAACACTAACACCCTAACAACAAACACCCCTAACCCCCTAACAACAAACAACACTAACACCCTAACAACAAACAACCGTAACCCCTAACAACAAACAACACTAACCCCCTAACAACAAACAACCCTAAACCCCTAACATCAAAGAACACTAACCCCCA
This sequence comes from Elephas maximus indicus, assembly GCF_024166365.1. Taxonomy (NCBI): domain Eukaryota; kingdom Metazoa; phylum Chordata; class Mammalia; order Proboscidea; family Elephantidae; genus Elephas; species Elephas maximus. The sequence continues at coordinate 432,750 of NW_026060260.1, forward strand.
AACAACAAACAACCCTAACCCCTAAAAACCAAAAACACTAACCCACTAACAACAAACAACCCTAACCCACTAACAACAAACAACCCTAACACCCTAACCACAAACAACACTAACCCCCTAACAACAAACAACCCTAACCCCCAAACAACAAACAGTCCTAACCCCCGAACAACCAACAACACTTACCCCCTAACCACAGTAAACACTAACACCCTAACAACAAAAACCACTAAACCCCAACAAGAAACAACCCTAAACTCCTAACAACAAAGAACACTAACCCCCTAACAACAAACAACCCTAACCAAACAAGAAAAAACCCTAACCCACTAACAACAAACAACACTAACACCCTAACAACAAACAACCCTAACCCCCTAACAACAAACAACACTAACACCCTAACAACAAACAAACCTAACCCCCTAACAACAAACAACCCTAAACCCCTAACATCAAAGAACACTAACACCCTAACAACAAACAACCCTAACCCCTGAAAACCAAAAACACTAACCCACTAACAACAAACAACCCTAACCCACTAACAACAAACAACCCTAACACCCTAACAACAAACAACACTAACCCCCTAACAACAAACAACCCTAAACCCCTAACATCAAACAACACTAACACCCTAACAACAAACAACACTAACCCCCTAACAACAAACAACCCTAACCCCCTAACAACAAACAACACTAACCCCTAAAAACCAAAAACACTAACCCACTAACAAGAAACAACCCTAACCCACTAACAACAAACAACCCTAACCCCCTAACAACAAACAACCCTAAACCCCTAACACCAAACAACACTAACCCCCTAACAACACAAAACACTAACACCCTAACAACAAACAACACTAACACCCTAACAACAAACACCACTAAACCCCAACAAGAAACAACCCTAAACCCCTAACAACAAACACTAACCCCCTAACAACAAACAACCCTAACACCCTTACAACAAACAACACTAACCCCGTTACAACAAACAACCCTAACCCCCAAACAACAAACAACCCTAACCCCCTAACAACAAACAATCCTAACCCCCGAACAACCAACAACACTAACCCACTAACCACAATAAACACTAACACCCTAACAACAAAAACCACTAAACCCCAACAAGAAACAACCCTCAACTCCTAACAACAAACAACACTAACCCCCTAACAACAAAAAACCCTAACCAAGCAACAAAGAAACCTAACCCACTAACAACAAACAACACTAATACCCTAACAACAAACAACCCTAACCCCCTAACAACAAAAAACACTAACACCCTAACAACAAACAACCCTAACCCCTAACAACAAACAACACTAACCCCCTAACAACAAAAAACACTAAACCCCGAACAAGAAACTACCCTAACCCCGTAAAAACAAACAACACTAACCCCGTAACAACAAACAACCGTAACCCCCAAACAACAAACAACCCTAACCCCCTAACAACAAACAATCCTAACCCCCGAACAACCAACAACACTAACCCCCAAACCACAGTAAACACTAACACCCTAACAACAAAAACCAATAAACCTCAACAAGAAACAACCCTAAACCCCTAACAACAAACAACACTAACCCCCTAACAACAAACAACCCTAACCAAACAACAAAAAACCCTAACCCACTAACAACAAACAACACTAACACCCTAACAACAAACAACCCTAACCCCCTAACAACAAACAACACTAACACCCTAACAACAAACAACCCTAACACCCTAACAACAAACAACACTAACCCCCTAACAACAAACAACCCTAAACCCCTAACATCAAAGAACACTAACACCCTAACAACAAACAACCCTAACCCCCTAACAACAAACACTAACCCCCAAACAACAAACAACCCTAACCCCTGAAAAAAAAAAACACTAAACCACTAACAACAAACAACCCTAACCCACAAACAACAAACAACCCTAACACCCTAACGACAAACAACACTAACCCCCTAACAACAAACAACCCTAAACCCCTAACATCAAAGAACACTAACCCCCTAACAACAAACAACCCTAAACCCCTAACAACAAACGCTAACCCCAAACAACAAACAACCCTAACCCCTAAAAACCAAAAACACTAACCCACTAACAACAAACAACCCTAATCCACTAACAACAAACAACCCTAACACCCTAACAACAAACAATCATAACCCCCGAACAACCAACAACACTAACCCCCTAACCACAGTAAACACTAACGCCCTAACAAGAAAAACCACTAAACCCCAACAAGAAATAACCCTAAACCCCTAACAACAAACAACACTAACCCCCTAACAACAAACAACCCTAACCAAACAACAAAAAACCCTGACCCACTAACAACAAACAACACTAACACCCTAACAACAAACAGCCCTAACCCCCTAACAACAAACAACACTAACACCCTAACAACAAACAACCCTAACCCCTAAAAACCAAAAACACTAACCCACTAACAACAAACAACCCTAACCCACTAACAACAAACAACCGTAACCCCCTAACAACAAACAACCCTAACCCCCTAACAACAAACACTAACCCCCAAACAACAAACAACCCTAACCCCTGAAAACCAAAAACACTAACCCACTAACAACAAACAAACCTAACCCACTAACAACAAACAACACTAACACCCTAACAACAAACAACACTAACCCCCTAATAACAAACAACCCTAAACCCCTAACATCAAATAACACTACCCCCTAACAACACAAAACACTAACGCCCTAACAACAACCAACCCTAACCCCTAAGAACAAACAACACTAACGCCCTAAGAACAAACAACACTAACCCCCAGCAACGAACAATACTAAACCCCAAACAACACAAAACCTAAACCCTTATCAACAAACAACCCTAACCCACTAACAACAAACAACCCTAACACCCTAACAACAAGCAACACTAACCCCCTAACAACAAACAACCCTAAACCACTAACATCAAACATCACTAACCCCCTAACAACACAAAACACTAACACCCTAACAACAAACAACACTAACACCCTAACAACAAAAACCACTAAACCCCAACAAGAAACAACCCTAAACCCCTAACAACAAACACAAACCCCCTAACAACAAACAACACTAACCCCCAACAAGAGACTACCCTAACCCCGTAACAACAAACAACACTAACCCCGTAACAACAAACAACCCTAACACCCAAATAAAAAACAACCCTAACCCCCTAACAACAAACAATTCTAACCCCCGAACAACCAACAACACTAACCCCCTAACCACAATAAACACTAACACCCTAACAACAAAAATCACTAAAACCCAACAAGAAACAACCCTAAACCCCTAACAGCAAACAACACTAACCCCCTAACAACAAAAAACCCTAACCAAACAACAAACAAACCTAACCCACTAACAACAAACAACACTAACACCCTAACAACAAACAACCCTAACCCTCTAACAACAAACAACACTAACACCCTAACAATAAACAACCCTAACCCCCTAACAACAAACAACACTAACTCCCTAACAACAAACAACCCTAAACCCCTAACATCAAAGAACACTAACACCCTAACAACAAACAACCCTAACCCCCTAACAACAAACACTAACCCCCAAACAACAAAAACCCTAACCCCTGAAAACCAAAAACACTAACCCACTAACAACAAACAACCCTAACCCACTAACAACAAACAACCCTAACACCCTAAAAACAAACAACACTAACCCCCTAACAACAAACAACCCTAAACCCCTAACATCAAACAACACTAACCCCCTAACAACACAAAACACTAACACCCTAACAACAAACAACACTAACACCCTAACAACAAAAACCACTAAACCCCAACAAGAAACAAACCCTAAACCCCTAACAACAAACACTATCCCCCTAACAACAAACAACACTAAACCCCTAACAAGAAACTAACCTAACCCCGTAACAACAAACAACACTAAGTTCCTAACAACAAACAACCTTAACCCCCTAACAGCAAACACCCCTAAACCCCTAACAACAAACAATCCTAACCCTCTAACAACCTACAACAATAACCCCCAACCACAAACAACACTAATCCCGTAAGAACAAACAACACTAACACCCTAACAACAAACAACCTTAGCCCCCTAACAACAAACACTAACCCCGAAACAACAAACAACCCTAACCCCTAAAAACCAAAAACACTAACCCACTAACAACAAACAACCGTAACCCACTAACAACAAACAACCGTAACCCCCTAACAACAAACAACCCTAAACCCCTAACATCAAACAACACTAACCCCCTAACAACACAAAACACTAACCCCCTAACAACAAACAACACTAACTCCCTAACAACAAACAATCCTAAACCCCTAACATCAAAGAACACTAACCCCCTAACAACAAACAACCCTAACCCCCTAACAACAAACACTAACCCCCAAACAACAAACAACCCTAACCCCCTAACAACAAACAATCCTAACCCCCGAACAACCAACAACACTAACCTCCTAACCACAGTAAACACTAACACCCTAACAACAAAAACCACTAAACCCCAACAAGAAACAACCCTAAACCCCTAACAACAAACAACACTATACCCTAACAACAAACAACCCTAACCAAACAACAAAAAACCCTAACCCACTAACAACAAACAACACTAACACCCTAACAACAAACAACCCTAACCCCCTAACAACAAACAACACTAACACCCTAACAACAAACAACCCTAACCCCCTAACAACAAACAACCCTAAACCCCTGACATCAAAGAACACTAACACCCTAACAACAAACAACACTAAACCCCTAACAAGAAACTAACCTAACCCCATAACAACAAACAACACTAACCCCGTAACAACAAACAACACTAACCTCCAAACAACAAACAACCCTAACCCCCTAACAACAATCAATCCTAACCCCCTTACAACCAACAACACTAACCCTCTAACCACAGTAAACACTAACACCCTAAAAACAAAAACCACTAAACTCCAACAAGAAACAACCCTAAACCCCTAACAACAAACAACACTAACGCCCTAACAACAAACAACCCTAAGCAAGCAACAAACAAACCTAACCCACTAACAACAAACAACACTAACACCCTAACAACAAACACCCCTAACCCCCTAACAACAAACAACACTAACACCCTAACAACAAACAACCGTAACCCCTAACAACAAACAACACTAACCCCCTAACAACAAACAACCCTAAACCCCTAACATCAAAGAACACTAACCCCCAAACAACAAACAACCCTAACCCCTAAAAACCAAAAACACTAACCCACTAACAACAAACAACCCTAACCCACTAACAACAAACAACCCTAACACCCTAACCACAAACAACACTAACCCCCTAACAACAAACAACCCTAACCCCCAAACAACAAACAGTCCTAACCCCCGAACAACCAACAACACTTACCCCCTAACCACAGTAAACACTAACACCCTAACAACAAAAACCACTAAACCCCAACAAGAAACAACACTAAACCCCTAACAACAAAGAACACTAACCCCCTAACAACAAACAACCCTAACCAAACAAGAAAAAACCCTAACCCACTAACAACAAACAACACTAACACCCTAACAACAAACAACCCTAACCCCCTAACAACAAACAACACTAACACCCTAACAACAAACAAACCTAACCCCCTAACAACAAACAACCCTAAACCCCTAACATCAAAGAACACTAACACCCTAACAACAAACAACACTAAACCCCTAACAAGAAACTAACCTAACCCCATAACAACAAACAACACTAACCCCGTAACAACAAACAACACTAACCTCCAAACAACAAACAACCCTAACCCCCTAACAACAATCAATCCTAACCCCCTTACAACCAACAACACTAACCCTCTAACCACAGTAAACACTAACACCCTAACAACAAAAACCACTAAACTCCAACAAGAAACAACCCTAAACCCCTAACAACAAACAACACTAACGCCCTAACAACAAACAACCCTAAGCAAGCAACAAACAAACCTAACCCACTAACAACAAACAACACTAACACCCTAACAACAAACACCCCTAACCCCCTAACAACAAACAACACTAACACCCTAACAACAAACAACCGTAACCCCTAACAACAAACAACACTAACCCCCTAACAACAAACAACCCTAAACCCCTAACATCAAAGAACACTAACACCCTAACAACAAACAACCCTAACCCCCTAACAACAAACACTAACCCCCAAACAACAAACAACCCTAACCCCTGAAAACCAAAAACACTAACCCACTAACAACAAACCTAACCCACTAACAACAAACAACCCTAACACCCTAACAACAAACAACACTAACCCCCTAATAACAAACAACCCTAAACCCCTAACATCAAATAACACTACCACCTAACAACACAAAACACTAACACCCTAACAACAACCAACCCTAACCCCTAAGAACAAACAACACTAACGCCCTAAGAACAAACAACACTAACCCCCAGCAACGAACAATACTAAACCCCAAACAACACAAAACCTAAACCCTTATCAACAAACAACCCTAACCCACTAACAACAAACAACACTAACACCCTAACAACAAGCAACACTAACCCCCTAACAACAAACAACCCTAAACCACTAACATCAAACATCACTAACCCCCTAACAACACAAAACACTAACACCCTAACAACAAACAACACTAACACCCTAACAACAAAAACCACTAAACCCCAACAAGAAACAACCCTAAACCCCTAACAACAAACACAAACCCCCTAACAACAAACAACACTAACCCCCAACAAGAGACTACCCTAACCCCGTAACAACAAACAACACTAACCCCGTAACAACAAACAACCCTAACACCCAAATAAAAAACAACCCTAACCCCCTAACAACAAACAATTCTAACCCCCGAACAACCAACAACACTAACCCCCTAACCACAATAAACACTAACACCCTAACAACAAAAATCACTAAAACCCAACAAGAAACAACCCTAAACCCCTAACAGCAAACAACACTAACCCCCTAACAACAAAAAACCCTAACCAAACAACAAACAAACCTAACCCACTAACAACAAACAACACTAACACCCTAACAACAAACAACCCTAACCCTCTAACAACAAACAACACTAACACCCTAACAATAAACAACCCTAACCCCCTAACAACAAACAACACTAACTCCCTAACAACAAACAACCCTAAACCCCTAACATCAAAGAACACTAACACCCTAACAACAAACAACCCTAACCCCCTAACAACAAACACTAACCCCCAAACAACAAAAACCCTAACCCCTGAAAACCAAAAACACTAACCCACTAACAACAAACAACCCTAACCCACTAACAACAAACAACGCTAACACCCTAAAAACAAACAACACTAACCCCCTAACAACAAACAACCCTAAACCCCTAACATCAAACAACACTAACCCCCTAACAACACAAAACACTAACACCCTAACAACAAACAACACTAACACCCTAACAACAAAAACCACTAAACTCCAGCAAGAAACAAACCCTAAACCCCTAACAACAAACACTATCCCCCTAACAACAAACAACACTAAACCCCTAACAAGAAACTAACCTAACCCCGTAACAACAAACAACACTAACCCCCTAACAACAAACAACCCTAACCCCCAAAACAACAAACAATCCTAACCCCCGAACAACCAACAACACTAACCCCCTAACCAGAGTAAACACTAACGCCCTAACAACAAAAACAACTAAACCCCAACAAGAAACAACCCTAAACCCCTAACAACAAACACTAACCCCCTAACAACAAACAACACTAAACCCCTAACAAGAAACTACCCTAACCCCGTAACAACAAACAACACTAACCCCGTAACAACAAACAACCCTAACCCCCAAACAACAAACAACACTAACCCCCTAACAAAAAACAACCCTAAACCCCTAACATCAAACAACCCTAACCCCCTAACAACAAACACTAACCCCCAAACAACAAACAACCCTAAACCCCTAACATCAAACAACACTTACCCCCTAAGAAAACAAAACACTAACACCCTAACAACAAACAATCCTAACCCCCGAACAACCAACAACACTAACCCCCTAACCACAATAAACAGTAACACCCGAACAACAAAAACCACTAAACCCCAACATCAAACAACCCTAAACCCCTAACATCAAACAACACTAACCCCCTAACAACACAAAACACTAACACCCTAACAACAAACAACACTAACACCCTAACAACAAAAACCACTAAACCCCAACAAGAAACAAACCCTAAACCCCTAACAACAAACACTATCCCCCTAACAACAAACAACACTAAACCCCTAACAAGAAACTAACCTAACCCCGTAACAACAAACAACACTAAGTTCCTAACAACAAACAACCTTAACCCCCTAACAGCAAACACCCCTAAACCCCTAACAACAAACAATCCTAACCCTCTAACAACCTACAACAGTAACCCCCAACCACAAACAACACTAATCCCGTAAGAACAAACAACACTAACACCCTAACAACAAACAACCTTAGCCCCCTAACAACAAACACTAACCCCGAAACAACAAACAACCCTAACCCCTAAAAACCAAAAACACTAACCCACTAACAACAAACAACCGTAACCCACTAACAACAAACAACCGTAACCCCCTAACAACAAACAACCCTAAACCCCTAACATCAAACAACACTAACCCCCTAACAACACAAAACACTAACCCCCTAACAACAAACAACACTAACTCCCTAACAACAAACAATCCTAAACCCCTAACATCAAAGAACACTAACCCCCTAACAACAAACAACCCTAACCCCCTAACAACAAACACTAACCCCCAAACAACAAACAACCCTAACCCCCTAACAACAAACAATCCTAACCCCCGAACAACCAACAACACTAACCTCCTAACCACAGTAAACACTAACACCCTAACAACAAAAACCACTAAACCCCAACAAGAAACAACCCTAAACCCCTAACAACAAACAACACTATACCCTAACAACAAACAACCCTAACCAAACAACAAAAAACCCTAACCCACTAACAACAAACAACACTAACACCCTAACAACAAACAACCCTAACCCCCTAACAACAAACAACACTAACACCCTAACAACAAACAACCCTAACCCCCTAACAACAAACAACCCTAAACCCCTGACATCAAAGAACACTAACACCCTAACAACAAACAACACTAAACCCCTAACAAGAAACTAACCTAACCCCATAACAACAAACAACACTAACCCCGTAACAACAAACAACACTAACCTCCAAACAACAAACAACCCTAACCCCCTAACAACAATCAATCCTAACCCCCTTACAACCAACAACACTAACCCTCTAACCACAGTAAACACTAACACCCTAACAACAAAAACCACTAAACTCCAACAAGAAACAACCCTAAACCCCTAACAACAAACAACACTAACGCCCTAACAACAAACAACCCTAAGCAAGCAACAAACAAACCTAACCCACTAACAACAAACAACACTAACACCCTAACAACAAACACCCCTAACCCCCTAACAACAAACAACACTAACACCCTAACAACAAACAACCGTAACCCCTAACAACAAACAACACTAACCCCCTAACAACAAACAACCCTAAACCCCTAACATCAAAGAACACTAACACCCTAACAACAAACAACCCTAACCCCCTAACAACAAACACTAACCCCCAAACAACAAACAACCCTAACCCCTAAAAACCAAAAACACTAACCCACTAACAACAAACAACCCTAACCCACTAACAACAAACAACCCTAACACCCTAACCACAAACAACACTAACCCCCTAACAACAAACAACCCTAACCCCCAAACAACAAACAGTCCTAACCCCCGAACAACCAACAACACTTACCCCCTAACCACAGTAAACACTAACACCCTAACAACAAAAACCACTAAACCCCAACAAGAAACAACCCTAAACCCCTAACAACAAAGAACACTAACCCCCTAACAACAAACAACCCTAACCAAACAAGAAAAAACCCTAACCCACTAACAACAAACAACACTAACACCCTAACAACAAACAACCCTAACCCCCTAACAACAAACAACACTAACACCCTAACAACAAACAAACCTAACCCCCTAACAACAAACAACCCTAAACCCCTAAAATCAAAGAACACTAACACCCTAACAACAAACAACCCTAACCCATGAAAACCAAAAACACTAACCCACTAACAACAAACAACCCTAACCCACTAACAACAAACAACCCTAACACCCTAACAACAAACAACACTAACCCCCTAACAACAAACAACCCTAAACCCCTAACATCAAACAACACTAACACCCTAACAACAAACAACACTAACCCCCTAACAACAAACAACCCTAACCCCCTAACAACAAACAACACTAACCCCTAAAAACCAAAAACACTAACCCACTAACAAGAAACAACCCTAACCCACTAACAACAAACAACCCTAACCCCTAACAACAAACAACCCTAAACCCCTAACACCAAACAACACTAACCCCCTAACAACACAAAACACTAACACCCTAACAACAAACAACACTAACACCCTAACAACAAACACCACTAAACCCCAACAAGAAACAACCCTAAACCCCTAACAACAAACACTAACCCCCTAACAACAAACAACCCTAGCACCCTTACAACAAACAACACTAACCCCGTAACAACAAACAACCCTAACCCCCAAACAACAAACAACCCTAACCCCCTAACAACAAACAATCCTAACCCCCGAACAACCAACAACACTAACCCACTAACCACAATAAACACTAACACCCTAACAACAAAAACCACTAAACCCCAACAAGAAACAACCCTAAACTCCTAACAACAAACAACACTAATACCCTAACAACAAACAACCCTAACCCCCTAACAACAAAAAACACTAACACCCTAACAACAAACAACCCTAACCCCTAACAACAAACAACACTAACCCCCTAACAACAAAAAACACTAAACCCCGAACAAGAAACTACCCTAACCCCGTAAAAACAAACAACACTAACCCCGTAACAACAAACAACCGTAACCCCCAAACAACAAACAACCCTAACCCCCTAACAACAAACAATCCTAACCCCCGAACAACCAACAACACTAACCCCCAAACCACAGTAAACACTAACACCCTAACAACAAAAACCAATAAACCTCAACAAGAAACAACCCTAAACCCCTAACAACAAACAACACTAACCCCCTAACAACAAACAACCCTAACCAAACAACAAAAAACCCTAACCCACTAACAACAAACACCACTAACACCCTAACAACAAACAACCATAACCCCCTAACAACAAACAACACTAACACCCTAACAACAAACAACCCTAACACCCTAACAACAAACAACACTAACCCCCTAACAACAAACAACCCTAAACCCCTAACATCAAAGAACACTAACACCCTAACAACAAACAACCCTAACCCCCTAACAACAAACACTAACCCCCAAACAACAAACAACCCTAACCCCTGAAAAAAAAAACACTAAACCACTAACAACAAACAACCCTAACCCACAAACAACAAACAACCCTAACACCCTAACGACAAACAACACTAACCCCCTAACAACAAACAACCCTAAACCCCTAACATCAAAGAACACTAACCCCCTAACAACAAACAACCCTAAACCCCTAACAACAAACGCTAACCCCAAACAACAAACAACCCTAACCCCTAAAAACCAAAAACACTAACCCACTAACAACAAACAACCCTAACCCACTAACAACAAACAACCCTAACACCCTAACAACAAACAATCATAACCCCCGAACAACCAACAACACTAACCCCCTAACCACAGTAAACACTAACGCCCTAACAAGAAAAACCACTAAACCCCAACAAGAAATAACCCTAAACCCCTAACAACAAACAACACTAACCCCCTAACAACAAACAACCCTAACCAAACAACAAAAAACCCTGACCCACTAACAACAAACAACACTAACACCCTAACAACAAACAGCCCTAACCCCCTAACAACAAACAACACTAACACCCTAACAACAAACAACCCTAACCCCCTAGCAACAAACAACCCTAAACCCCTGACATCAAAGAACACTAACACCCTAACAACAAACAACCCTAGCCCCCTAACAACAAACACTAACCCCCAAACAACAAACAACCCTAACCCCTGAAAACCAAAAACACTAACCCACTAACAACAAACAACCCTAACCCACTAACAACAAACAACCCTAACACCCTAACCACAAACAACACTAACCCCCTAACAACAAACAACCCTAAACCCCTAACATCAAACAACAGTACCCCCTAACAGCACAAAACACTAACACCCTAACAACAACCAACCCTAACCCCTAAGAACAAACAACACTAACGCCCTAAGAACAAACAACACTAACCCCCAGCAACGAACAATACTAAACCCCTAACAACACAAAACCTAACCCCTTATCAACAAACAACCCTAACCCACTAACAACAAACAACCCTAACACCCTAACAACAAGCAACACTAACCCCCTAACAACAAACAACCCTAAACCACTAACATCAAACATCACTAACCCCCTAACAACACAAAACACTAACACCCTAACAACAAACAACACTAACACCCTAACAACAAAAACCACTAAAACCCAACAAGAAACAACCCTAAACCCCTAACAACAAACACTAACCCCCTAACAACAAACAACACTAAACCCCTAACAAGAAACTACCCTAACCCCGTAACAACAAACAACACTAACCCCGTAACAACAAACAACCCTAACCCCCAAACAACAAACAACCCTAACCCCCTAACAACAAACAATCCTAACCCCCGAACAACCAACAACACTAACCCCCTAACCACAATAAACACTAACACCCGAACAACAAAAACCACTAAACCCCAACAAGAAACAACCTTAAACCCCTAACAACAAAAAACACTAACCCCCTAACAAAAAACAACCCTAACCAAACAACAAACAAACCTAACCCACTAACAACAAACAACACTAACACCCTAACGACAAACAACCCTAACCCCCTAACAACAAACAACACTAACACCCTAACAACAAACAACCCTAACCCCCTAACAACAAACAACACTAACCCCTAAAAACCAAAAACACTAACCCACTAACAAGAAACAACCCTAACCCACGAACAACAAACAACCCTAACCCCCTAACAACAAACAACCCTAAACCCCTAACACCAAACAACACTAACCCCCTAACAACACAAAACACTAACACCCTAACAACAAACAACACTAACACCCTAACAACAAAAACCACTAAACCCCAACAAGAAACAACCCTAAACCCCTAACAACAAACACTAACCCCCTAACAACAAACAACACTAAACCCCTAACAAGAAACTACCCTAACCCCGTAACAACAAACAACACTAACCCCGTAACAACAAACAACACTAACCCCCAAACAACAAACAACCCTAACCCCCTAACAACAAACAATCCTAACCCCCGAACAACCAACAACACTAACCCCCTAACCACAGTAAACACTAATATCCTAACAACAAAAACCACTAAACTCCAACAAGAAACAACCCTAAACCCCTAACAACAAACAACACTAACGCCCTAACAACAAACAACCCTAAGCAAACAACAAACAAACCTAACCCACTAACAACAAACAACACTAACACCCTAACAACAAACACCCCTAACCCCCTAACAACAAACAACACTAACCCCCTAACAACAAACAACCCTAAACTCCTAACATCAAAGAACACTAACACCCTAACAACAAACAACACTAACCCCCTAAAAACAAACACTAACCCCAAACAACAAACAACCCGAACCCCTAAAAACCAAAAACACTAACCCACTAACAACAAACAACCCTAAACCACTAACAACAAACAACCCTAACACCCTAACAACAAACAACACTAACCCCCTAACAACAAACAACCCTAAACCTCTAACATCAAACAACACTAACCCCCTAACAACAAACAACCCTAAACCCCTAACATCAAAGAACACTAACACCCTAACAACAAACAACCCTAACCCCCTAACAACAAACGCTAACCCCCAAACAACAAACAACCCTAACCCCTAAAAACCAAAAACACTAATCCACTAACACCAAACAACCCTAACACCCTAACCACAAACAACACTAACCCCCTAACAACAAACAACCCTAACCCACTAACAACAAACAATCCTAACCCCCGAACAACCAACAACACTAACCCCCTAACCACAGTAAACACTAACACCCTAACAACAAAAACCACTAAACCCCAACAAGAAACAACCCTAAACCCCTAACAACAAACAACACTAACCCCCTTACAACAAACAACCCTAACCAAACAACAAAAAACCCTAACCCACTAACAACAAACAACACTAACACCCTAACAACAAACAGCCCTAACACCCTAACAACGAACAACACTAACCGCCTAACAACAAACAACCCAAACCCCCTAACAACAAACACTAACCCCCAAACAACAAACAACCCTAAACCCCTAACATCAAACAACACTTACCCCGTAACAAAACAAAACACTAACACCCTAACAACAAACAATCCTAACCCCCGAACAACCAACAACACTAACCCCCTAACCACAATAAACAGTAACACCCGAACAACAAAAACCACTAAACCCCAACAACAAACAACCCTAAACCCCTAACATCAAACAACACTAACCCCCTAACAACACAAAACACTAACACCCTAACAACAAACAACACTAACACCCTAACAACAAAAACCACTAAACCCCAACAAGAAACAAACCCTAAACCCCTAACAACAAACACTATCCCCCTAACAACAAACAACACTAAACCCCTAACAAGAAACTAACCTAACCCCGTAACAACAAACAGCACTAACCTCCTAACAACAAACAACCTTAACCCCCTAACAACAAACACCCCTAAACCCCTAACAACAAACAATCCTAACCCTCTAACAACCTACAACAATAACCCCCAACCACAAACAACACTAATCCCGTAAGAACAAACAACACTAACCACCTAACAAAAAACAACCCTAAACCCCTAACATCAAAGAACGCTAACACCCTAACAACAAACAACCTTAGCCCCCTAACAACAAACACTAACCCCCAAACAACAAACAACCCTAACCCCTAAAAACCAAAAACACTAACCCACTAACAACAAACAACCCTAACCCACTAACAACAAACAACCGTAACCCCCTAACAACAAACAACCCTAAACCCCTAACATCAAACAACACTAACCCCCTAACAACACAAAACACTAACCCCCTAACAACAAACAACACTAACTCCCTAACAACAAACAATCCTAAACCCCTAACATCAAAGAACACTAACCCCCTAACAACAAACAACCCTAACCCCCTAACAACAAACAATCCTAACCCCCGAACAACCAACAACACTAACCTCCTAACCACAGTAAACACTAACACCCTAACAACAAAAACCACTAAACCCCAACAAGAAACAACCCTAAACCCCTAACAACAAACAACACTATACCCTAACAACAAACAACCCTAACCAAACAACAAAAAACCCTAACCCACTAACAACAAACAACACTAACACCCTAACAACAAACAACCCTAACCCCCTAACAACAAACAACACTAACACCCTAACAACAAACAACCCTAACCCCCTAACAACAAACAACCCTAAACCCCTGACATCAAAGAACACTAACACCCTAACAACAAACAACCCTAACCCCCTAACAACAAACACTAACCCCCAAACAACAAACAACCCTAACCCCTGAAAACCAAAAACACTAACCCACTAACAACAAACAAACCTAACCCACTAACAACAAACAACCCTAACACCCTAACAACAAACAACCCTAACCCCTAACAACAAACAACACTAACCCCCTAACAACAAAAAACACTAAACCCCGAACAAGAAACTACCCTAACCCCGTAAAAACAAACAACACTAACCCCGTAACAACAAACAACCGTAACCCCCAAACAACAAACAACCCTAACCCCCTAACAACAAACAATCCTAACCCCCGAACAACCAACAACACTAACCCACTAACCACAATAAACACTAACACCCTAACAACAAAAACCACTAAACCCCAACAAGAAACAACCCTCAACTCCTAACAACAAACAACACTAACCCCCTAACAACAAAAAACCCTAACCAAGCAACAAAGAAACCTAACCCACTAACAACAAACAACACTAATACCCTAACAACAAACAACCCTAACCCCCTAACAACAAAAAACACTAACACCCTAACAACAAACAACCCTAACCCCTAACAACAAACAACACTAACCCCCTAACAACAAAAAACACTAAACCCCGAACAAGAAACTACCCTAACCCCGTAAAAACAAACAACACTAACCCCGTAACAACAAACAACCGTAACCCCCAAACAACAAACAACCCTAACCCCCTAACAACAAACAATCCTAACCCCCGAACAACCAACAACACTAACCCCCAAACCACAGTAAACACTAACACCCTAACAACAAAAACCAATAAACCTCAACAAGAAACAACCCTAAACCCCTAACAACAAACAACACTAACCCCCTAACAACAAACAACCCTAACCAAACAACAAAAAACCCTAACCCACTAACAACAAACAACACTAACACCCTAACAACAAACAACCCTAACCCCCTAACAACAAACAACACTAACACCCTAACAACAAACAACCCTAACACCCTAACAACAAACAACACTAACCCCCTAACAACAAACAACCCTAAACCCCTAACATCAAAGAACACTAACACCCTAACAACAAACAACCCTAACCCCCTAACAACAAACACTAACCCCCAAACAACAAACAACCCTAACCCCTGAAAAAAAAAAACACTAAACCACTAACAACAAACAACCCTAACCCACAAACAACAAACAACCCTAACACCCTAACGACAAACAACACTAACCCCCTAACAACAAACAACCCTAAACCCCTAACATCAAAGAACACTAACCCCCTAACAACAAACAACCCTAAACCCCTAACAACAAACGCTAACCCCAAACAACAAACAACCCTAACCCCTAAAAACCAAAAACACTAACCCACTAACAACAAACAACCCTAATCCACTAACAACAAACAACCCTAACACCCTAACAACAAACAATCATAACCCCCGAACAACCAACAACACTAACCCCCTAACCACAGTAAACACTAACGCCCTAACAAGAAAAACCACTAAACCCCAACAAGAAATAACCCTAAACCCCTAACAACAAACAACACTAACCCCCTAACAACAAACAACCCTAACCAAACAACAAAAAACCCTGACCCACTAACAACAAACAACACTAACACCCTAACAACAAACAGCCCTAACCCCCTAACAACAAACAACACTAACACCCTAACAACAAACAACCCTAACCCCTAAAAACCAAAAACACTAACCCACTAACAACAAACAACCCTAACCCACTAACAACAAACAACCGTAACCCCCTAACAACAAACAACCCTAAACCCCTAACATCAAACAACACTAACCCCCTAACAACACAAAACACTAACCCCCTAACAACAAACAACCCTAAACCCCTGACATCAAAGAACACTAACACCCTAACAACAAACAACCCTAACCCCCTAACAACAAACACTAACCCCCAAACAACAAACAACCCTAACCCCTGAAAACCAAAAACACTAACCCACTAACAACAAACAAACCTAACCCACTAACAACAAACAACACTAACACCCTAACAACAAACAACACTAACCCCCTAATAACAAACAACCCTAAACCCCTAACATCAAATAACACTACCCCCTAACAACACAAAACACTAACGCCCTAACAACAACCAACCCTAACCCCTAAGAACAAACAACACTAACGCCCTAAGAACAAACAACACTAACCCCCAGCAACGAACAATACTAAACCCCAAACAACACAAAACCTAAACCCTTATCAACAAACAACCCTAACCCACTAACAACAAACAACCCTAACACCCTAACAACAAGCAACACTAACCCCCTAACAACAAACAACCCTAAACCACTAACATCAAACATCACTAACCCCCTAACAACACAAAACACTAACACCCTAACAACAAACAACACTAACACCCTAACAACAAAAACCACTAAACCCCAACAAGAAACAACCCTAAACCCCTAACAACAAACACAAACCCCCTAACAACAAACAACACTAACCCCCAACAAGAGACTACCCTAACCCCGTAACAACAAACAACACTAACCCCGTAACAACAAACAACCCTAACACCCAAATAAAAAACAACCCTAACCCCCTAACAACAAACAATTCTAACCCCCGAACAACCAACAACACTAACCCCCTAACCACAATAAACACTAACACCCTAACAACAAAAATCACTAAAACCCAACAAGAAACAACCCTAAACCCCTAACAGCAAACAACACTAACCCCCTAACAACAAAAAACCCTAACCAAACAACAAACAAACCTAACCCACTAACAACAAACAACACTAACACCCTAACAACAAACAACCCTAACCCTCTAACAACAAACAACACTAACACCCTAACAATAAACAACCCTAACCCCCTAACAACAAACAACACTAACTCCCTAACAACAAACAACCCTAAACCCCTAACATCAAAGAACACTAACACCCTAACAACAAACAACCCTAACCCCCTAACAACAAACACTAACCCCCAAACAACAAAAACCCTAACCCCTGAAAACCAAAAACACTAACCCACTAACAACAAACAACCCTAACCCACTAACAACAAACAACCCTAACACCCTAAAAACAAACAACACTAACCCCCTAACAACAAACAACCCTAAACCCCTAACATCAAACAACACTAACCCCCTAACAACACAAAACACTAACACCCTAACAACAAACAACACTAACACCCTAACAACAAAAACCACTAAACCCCAACAAGAAACAAACCCTAAACCCCTAACAACAAACACTATCCCCCTAACAACAAACACCACTAAACCCCTAACAAGAAACTAACCTAACCCCGTAACAACAAACAACACTAAGTTCCTAACAACAAACAACCTTAACCCCCTAACAGCAAACACCCCTAAACCCCTAACAACAAACAATCCTAACCCTCTAACAACCTACAACAATAACCCCCAACCACAAACAACACTAATCCCGTAAGAACAAACAACACTAACACCCTAACAACAAACAACCTTAGCCCCCTAACAACAAACACTAACCCCGAAACAACAAACAACCCTAACCCCTAAAAACCAAAAACACTAACCCACTAACAACAAACAACCGTAACCCACTAACAACAAACAACCGTAACCCCCTAACAACAAACAACCCTAAACCCCTAACATCAAACAACACTAACCCCCTAACAACACAAAACACTAACCCCCTAACAACAAACAACACTAACTCCCTAACAACAAACAATCCTAAACCCCTAACATCAAAGAACACTAACCCCCTAACAACAAACAACCCTAACCCCCTAACAACAAACACTAACCCCCAAACAACAAACAACCCTAACCCCCTAACAACAAACAATCCTAACCCCCGAACAACCAACAACACTAACCTCCTAACCACAGTAAACACTAACACCCTAACAACAAAAACCACTAAACCCCAACAAGAAACAACCCTAAACCCCTAACAACAAACAACACTATACCCTAACAACAAACAACCCTAACCAAACAACAAAAAACCCTAACCCACTAACAACAAACAACACTAACACCCTAACAACAAACAACCCTAACCCCCTAACAACAAACAACACTAACACCCTAACAACAAACAACCCTAACCCCCTAACAACAAACAACCCTAAACCCCTGACATCAAAGAACACTAACACCCTAACAACAAACAACACTAAACCCCTAACAAGAAACTAACCTAACCCCATAACAACAAACAACACTAACCCCGTAACAACAAACAACACTAACCTCCAAACAACAAACAACCCTAACCCCCTAACAACAATCAATCCTAACCCCCTTACAACCAACAACACTAACCCTCTAACCACAGTAAACACTAACACCCTAAAAAAAAAACCACTAAACTCCAACAAGAAACAACCCTAAACCCCTAACAACAAACAACACTAACGCCCTAACAACAAACAACCCTAAGCAAGCAACAAACAAACCTAACCCACTAACAACAAACAACACTAACACCCTAACAACAAACACCCCTAACCCCCTAACAACAAACAACACTAACACCCTAACAACAAACAACCGTAACCCCTAACAACAAACAACACTAACCCCCTAACAACAAACAACCCTAAACCCCTAACATCAAAGAACACTAACCCCCAAACAACAAACAACCCTAACCCCTAAAAACCAAAAACACTAACCCACTAACAACAAACAACCCTAACCCACTAACAACAAACAACCCTAACACCCTAACCACAAACAACACTAACCCCCTAACAACAAACAACCCTAACCCCCAAACAACAAACAGTCCTAACCCCCGAACAACCAACAACACTTACCCCCTAACCACAGTAAACACTAACACCCTAACAACAAAAACCACTAAACCCCAACAAGAAACAACACTAAACCCCTAACAACAAAGAACACTAACCCCCTAACAACAAACAACCCTAACCAAACAAGAAAAAACCCTAACCCACTAACAACAAACAACACTAACACCCTAACAACAAACAACCCTAACCCCCTAACAACAAACAACACTAACACCCTAACAACAAACAAACCTAACCCCCTAACAACAAACAACCCTAAACCCCTAACATCAAAGAACACTAACACCCTAACAACAAACAACACTAAACCCCTAACAAGAAACTAACCTAACCCCATAACAACAAACAACACTAACCCCGTAACAACAAACAACACTAACCTCCAAACAACAAACAACCCTAACCCCCTAACAACAATCAATCCTAACCCCCTTACAACCAACAACACTAACCCTCTAACCACAGTAAACACTAACACCCTAACAACAAAAACCACTAAACTCCAACAAGAAACAACCCTAAACCCCTAACAACAAACAACACTAACGCCCTAACAACAAACAACCCTAAGCAAGCAACAAACAAACCTAACCCACTAACAACAAACAACACTAACACCCTAACAACAAACACCCCTAACCCCCTAACAACAAACAACACTAACACCCTAACAACAAACAACCGTAACCCCTAACAACAAACAACACTAACCCCCTAACAACAAACAACCCTAAACCCCTAACATCAAAGAACACTAACACCCTAACAACAAACAACCCTAACCCCCTAACAACAAACACTAACCCCCAAACAACAAACAACCCTAACCCCTGAAAACCAAAAACACTAACCCACTAACAACAAACCTAACCCACTAACAACAAACAACCCTAACACCCTAACAACAAACAACACTAACCCCCTAATAACAAACAACCCTAAACCCCTAACATCAAATAACACTACCACCTAACAACACAAAACACTAACACCCTAACAACAACCAACCCTAACCCCTAAGAACAAACAACACTAACGCCCTAAGAACAAACAACACTAACCCCCAGCAACGAACAATACTAAACCCCAAACAACACAAAACCTAAACCCTTATCAACAAACAACCCTAACCCACTAACAACAAACAACACTAACACCCTAACAACAAGCAACACTAACCCCCTAACAACAAACAACCCTAAACCACTAACATCAAACATCACTAACCCCCTAACAACACAAAACACTAACACCCTAACAACAAACAACACTAACACCCTAACAACAAAAACCACTAAACCCCAACTAGAAACAACCCTAAACCCCTAACAACAAACACAAACCCCCTAACAACAAACAACACTAACCCCCAACAAGAGACTACCCTAACCCCGTAACAACAAACAACACTAACCCCGTAACAACAAACAACCCTAACACCCAAATAAAAAACAACCCTAACCCCCTAACAACAAACAATTCTAACCCCCGAACAACCAACAACACTAACCCCCTAACCACAATAAACACTAACACCCTAACAACAAAAATCACTAAAACCCAACAAGAAACAACCCTAAACCCCTAACAGCAAACAACACTAACCCCCTAACAACAAAAAACCCTAACCAAACAACAAACAAACCTAACCCACTAACAACAAACAACACTAACACCCTAACAACAAACAACCCTAACCCTCTAACAACAAACAACACTAACACCCTAACAATAAACAACCCTAACCCCCTAACAACAAACAACACTAACTCCCTAACAACAAACAACCCTAAACCCCTAACATCAAAGAACACTAACACCCTAACAACAAACAACCCTAACCCCCTAACAACAAACACTAACCCCCAAACAACAAAAACCCTAACCCCTGAAAACCAAAAACACTAACCCACTAACAACAAACAACCCTAACCCACTAACAACAAACAACGCTAACACCCTAAAAACAAACAACACTAACCCCCTAACAACAAACAACCCTAAACCCCTAACATCAAACAACACTAACCCCCTAACAACACAAAACACTAACACCCTAACAACAAACAACACTAACACCCTAACAACAAAAACCACTAAACTCCAGCAAGAAACAAACCCTAAACCCCTAACAACAAACACTATCCCCCTAACAACAAACAACACTAAACCCCTAACAAGAAACTAACCTAACCCCGTAACAACAAACAACACTAACCCCCTAACAACAAACAACCCTAACCCCCAAAACAACAAACAATCCTAACCCCCGAACAACCAACAACACTAACCCCCTAACCAGAGTAAACACTAACGCCCTAACAACAAAAACAACTAAACCCCAACAAGAAACAACCCTAAACCCCTAACAACAAACACTAACCCCCTAACAACAAACAACACTAAACCCCTAACAAGAAACTACCCTAACCCCGTAACAACAAACAACACTAACCCCGTAACAACAAACAACCCTAACCCCCAAACAACAAACAACACTAACCCCCTAACAAAAAACAACCCTAAACCCCTAACATCAAACAACCCTAACCCCCTAACAACAAACACTAACCCCCAAACAACAAACAACCCTAAACCCCTAACATCAAACAACACTTACCCCCTAAGAAAACAAAACACTAACACCCTAACAACAAACAATCCTAACCCCCGAACAACCAACAACACTAACCCCCTAACCACAATAAACAGTAACACCCGAACAACAAAAACCACTAAACCCCAACATCAAACAACCCTAAACCCCTAACATCAAACAACACTAACCCCCTAACAACACAAAACACTAACACCCTAACAACAAACAACACTAACACCCTAACAACAAAAACCACTAAACCCCAACAAGAAACAAACCCTAAACCCCTAACAACAAACACTATCCCCCTAACAACAAACAACACTAAACCCCTAACAAGAAACTAACCTAACCCCGTAACAACAAACAACACTAAGTTCCTAACAACAAACAACCTTAACCCCCTAACAGCAAACACCCCTAAACCCCTAACAACAAACAATCCTAACCCTCTAACAACCTACAACAGTAACCCCCAACCACAAACAACACTAATCCCGTAAGAACAAACAACACTAACACCCTAACAACAAACAACCTTAGCCCCCTAACAACAAACACTAACCCCGAAACAACAAACAACCCTAACCCCTAAAAACCAAAAACACTAACCCACTAACAACAAACAACCGTAACCCACTAACAACAAACAACCGTAACCCCCTAACAACAAACAACCCTAAACCCCTAACATCAAACAACACTAACCCCCTAACAACACAAAACACTAACCCCCTAACAACAAACAACACTAACTCCCTAACAACAAACAATCCTAAACCCCTAACATCAAAGAACACTAACCCCCTAACAACAAACAACCCTAACCCCCTAACAACAAACACTAACCCCCAAACAACAAACAACCCTAACCCCCTAACAACAAACAATCCTAACCCCCGAACAACCAACAACACTAACCTCCTAACCACAGTAAACACTAACACCCTAACAACAAAAACCACTAAACCCCAACAAGAAACAACCCTAAACCCCTAACAACAAACAACACTATACCCTAACAACAAACAACCCTAACCAAACAACAAAAAACCCTAACCCACTAACAACAAACAACACTAACACCCTAACAACAAACAACCCTAACCCCCTAACAACAAACAACACTAACACCCTAACAACAAACAACCCTAACCCCCTAACAACAAACAACCCTAAACCCCTGACATCAAAGAACACTAACACCCTAACAACAAACAACACTAAACCCCTAACAAGAAACTAACCTAACCCCATAACAACAAACAACACTAACCCCGTAACAACAAACAACACTAACCTCCAAACAACAAACAACCCTAACCCCCTAACAACAATCAATCCTAACCCCCTTACAACCAACAACACTAACCCTCTAACCACAGTAAACACTAACACCCTAACAACAAAAACCACTAAACTCCAACAAGAAACAACCCTAAACCCCTAACAACAAACAACACTAACGCCCTAACAACAAACAACCCTAAGCAAGCAACAAACAAACCTAACCCACTAACAACAAACAACACTAACACCCTAACAACAAACACCCCTAACCCCCTAACAACAAACAACACTAACACCCTAACAACAAACAACCGTAACCCCTAACAACAAACAACACTAACCCCCTAACAACAAACAACCCTAAACCCCTAACATCAAAGAACACTAACACCCTAACAACAAACAACCCTAACCCCCTAACAACAAACACTAACCCCCAAACAACAAACAACCCTAACCCCTAAAAACCAAAAACACTAACCCACTAACAACAAACAACCCTAACCCACTAACAACAAACAACCCTAACACCCTAACCACAAACAACACTAACCCCCTAACAACAAACAACCCTAACCCCCAAACAAGAAACAGTCCTAACCCCCGAACAACCAACAACACTTACCCCCTAACCACAGTAAACACTAACACCCTAACAACAAAAACCACTAAACCCCAACAAGAAACAACCCTAAACCCCTAACAACAAAGAACACTAACCCCCTAACAACAAACAACCCTAACCAAACAAGAAAAAACCCTAACCCACTAACAACAAACAACACTAACACCCTAACAACAAACAACCCTAACCCCCTAACAACAAACAACACTAACACCCTAACAACAAACAAACCTAACCCCCTAACAACAAACAACCCTAAACCCCTAACATCAAAGAACACTAACACCCTAACAACAAACAACCCTAACCCCTGAAAACCAAAAACACTAACCCACTAACAACAAACAACCCTAACCCACTAACAACAAACAACCCTAACACCCTAACAACAAACAACACTAACCCCCTAACAACAAACAACCCTAAACCCCTAACATCAAACAACACTAACACCCTAACAACAAACAACACTAACCCCCTAACAACAAACAACCCTAACCCCCTAACAACAAACAACACTAACCCCTAAAAACCAAAAACACTAACCCACTAACAAGAAACAACCCTAACCCACTAACAACAAACAACCCTAACCCCTAACAACAAACAACCCTAAACCCCTAACACCAAACAACACTAACCCCCTAACAACACAAAACACTAACACCCTAACAACAAACAACACTAACACCCTAACAACAAACACCACTAAACCCCAACAAGAAACAACCCTAAACCCCTAACAACAAACACTAACCCCCTAACAACAAACAACCCTAGCACCCTTACAACAAACAACACTAACCCCGTAACAACAAACAACCCTAACCCCCAAACAACAAACAACCCTAACCCCCTAACAACAAACAATCCTAACCCCCGAACAACCAACAACACTAACCCACTAACCACAATAAACACTAACACCCTAACAACAAAAACCACTAAACCCCAACAAGAAACAACCCTAAACTCCTAACAACAAACAACACTAATACCCTAACAACAAACAACCCTAACCCCCTAACAACAAAAAACACTAACACCCTAACAACAAACAACCCTAACCCCTAACAACAAACAACACTAACCCCCTAACAACAAAAAACACTAAACCCCGAACAAGAAACTACCCTAACCCCGTAAAAACAAACAACACTAACCCCGTAACAACAAACAACCGTAACCCCCAAACAACAAACAACCCTAACCCCCTAACAACAAACAATCCTAACCCCCGAACAACCAACAACACTAACCCCCAAACCACAGTAAACACTAACACCCTAACAACAAAAACCAATAAACCTCAACAAGAAACAACCCTAAACCCCTAACAACAAACAACACTAACCCCCTAACAACAAACAACCCTAACCAAACAACAAAAAACCCTAACCCACTAACAACAAACACCACTAACACCCTAACAACAAACAACCATAACCCCCTAACAACAAACAACACTAACACCCTAACAACAAACAACCCTAACACCCTAACAACAAACAACACTAACCCCCTAACAACAAACAACCCTAAACCCCTAACATCAAAGAACACTAACACCCTAACAACAAACAACCCTAACCCCCTAACAACAAACACTAACCCCCAAACAACAAACAACCCTAACCCCTGAAAAAAAAAACACTAAACCACTAACAACAAACAACCCTAACCCACAAACAACAAACAACCCTAACACCCTAACGACAAACAACACTAACCCCCTAACAACAAACAACCCTAAACCCCTAACATCAAAGAACACTAACCCCCTAACAACAAACAACCCTAAACCCCTAACAACAAACGCTAACCCCAAACAACAAACAACCCTAACCCCTAAAAACCAAAAACACTAACCCACTAACAACAAACAACCCTAACCCACTAACAACAAACAACCCTAACACCCTAACAACAAACAATCATAACCCCCGAACAACCAACAACACTAACCCCCTAACCACAGTAAACACTAACGCCCTAACAAGAAAAACCACTAAACCCCAACAAGAAATAACCCTAAACCCCTAACAACAAACAACACTAACCCCCTAACAACAAACAACCCTAACCAAACAACAAAAAACCCTGACCCACTAACAACAAACAACACTAACACCCTAACAACAAACAGCCCTAACCCCCTAACAACAAACAACACTAACACCCTAACAACAAACAACCCTAACCCCCTAGCAACAAACAACCCTAAACCCCTGACATCAAAGAACACTAACACCCTAACAACAAACAACCCTAGCCCCCTAACAACAAACACTAACCCCCAAACAACAAACAACCCTAACCCCTGAAAACCAAAAACACTAACCCACTAACAACAAACAACCCTAACCCACTAACAACAAACAACCCTAACACCCTAACCACAAACAACACTAACCCCCTAACAACAAACAACCCTAAACCCCTAACATCAAACAACAGTACCCCCTAACAGCACAAAACACTAACACCCTAACAACAACCAACCCTAACCCCTAAGAACAAACAACACTAACGCCCTAAGAACAAACAACACTAACCCCCAGCAACGAACAATACTAAACCCCTAACAACACAAAACCTAACCCCTTATCAACAAACAACCCTAACCCACTAACAACAAACAACCCTAACACCCTAACAACAAGCAACACTAACCCCCTAACAACAAACAACCCTAAACCACTAACATCAAACATCACTAACCCCCTAACAACACAAAACACTAACACCCTAACAACAAACAACACTAACACCCTAACAACAAAAACCACTAAAACCCAACAAGAAACAACCCTAAACCCCTAACAACAAACACTAACCCCCTAACAACAAACAACACTAAACCCCTAACAAGAAACTACCCTAACCCCGTAACAACAAACAACACTAACCCCGTAACTACAAACAACCCTAACCCCCAAACAACAAACAACCCTAACCCCCTAACAACAAACAATCCTAACCCCCGAACAACCAACAACACTAACCCCCTAACCACAATAAACACTAACACCCGAACAACAAAAACCACTAAACCCCAACAAGAAACAACCTTAAACCCCTAACAACAAAAAACACTAACCCCCTAACAAAAAACAACCCTAACCAAACAACAAACAAACCTAACCCACTAACAACAAACAACACTAACACCCTAACGACAAACAACCCTAACCCCCTAACAACAAACAACACTAACACCCTAACAACAAACAACCCTAACCCCCTAACAACAAACAACACTAACCCCTAAAAACCAAAAACACTAACCCACTAACAAGAAACAACCCTAACCCACGAACAACAAACAACCCTAACCCCCTAACAACAAACAACCCTAAACCCCTAACACCAAACAACACTAACCCCCTAACAACACAAAACACTAACACCCTAACAACAAACAACACTAACACCCTAACAACAAAAACCACTAAACCCCAACAAGAAACAACCCTAAACCCCTAACAACAAACACTAACCCCCTAACAACAAACAACACTAAACCCCTAACAAGAAACTACCCTAACCCCGTAACAACAAACAACACTAACCCCGTAACAACAAACAACACTAACCCCCAAACAACAAACAACCCTAACCCCCTAACAACAAACAATCCTAACCCCCGAACAACCAACAACACTAACCCCCTAACCACAGTAAACACTAATATCCTAACAACAAAAACCACTAAACTCCAACAAGAAACAACCCTAAACCCCTAACAACAAACAACACTAACGCCCTAACAACAAACAACCCTAAGCAAACAACAAACAAACCTAACCCACTAACAACAAACAACACTAACACCCTAACAACAAACACCCCTAACCCCCTAACAACAAACAACACTAACCCCCTAACAACAAACAACCCTAAACTCCTAACATCAAAGAACACTAACACCCTAACAACAAACAACACTAACCCCCTAAAAACAAACACTAACCCCAAACAACAAACAACCCGAACCCCTAAAAACCAAAAACACTAACCCACTAACAACAAACAACCCTAAACCACTAACAACAAACAACCCTAACACCCTAACAACAAACAACACTAACCCCCTAACAACAAACAACCCTAAACCTCTAACATCAAACAACACTAACCCCCTAACAACAAACAACCCTAAACCCCTAACATCAAAGAACACTAACACCCTAACAACAAACAACCCTAACCCCCTAACAACAAACGCTAACCCCCAAACAACAAACAACCCTAACCCCTAAAAACCAAAAACACTAATCCACTAACACCAAACAACCCTAACACCCTAACCACAAACAACACTAACCCCCTAACAACAAACAACCCTAACCCACTAACAACAAACAATCCTAACCCCCGAACAACCAACAACACTAACCCCCTAACCACAGTAAACACTAACACCCTAACAACAAAAACCACTAAACCCCAACAAGAAACAACCCTAAACCCCTAACAACAAACAACACTAACCCCCTTACAACAAACAACCCTAACCAAACAACAAAAAACCCTAACCCACTAACAACAAACAACACTAACACCCTAACAACAAACAGCCCTAACACCCTAACAACGAACAACACTAACCGCCTAACAACAAACAACCCAAACCCCCTAACAACAAACACTAACCCCCAAACAACAAACAACCCTAAACCCCTAACATCAAACAACACTTACCCCGTAACAAAACAAAACACTAACACCCTAACAACAAACAATCCTAACCCCCGAACAACCAACAACACTAACCCCCTAACCACAATAAACAGTAACACCCGAACAACAAAAACCACTAAACCCCAACAACAAACAACCCTAAACCCCTAACATCAAACAACACTAACCCCCTAACAACACAAAACACTAACACCCTAACAACAAACAACACTAACACCCTAACAACAAAAACCACTAAACCCCAACAAGAAACAAACCCTAAACCCCTAACAACAAACACTATCCCCCTAACAACAAACAACACTAAACCCCTAACAAGAAACTAACCTAACCCCGTAACAACAAACAGCACTAACCTCCTAACAACAAACAACCTTAACCCCCTAACAACAAACACCCCTAAACCCCTAACAACAAACAATCCTAACCCTCTAACAACCTACAACAATAACCCCCAACCACAAACAACACTAATCCCGTAAGAACAAACAACACTAACCACCTAACAAAAAACAACCCTAAACCCCTAACATCAAAGAACGCTAACACCCTAACAACAAACAACCTTAGCCCCCTAACAACAAACACTAACCCCCAAACAACAAACAACCCTAACCCCTAAAAACCAAAAACACTAACCCACTAACAACAAACAACCCTAACCCACTAACAACAAACAACCGTAACCCCCTAACAACAAACAACCCTAAACCCCTAACATCAAACAACACTAACCCCCTAACAACACAAAACACTAACCCCCTAACAACAAACAACACTAACTCCCTAACAACAAACAATCCTAAACCCCTAACATCAAAGAACACTAACCCCCTAACAACAAACAACCCTAACCCCCTAACAACAAACAATCCTAACCCCCGAACAACCAACAACACTAACCTCCTAACCACAGTAAACACTAACACCCTAACAACAAAAACCACTAAACCCCAACAAGAAACAACCCTAAACCCCTAACAACAAACAACACTATACCCTAACAACAAACAACCCTAACCAAACAACAAAAAACCCTAACCCACTAACAACAAACAACACTAACACCCTAACAACAAACAACCCTAACCCCCTAACAACAAACAACACTAACACCCTAACAACAAACAACCCTAACCCCCTAACAACAAACAACCCTAAACCCCTGACATCAAAGAACACTAACACCCTAACAACAAACAACCCTAACCCCCTAACAACAAACACTAACCCCCAAACAACAAACAACCCTAACCCCTGAAAACCAAAAACACTAACCCACTAACAACAAACAAACCTAACCCACTAACAACAAACAACCCTAACACCCTAACAACAAACAACCCTAACCCCTAACAACAAACAACACTAACCCCCTAACAACAAAAAACACTAAACCCCGAACAAGAAACTACCCTAACCCCGTAAAAACAAACAACACTAACCCCGTAACAACAAACAACCGTAACCCCCAAACAACAAACAACCCTAACCCCCTAACAACAAACAATCCTAACCCCCGAACAACCAACAACACTAACCCCCAAACCACAGTAAACACTAACACCCTAACAACAAAAACCAATAAACCTCAACAAGAAACAACCCTAAACCCCTAACAACAAACAACACTAACCCCCTAACAACAAACAACCCTAACCAAACAACAAAAAACCCTAACCCACTAACAACAAACACCACTAACACCCTAACAACAAACAACCATAACCCCCTAACAACAAACAACACTAACACCCTAACAACAAACAACCCTAACACCCTAACAACAAACAACACTAACCCCCTAACAACAAACAACCCTAAACCCCTAACATCAAAGAACACTAACACCCTAACAACAAACAACCCTAACCCCCTAACAACAAACACTAACCCCCAAACAACAAACAACCCTAACCCCTGAAAAAAAAAAACACTAAACCACTAACAACAAACAACCCTAACCCACAAACAACAAACAACCCTAACACCCTAACGACAAACAACACTAACCCCCTAACAACAAACAACCCTAAACCCCTAACATCAAAGAACACTAACCCCCTAACAACAAACAACCCTAAACCCCTAACAACAAACGCTAACCCCAAACAACAAACAACCCTAACCCCTAAAAACCAAAAACACTAACCCACTAACAACAAACAACCCTAACCCACTAACAACAAACAACCCTAACACCCTAACAACAAACAATCATAACCCCCGAACAACCAACAACACTAACCCCCTAACCACAGTAAACACTAACGCCCTAACAAGAAAAACCACTAAACCCCAACAAGAAATAACCCTAAACCCCTAACAACAAACAACACTAACCCCCTAACAACAAACAACCCTAACCAAACAACAAAAAACCCTGACCCACTAACAACAAACAACACTAACACCCTAACAACAAACAGCCCTAACCCCCTAACAACAAACAACACTAACACCCTAACAACAAACAACCCTAACCCCCTAGCAACAAACAACCCTAAACCCCTGACATCAAAGAACACTAACACCCTAACAACAAACAACCCTAGCCCCCTAACAACAAACACTAACCCCCAAACAACAAACAACCCTAACCCCTGAAAACCAAAAACACTAACCCACTAACAACAAACAACCCTAACCCACTAACAACAAACAACCCTAACACCCTAACCACAAACAACACTAACCCCCTAACAACAAACAACCCTAAACCCCTAACATCAAACAACAGTACCCCCTAACAGCACAAAACACTAACACCCTAACAACAACCAACCCTAACCCCTAAGAACAAACAACACTAACGCCCTAAGAACAAACAACACTAACCCCCAGCAACGAACAATACTAAACCCCTAACAACACAAAACCTAACCCCTTATCAACAAACAACCCTAACCCACTAACAACAAACAACCCTAACACCCTAACAACAAGCAACACTAACCCCCTAACAACAAACAACCCTAAACCACTAACATCAAACATCACTAACCCCCTAACAACACAAAACACTAACACCCTAACAACAAACAACACTAACACCCTAACAACAAAAACCACTAAACCCCAACAAGAAACAACCCTAAACCCCTAACAACAAACACTAACCCCCTAACAACAAACAACACTAAACCCCTAACAAGAAACTACCCTAACCCCGTAACAACAAACAACACTAACCCCGTAACAACAAACAACCCTAACCCCCAAACAACAAACAACCCTAACCCCCTAACAACAAACAATCCTAACCCCCGAACAACCAACAACACTAACCCCCTAACCACAATAAACACTAACACCCGAACAACAAAAACCACTAAACCCCAACAAGAAACAACCTTAAACCCCTAACAACAAAAAACACTAACCCCCTAACAAAAAACAACCCTAACCAAACAACAAACAAACCTAACCCACTAACAACAAACAACACTAACACCCTAACGACAAACAACCCTAACCCCCTAACAACAAACAACACTAACACCCTAACAACAAACAACCCTAACCCCCTAACAACAAACAACACTAACCCCTAAAAACCAAAAACACTAACCCACTAACAAGAAACAACCCTAACCCACGAACAACAAACAACCCTAACCCCCTAACAACAAACAACCCTAAACCCCTAACACCAAACAACACTAACCCCCTAACAACAAACAACCCTAACCAAACAACAAAAAACCCTAACCCACTAACAACAAACACCACTAACACCCTAACAACAAACAACCATAACCCCCTAACAACAAACAACACTAACACCCTAACAACAAACAACCCTAACACCCTAACAACAAACAACACTAACCCCCTAACAACAAACAACCCTAAACCCCTAACATCAAAGAACACTAACACCCTAACAACAAACAACCCTAACCCCCTAACAACAAACACTAACCCCCAAACAACAAACAACCCTAACCCCTGAAAAAAAAAAACACTAAACCACTAACAACAAACAACCCTAACCCACAAACAACAAACAACCCTAACACCCTAACGACAAACAACACTAACCCCCTAACAACAAACAACCCTAAACCCCTAACATCAAAGAACACTAACCCCCTAACAACAAACAACCCTAAACCCCTAACAACAAACGCTAACCCCAAACAACAAACAACCCTAACCCCTAAAAACCAAAAACACTAACCCACTAACAACAAACAACCCTAACCCACTAACAACAAACAACCCTAACACCCTAACAACAAACAATCATAACCCCCGAACAACCAACAACACTAACCCCCTAACCACAGTAAACACTAACGCCCTAACAAGAAAAACCACTAAACCCCAACAAGAAATAACCCTAAACCCCTAACAACAAACAACACTAACCCCCTAACAACAAACAACCCTAACCAAACAACAAAAAACCCTGACCCACTAACAACAAACAACACTAACACCCTAACAACAAACAGCCCTAACCCCCTAACAACAAACAACACTAACACCCTAACAACAAACAACCCTAACCCCCTAGCAACAAACAACCCTAAACCCCTGACATCAAAGAACACTAACACCCTAACAACAAACAACCCTAGCCCCCTAACAACAAACACTAACCCCCAAACAACAAACAACCCTAACCCCTGAAAACCAAAAACACTAACCCACTAACAACAAACAACCCTAACCCACTAACAACAAACAACCCTAACACCCTAACCACAAACAACACTAACCCCCTAACAACAAACAACCCTAAACCCCTAACATCAAACAACAGTACCCCCTAACAGCACAAAACACTAACACCCTAACAACAACCAACCCTAACCCCTAAGAACAAACAACACTAACGCCCTAAGAACAAACAACACTAACCCCCAGCAACGAACAATACTAAACCCCTAACAACACAAAACCTAACCCCTTATCAACAAACAACCCTAACCCACTAACAACAAACAACCCTAACACCCTAACAACAAGCAACACTAACCCCCTAACAACAAACAACCCTAAACCACTAACATCAAACATCACTAACCCCCTAACAACACAAAACACTAACACCCTAACAACAAACAACACTAACACCCTAACAACAAAAACCACTAAACCCCAACAAGAAACAACCCTAAACCCCTAACAACAAACACTAACCCCCTAACAACAAACAACACTAAACCCCTAACAAGAAACTACCCTAACCCCGTAACAACAAACAACACTAACCCCGTAACAACAAACAACCCTAACCCCCAAACAACAAACAACCCTAACCCCCTAACAACAAACAATCCTAACCCCCGAACAACCAACAACACTAACCCCCTAACCACAATAAACACTAACACCCGAACAACAAAAACCACTAAACCCCAACAAGAAACAACCTTAAACCCCTAACAACAAAAAACACTAACCCCCTAACAAAAAACAACCCTAACCAAACAACAAACAAACCTAACCCACTAACAACAAACAACACTAACACCCTAACGACAAACAACCCTAACCCCCTAACAACAAACAACACTAACACCCTAACAACAAACAACCCTAACCCCCTAACAACAAACAACACTAACCCCTAAAAACCAAAAACACTAACCCACTAACAAGAAACAACCCTAACCCACGAACAACAAACAACCCTAACCCCCTAACAACAAACAACCCTAAACCCCTAACACCAAACAACACTAACCCCCTAACAACACAAAACACTAACACCCTAACAACAAACAACACTAACACCCTAACAACAAAAACCACTAAACCCCAACAAGAAACAACCCTAAACCCCTAACAACAAACACTAACCCCCTAACAACAAACAACACTAAACCCCTAACAAGAAACTACCCTAACCCCGTAACAACAAACAACACTAACCCCGTAACAACAAACAACACTAACCCCCAAACAACAAACAACCCTAACCCCCTAACAACAAACAATCCTAACCCCCGAACAACCAACAACACTAACCCCCTAACCACAGTAAACACTAATATCCTAACAACAAAAACCACTAAACTCCAACAAGAAACAACCCTAAACCCCTAACAACAAACAACACTAACGCCCTAACAACAAACAACCCTAAGCAAACAACAAACAAACCTAACCCACTAACAACAAACAACACTAACACCCTAACAACAAACACCCCTAACCCCCTAACAACAAACAACACTAACCCCCTAACAACAAACAACCCTAAACTCCTAACATCAAAGAACACTAACACCCTAACAACAAACAACACTAACCCCCTAAAAACAAACACTAACCCCAAACAACAAACAACCCTAACCCCTAAAAACCAAAAACACTAACCCACTAACAACAAACAACCCTAAACCCCTGACATCAAAGAACACTAACACCCTAACAACAAACAACACTAAACCCCTAACAAGAAACTAACCTAACCCCATAACAACAAACAACACTAACCCCGTAACAACAAACAACACTAACCTCCAAACAACAAACAACCCTAACCCCCTAACAACAATCAATCCTAACCCCCTTACAACCAACAACACTAACCCTCTAACCACAGTAAACACTAACACCCTAAAAACAAAAACCACTAAACTCCAACAAGAAACAACCCTAAACCCCTAACAACAAACAACACTAACGCCCTAACAACAAACAACCCTAAGCAAGCAACAAACAAACCTAACCCACTAACAACAAACAACACTAACACCCTAACAACAAACACCCCTAACCCCCTAACAACAAACAACACTAACACCCTAACAACAAACAACCGTAACCCCTAACAACAAACAACACTAACCCCCTAACAACAAACAACCCTAAACCCCTAACATCAAAGAACACTAACCCCCAAACAACAAACAACCCTAACCCCTAAAAACCAAAAACACTAACCCACTAACAACAAACAACCCTAACCCACTAACAACAAACAACCCTAACACCCTAACCACAAACAACACTAACCCCCTAACAACAAACAACCCTAACCCCCAAACAACAAACAGTCCTAACCCCCGAACAACCAACAACACTTACCCCCTAACCACAGTAAACACTAACACCCTAACAACAAAAACCACTAAACCCCAACAAGAAACAACACTAAACCCCTAACAACAAAGAACACTAACCCCCTAACAACAAACAACCCTAACCAAACAAGAAAAAACCCTAACCCACTAACAACAAACAACACTAACACCCTAACAACAAACAACCCTAACCCCCTAACAACAAACAACACTAACACCCTAACAACAAACAAACCTAACCCCCTAACAACAAACAACCCTAAACCCCTAACATCAAAGAACACTAACACCCTAACAACAAACAACACTAAACCCCTAACAAGAAACTAACCTAACCCCATAACAACAAACAACACTAACCCCGTAACAACAAACAACACTAACCTCCAAACAACAAACAACCCTAACCCCCTAACAACAATCAATCCTAACCCCCTTACAACCAACAACACTAACCCTCTAACCACAGTAAACACTAACACCCTAACAACAAAAACCACTAAACTCCAACAAGAAACAACCCTAAACCCCTAACAACAAACAACACTAACGCCCTAACAACAAACAACCCTAAGCAAGCAACAAACAAACCTAACCCACTAACAACAAACAACACTAACACCCTAACAACAAACACCCCTAACCCCCTAACAACAAACAACACTAACACCCTAACAACAAACAACCGTAACCCCTAACAACAAACAACACTAACCCCCTAACAACAAACAACCCTAAACCCCTAACATCAAAGAACACTAACACCCTAACAACAAACAACCCTAACCCCCTAACAACAAACACTAACCCCCAAACAACAAACAACCCTAACCCCTGAAAACCAAAAACACTAACCCACTAACAACAAACCTAACCCACTAACAACAAACAACCCTAACACCCTAACAACAAACAACACTAACCCCCTAATAACAAACAACCCTAAACCCCTAACATCAAATAACACTACCACCTAACAACACAAAACACTAACACCCTAACAACAACCAACCCTAACCCCTAAGAACAAACAACACTAACGCCCTAAGAACAAACAACACTAACCCCCAGCAACGAACAATACTAAACCCCAAACAACACAAAACCTAAACCCTTATCAACAAACAACCCTAACCCACTAACAACAAACAACACTAACACCCTAACAACAAGCAACACTAACCCCCTAACAACAAACAACCCTAAACCACTAACATCAAACATCACTAACCCCCTAACAACACAAAACACTAACACCCTAACAACAAACAACACTAACACCCTAACAACAAAAACCACTAAACCCCAACAAGAAACAACCCTAAACCCCTAACAACAAACACAAACCCCCTAACAACAAACAACACTAACCCCCAACAAGAGACTACCCTAACCCCGTAACAACAAACAACACTAACCCCGTAACAACAAACAACCCTAACACCCAAATAAAAAACAACCCTAACCCCCTAACAACAAACAATTCTAACCCCCGAACAACCAACAACACTAACCCCCTAACCACAATAAACACTAACACCCTAACAACAAAAATCACTAAAACCCAACAAGAAACAACCCTAAACCCCTAACAGCAAACAACACTAACCCCCTAACAACAAAAAACCCTAACCAAACAACAAACAAACCTAACCCACTAACAACAAACAACACTAACACCCTAACAACAAACAACCCTAACCCTCTAACAACAAACAACACTAACACCCTAACAATAAACAACCCTAACCCCCTAACAACAAACAACACTAACTCCCTAACAACAAACAACCCTAAACCCCTAACATCAAAGAACACTAACACCCTAACAACAAACAACCCTAACCCCCTAACAACAAACACTAACCCCCAAACAACAAAAACCCTAACCCCTGAAAACCAAAAACACTAACCCACTAACAACAAACAACCCTAACCCACTAACAACAAACAACCCTAACACCCTAAAAACAAACAACACTAACCCCCTAACAACAAACAACCCTAAACCCCTAACATCAAACAACACTAACCCCCTAACAACACAAAACACTAACACCCTAACAACAAACAACACTAACACCCTAACAACAAAAACCACTAAACTCCAGCAAGAAACAAACCCTAAACCCCTAACAACAAACACTATCCCCCTAACAACAAACAACACTAAACCCCTAACAAGAAACTAACCTAACCCCGTAACAACAAACAACACTAACCCCCTAACAACAAACAACCCTAACCCCCAAAACAACAAACAATCCTAACCCCCGAACAACCAACAACACTAACCCCCTAACCAGAGTAAACACTAACGCCCTAACAACAAAAACAACTAAACCCCAACAAGAAACAACCCTAAACCCCTAACAACAAACACTAACCCCCTAACAACAAACAACACTAAACCCCTAACAAGAAACTACCCTAACCCCGTAACAACAAACAACACTAACCCCGTAACAACAAACAACCCTAACCCCCAAACAACAAACAACACTAACCCCCTAACAAAAAACAACCCTAAACCCCTAACATCAAACAACCCTAACCCCCTAACAACAAACACTAACCCCCAAACAACAAACAACCCTAAACCCCTAACATCAAACAACACTTACCCCCTAAGAAAACAAAACACTAACACCCTAACAACAAACAATCCTAACCCCCGAACAACCAACAACACTAACCCCCTAACCACAATAAACAGTAACACCCGAACAACAAAAACCACTAAACCCCAACATCAAACAACCCTAAACCCCTAACATCAAACAACACTAACCCCCTAACAACACAAAACACTAACACCCTAACAACAAACAACACTAACACCCTAACAACAAAAACCACTAAACCCCAACAAGAAACAAACCCTAAACCCCTAACAACAAACACTATCCCCCTAACAACAAACAACACTAAACCCCTAACAAGAAACTAACCTAACCCCGTAACAACAAACAACACTAAGTTCCTAACAACAAACAACCTTAACCCCCTAACAGCAAACACCCCTAAACCCCTAACAACAAACAATCCTAACCCTCTAACAACCTACAACAGTAACCCCCAACCACAAACAACACTAATCCCGTAAGAACAAACAACACTAACACCCTAACAACAAACAACCTTAGCCCCCTAACAACAAACACTAACCCCGAAACAACAAACAACCCTAACCCCTAAAAACCAAAAACACTAACCCACTAACAACAAACAACCGTAACCCACTAACAACAAACAACCGTAACCCCCTAACAACAAACAACCCTAAACCCCTAACATCAAACAACACTAACCCCCTAACAACACAAAACACTAACCCCCTAACAACAAACAACACTAACTCCCTAACAACAAACAATCCTAAACCCCTAACATCAAAGAACACTAACCCCCTAACAACAAACAACCCTAACCCCCTAACAACAAACACTAACCCCCAAACAACAAACAACCCTAACCCCCTAACAACAAACAATCCTAACCCCCGAACAACCAACAACACTAACCTCCTAACCACAGTAAACACTAACACCCTAACAACAAAAACCACTAAACCCCAACAAGAAACAACCCTAAACCCCTAACAACAAACAACACTATACCCTAACAACAAACAACCCTAACCAAACAACAAAAAACCCTAACCCACTAACAACAAACAACACTAACACCCTAACAACAAACAACCCTAACCCCCTAACAACAAACAACACTAACACCCTAACAACAAACAACCCTAACCCCCTAACAACAAACAACCCTAAACCCCTGACATCAAAGAACACTAACACCCTAACAACAAACAACACTAAACCCCTAACAAGAAACTAACCTAACCCCATAACAACAAACAACACTAACCCCGTAACAACAAACAACACTAACCTCCAAACAACAAACAACCCTAACCCCCTAACAACAATCAATCCTAACCCCCTTACAACCAACAACACTAACCCTCTAACCACAGTAAACACTAACACCCTAACAACAAAAACCACTAAACTCCAACAAGAAACAACCCTAAACCCCTAACAACAAACAACACTAACGCCCTAACAACAAACAACCCTAAGCAAGCAACAAACAAACCTAACCCACTAACAACAAACAACACTAACACCCTAACAACAAACACCCCTAACCCCCTAACAACAAACAACACTAACACCCTAACAACAAACAACCGTAACCCCTAACAACAAACAACACTAACCCCCTAACAACAAACAACCCTAAACCCCTAACATCAAAGAACACTAACACCCTAACAACAAACAACCCTAACCCCCTAACAACAAACACTAACCCCCAAACAACAAACAACCCTAACCCCTAAAAACCAAAAACACTAACCCACTAACAACAAACAACCCTAACCCACTAACAACAAACAACCCTAACACCCTAACCACAAACAACACTAACCCCCTAACAACAAACAACCCTAACCCCCAAACAACAAACAGTCCTAACCCCCGAACAACCAACAACACTTACCCCCTAACCACAGTAAACACTAACA
This sequence comes from Elephas maximus indicus, assembly GCF_024166365.1. NCBI lineage: Eukaryota > Metazoa > Chordata > Mammalia > Proboscidea > Elephantidae > Elephas > Elephas maximus. The sequence continues at coordinate 474,314 of NW_026060260.1, forward strand.
CCCTAACAACAAAAACCACTAAACCCCAACAAGAAACAACCCTAAACCCCTAACAACAAAGAACACTAACCCCCTAACAACAAACAACCCTAACCAAACAAGAAAAAACCCTAACCCACTAACAACAAACAACACTAACACCCTAACAACAAACAACCCTAACCCCCTAACAACAAACAACACTAACACCCTAACAACAAACAAACCTAACCCCCTAACAACAAACAACCCTAAACCCCTAACATCAAAGAACACTAACACCCTAACAACAAACAACCCTAACCCCTGAAAACCAAAAACACTAACCCACTAACAACAAACAACCCTAACCCACTAACAACAAACAACCCTAACACCCTAACAACAAACAACACTAACCCCCTAACAACAAACAACCCTAAACCCCTAACATCAAACAACACTAACACCCTAACAACAAACAACACTAACCCCCTAACAACAAACAACCCTAACCCCCTAACAACAAACAACACTAACCCCTAAAAACCAAAAACACTAACCCACTAACAAGAAACAACCCTAACCCACTAACAACAAACAACCCTAACCCCTAACAACAAACAACCCTAAACCCCTAACACCAAACAACACTAACCCCCTAACAACACAAAACACTAACACCCTAACAACAAACAACACTAACACCCTAACAACAAACACCACTAAACCCCAACAAGAAACAACCCTAAACCCCTAACAACAAACACTAACCCCCTAACAACAAACAACCCTAGCACCCTTACAACAAACAACACTAACCCCGTAACAACAAACAACCCTAACCCCCAAACAACAAACAACCCTAACCCCCTAACAACAAACAATCCTAACCCCCGAACAACCAACAACACTAACCCACTAACCACAATAAACACTAACACCCTAACAACAAAAACCACTAAACCCCAACAAGAAACAACCCTAAACTCCTAACAACAAACAACACTAATACCCTAACAACAAACAACCCTAACCCCCTAACAACAAAAAACACTAACACCCTAACAACAAACAACCCTAACCCCTAACAACAAACAACACTAACCCCCTAACAACAAAAAACACTAAACCCCGAACAAGAAACTACCCTAACCCCGTAAAAACAAACAACACTAACCCCGTAACAACAAACAACCGTAACCCCCAAACAACAAACAACCCTAACCCCCTAACAACAAACAATCCTAACCCCCGAACAACCAACAACACTAACCCCCAAACCACAGTAAACACTAACACCCTAACAACAAAAACCAATAAACCTCAACAAGAAACAACCCTAAACCCCTAACAACAAACAACACTAACCCCCTAACAACAAACAACCCTAACCAAACAACAAAAAACCCTAACCCACTAACAACAAACACCACTAACACCCTAACAACAAACAACCATAACCCCCTAACAACAAACAACACTAACACCCTAACAACAAACAACCCTAACACCCTAACAACAAACAACACTAACCCCCTAACAACAAACAACCCTAAACCCCTAACATCAAAGAACACTAACACCCTAACAACAAACAACCCTAACCCCCTAACAACAAACACTAACCCCCAAACAACAAACAACCCTAACCCCTGAAAAAAAAAACACTAAACCACTAACAACAAACAACCCTAACCCACAAACAACAAACAACCCTAACACCCTAACGACAAACAACACTAACCCCCTAACAACAAACAACCCTAAACCCCTAACATCAAAGAACACTAACCCCCTAACAACAAACAACCCTAAACCCCTAACAACAAACGCTAACCCCAAACAACAAACAACCCTAACCCCTAAAAACCAAAAACACTAACCCACTAACAACAAACAACCCTAACCCACTAACAACAAACAACCCTAACACCCTAACAACAAACAATCATAACCCCCGAACAACCAACAACACTAACCCCCTAACCACAGTAAACACTAACGCCCTAACAAGAAAAACCACTAAACCCCAACAAGAAATAACCCTAAACCCCTAACAACAAACAACACTAACCCCCTAACAACAAACAACCCTAACCAAACAACAAAAAACCCTGACCCACTAACAACAAACAACACTAACACCCTAACAACAAACAGCCCTAACCCCCTAACAACAAACAACACTAACACCCTAACAACAAACAACCCTAACCCCCTAGCAACAAACAACCCTAAACCCCTGACATCAAAGAACACTAACACCCTAACAACAAACAACCCTAGCCCCCTAACAACAAACACTAACCCCCAAACAACAAACAACCCTAACCCCTGAAAACCAAAAACACTAACCCACTAACAACAAACAACCCTAACCCACTAACAACAAACAACCCTAACACCCTAACCACAAACAACACTAACCCCCTAACAACAAACAACCCTAAACCCCTAACATCAAACAACAGTACCCCCTAACAGCACAAAACACTAACACCCTAACAACAACCAACCCTAACCCCTAAGAACAAACAACACTAACGCCCTAAGAACAAACAACACTAACCCCCAGCAACGAACAATACTAAACCCCTAACAACACAAAACCTAACCCCTTATCAACAAACAACCCTAACCCACTAACAACAAACAACCCTAACACCCTAACAACAAGCAACACTAACCCCCTAACAACAAACAACCCTAAACCACTAACATCAAACATCACTAACCCCCTAACAACACAAAACACTAACACCCTAACAACAAACAACACTAACACCCTAACAACAAAAACCACTAAAACCCAACAAGAAACAACCCTAAACCCCTAACAACAAACACTAACCCCCTAACAACAAACAACACTAAACCCCTAACAAGAAACTACCCTAACCCCGTAACAACAAACAACACTAACCCCGTAACAACAAACAACCCTAACCCCCAAACAACAAACAACCCTAACCCCCTAACAACAAACAATCCTAACCCCCGAACAACCAACAACACTAACCCCCTAACCACAATAAACACTAACACCCGAACAACAAAAACCACTAAACCCCAACAAGAAACAACCTTAAACCCCTAACAACAAAAAACACTAACCCCCTAACAAAAAACAACCCTAACCAAACAACAAACAAACCTAACCCACTAACAACAAACAACACTAACACCCTAACGACAAACAACCCTAACCCCCTAACAACAAACAACACTAACACCCTAACAACAAACAACCCTAACCCCCTAACAACAAACAACACTAACCCCTAAAAACCAAAAACACTAACCCACTAACAAGAAACAACCCTAACCCACGAACAACAAACAACCCTAACCCCCTAACAACAAACAACCCTAAACCCCTAACACCAAACAACACTAACCCCCTAACAACACAAAACACTAACACCCTAACAACAAACAACACTAACACCCTAACAACAAAAACCACTAAACCCCAACAAGAAACAACCCTAAACCCCTAACAACAAACACTAACCCCCTAACAACAAACAACACTAAACCCCTAACAAGAAACTACCCTAACCCCGTAACAACAAACAACACTAACCCCGTAACAACAAACAACACTAACCCCCAAACAACAAACAACCCTAACCCCCTAACAACAAACAATCCTAACCCCCGAACAACCAACAACACTAACCCCCTAACCACAGTAAACACTAATATCCTAACAACAAAAACCACTAAACTCCAACAAGAAACAACCCTAAACCCCTAACAACAAACAACACTAACGCCCTAACAACAAACAACCCTAAGCAAACAACAAACAAACCTAACCCACTAACAACAAACAACACTAACACCCTAACAACAAACACCCCTAACCCCCTAACAACAAACAACACTAACCCCCTAACAACAAACAACCCTAAACTCCTAACATCAAAGAACACTAACACCCTAACAACAAACAACACTAACCCCCTAAAAACAAACACTAACCCCAAACAACAAACAACCCGAACCCCTAAAAACCAAAAACACTAACCCACTAACAACAAACAACCCTAAACCACTAACAACAAACAACCCTAACACCCTAACAACAAACAACACTAACCCCCTAACAACAAACAACCCTAAACCTCTAACATCAAACAACACTAACCCCCTAACAACAAACAACCCTAAACCCCTAACATCAAAGAACACTAACACCCTAACAACAAACAACCCTAAACCCCTAACAACAAACGCTAACCCCCAAACAACAAACAACCCTAACCCCTAAAAACCAAAAACACTAATCCACTAACACCAAACAACCCTAACACCCTAACCACAAACAACACTAACCCCCTAACAACAAACAACCCTAACCCACTAACAACAAACAATCCTAACCCCCGAACAACCAACAACACTAACCCCCTAACCACAGTAAACACTAACACCCTAACAACAAAAACCACTAAACCCCAACAAGAAACAACCCTAAACCCCTAACAACAAACAACACTAACCCCCTTACAACAAACAACCCTAACCAAACAACAAAAAACCCTAACCCACTAACAACAAACAACACTAACACCCTAACAACAAACAGCCCTAACACCCTAACAACGAACAACACTAACCGCCTAACAACAAACAACCCAAACCCCCTAACAACAAACACTAACCCCCAAACAACAAACAACCCTAAACCCCTAACATCAAACAACACTTACCCCGTAACAAAACAAAACACTAACACCCTAACAACAAACAATCCTAACCCCCGAACAACCAACAACACTAACCCCCTAACCACAATAAACAGTAACACCCGAACAACAAAAACCACTAAACCCCAACAACAAACAACCCTAAACCCCTAACATCAAACAACACTAACCCCCTAACAACACAAAACACTAACACCCTAACAACAAACAACACTAACACCCTAACAACAAAAACCACTAAACCCCAACAAGAAACAAACCCTAAACCCCTAACAACAAACACTATCCCCCTAACAACAAACAACACTAAACCCCTAACAAGAAACTAACCTAACCCCGTAACAACAAACAGCACTAACCTCCTAACAACAAACAACCTTAACCCCCTAACAACAAACACCCCTAAACCCCTAACAACAAACAATCCTAACCCTCTAACAACCTACAACAATAACCCCCAACCACAAACAACACTAATCCCGTAAGAACAAACAACACTAACCACCTAACAAAAAACAACCCTAAACCCCTAACATCAAAGAACGCTAACACCCTAACAACAAACAACCTTAGCCCCCTAACAACAAACACTAACCCCCAAACAACAAACAACCCTAACCCCTAAAAACCAAAAACACTAACCCACTAACAACAAACAACCCTAACCCACTAACAACAAACAACCGTAACCCCCTAACAACAAACAACCCTAAACCCCTAACATCAAACAACACTAACCCCCTAACAACACAAAACACTAACCCCCTAACAACAAACAACACTAACTCCCTAACAACAAACAATCCTAAACCCCTAACATCAAAGAACACTAACCCCCTAACAACAAACAACCCTAACCCCCTAACAACAAACAATCCTAACCCCCGAACAACCAACAACACTAACCTCCTAACCACAGTAAACACTAACACCCTAACAACAAAAACCACTAAACCCCAACAAGAAACAACCCTAAACCCCTAACAACAAACAACACTATACCCTAACAACAAACAACCCTAACCAAACAACAAAAAACCCTAACCCACTAACAACAAACAACACTAACACCCTAACAACAAACAACCCTAACCCCCTAACAACAAACAACACTAACACCCTAACAACAAACAACCCTAACCCCCTAACAACAAACAACCCTAAACCCCTGACATCAAAGAACACTAACACCCTAACAACAAACAACCCTAACCCCCTAACAACAAACACTAACCCCCAAACAACAAACAACCCTAACCCCTGAAAACCAAAAACACTAACCCACTAACAACAAACAAACCTAACCCACTAACAACAAACAACCCTAACACCCTAACAACAAACAACCCTAACCCCTAACAACAAACAACACTAACCCCCTAACAACAAAAAACACTAAACCCCGAACAAGAAACTACCCTAACCCCGTAAAAACAAACAACACTAACCCCGTAACAACAAACAACCGTAACCCCCAAACAACAAACAACCCTAACCCCCTAACAACAAACAATCCTAACCCCCGAACAACCAACAACACTAACCCCCAAACCACAGTAAACACTAACACCCTAACAACAAAAACCAATAAACCTCAACAAGAAACAACCCTAAACCCCTAACAACAAACAACACTAACCCCCTAACAACAAACAACCCTAACCAAACAACAAAAAACCCTAACCCACTAACAACAAACACCACTAACACCCTAACAACAAACAACCATAACCCCCTAACAACAAACAACACTAACACCCTAACAACAAACAACCCTAACACCCTAACAACAAACAACACTAACCCCCTAACAACAAACAACCCTAAACCCCTAACATCAAAGAACACTAACACCCTAACAACAAACAACCCTAACCCCCTAACAACAAACACTAACCCCCAAACAACAAACAACCCTAACCCCTGAAAAAAAAAAACACTAAACCACTAACAACAAACAACCCTAACCCACAAACAACAAACAACCCTAACACCCTAACGACAAACAACACTAACCCCCTAACAACAAACAACCCTAAACCCCTAACATCAAAGAACACTAACCCCCTAACAACAAACAACCCTAAACCCCTAACAACAAACGCTAACCCCAAACAACAAACAACCCTAACCCCTAAAAACCAAAAACACTAACCCACTAACAACAAACAACCCTAACCCACTAACAACAAACAACCCTAACACCCTAACAACAAACAATCATAACCCCCGAACAACCAACAACACTAACCCCCTAACCACAGTAAACACTAACGCCCTAACAAGAAAAACCACTAAACCCCAACAAGAAATAACCCTAAACCCCTAACAACAAACAACACTAACCCCCTAACAACAAACAACCCTAACCAAACAACAAAAAACCCTGACCCACTAACAACAAACAACACTAACACCCTAACAACAAACAGCCCTAACCCCCTAACAACAAACAACACTAACACCCTAACAACAAACAACCCTAACCCCCTAGCAACAAACAACCCTAAACCCCTGACATCAAAGAACACTAACACCCTAACAACAAACAACCCTAGCCCCCTAACAACAAACACTAACCCCCAAACAACAAACAACCCTAACCCCTGAAAACCAAAAACACTAACCCACTAACAACAAACAACCCTAACCCACTAACAACAAACAACCCTAACACCCTAACCACAAACAACACTAACCCCCTAACAACAAACAACCCTAAACCCCTAACATCAAACAACAGTACCCCCTAACAGCACAAAACACTAACACCCTAACAACAACCAACCCTAACCCCTAAGAACAAACAACACTAACGCCCTAAGAACAAACAACACTAACCCCCAGCAACGAACAATACTAAACCCCTAACAACACAAAACCTAACCCCTTATCAACAAACAACCCTAACCCACTAACAACAAACAACCCTAACACCCTAACAACAAGCAACACTAACCCCCTAACAACAAACAACCCTAAACCACTAACATCAAACATCACTAACCCCCTAACAACACAAAACACTAACACCCTAACAACAAACAACACTAACACCCTAACAACAAAAACCACTAAACCCCAACAAGAAACAACCCTAAACCCCTAACAACAAACACTAACCCCCTAACAACAAACAACACTAAACCCCTAACAAGAAACTACCCTAACCCCGTAACAACAAACAACACTAACCCCGTAACAACAAACAACCCTAACCCCCAAACAACAAACAACCCTAACCCCCTAACAACAAACAATCCTAACCCCCGAACAACCAACAACACTAACCCCCTAACCACAATAAACACTAACACCCGAACAACAAAAACCACTAAACCCCAACAAGAAACAACCTTAAACCCCTAACAACAAAAAACACTAACCCCCTAACAAAAAACAACCCTAACCAAACAACAAACAAACCTAACCCACTAACAACAAACAACACTAACACCCTAACGACAAACAACCCTAACCCCCTAACAACAAACAACACTAACACCCTAACAACAAACAACCCTAACCCCCTAACAACAAACAACACTAACCCCTAAAAACCAAAAACACTAACCCACTAACAAGAAACAACCCTAACCCACGAACAACAAACAACCCTAACCCCCTAACAACAAACAACCCTAAACCCCTAACACCAAACAACACTAACCCCCTAACAACAAACAACCCTAACCAAACAACAAAAAACCCTAACCCACTAACAACAAACACCACTAACACCCTAACAACAAACAACCATAACCCCCTAACAACAAACAACACTAACACCCTAACAACAAACAACCCTAACACCCTAACAACAAACAACACTAACCCCCTAACAACAAACAACCCTAAACCCCTAACATCAAAGAACACTAACACCCTAACAACAAACAACCCTAACCCCCTAACAACAAACACTAACCCCCAAACAACAAACAACCCTAACCCCTGAAAAAAAAAAACACTAAACCACTAACAACAAACAACCCTAACCCACAAACAACAAACAACCCTAACACCCTAACGACAAACAACACTAACCCCCTAACAACAAACAACCCTAAACCCCTAACATCAAAGAACACTAACCCCCTAACAACAAACAACCCTAAACCCCTAACAACAAACGCTAACCCCAAACAACAAACAACCCTAACCCCTAAAAACCAAAAACACTAACCCACTAACAACAAACAACCCTAACCCACTAACAACAAACAACCCTAACACCCTAACAACAAACAATCATAACCCCCGAACAACCAACAACACTAACCCCCTAACCACAGTAAACACTAACGCCCTAACAAGAAAAACCACTAAACCCCAACAAGAAATAACCCTAAACCCCTAACAACAAACAACACTAACCCCCTAACAACAAACAACCCTAACCAAACAACAAAAAACCCTGACCCACTAACAACAAACAACACTAACACCCTAACAACAAACAGCCCTAACCCCCTAACAACAAACAACACTAACACCCTAACAACAAACAACCCTAACCCCCTAGCAACAAACAACCCTAAACCCCTGACATCAAAGAACACTAACACCCTAACAACAAACAACCCTAGCCCCCTAACAACAAACACTAACCCCCAAACAACAAACAACCCTAACCCCTGAAAACCAAAAACACTAACCCACTAACAACAAACAACCCTAACCCACTAACAACAAACAACCCTAACACCCTAACCACAAACAACACTAACCCCCTAACAACAAACAACCCTAAACCCCTAACATCAAACAACAGTACCCCCTAACAGCACAAAACACTAACACCCTAACAACAACCAACCCTAACCCCTAAGAACAAACAACACTAACGCCCTAAGAACAAACAACACTAACCCCCAGCAACGAACAATACTAAACCCCTAACAACACAAAACCTAACCCCTTATCAACAAACAACCCTAACGCACTAACAACAAACAACCCTAACACCCTAACAACAAGCAACACTAACCCCCTAACAACAAACAACCCTAAACCACTAACATCAAACATCACTAACCCCCTAACAACACAAAACACTAACACCCTAACAACAAACAACACTAACACCCTAACAACAAAAACCACTAAACCCCAACAAGAAACAACCCTAAACCCCTAACAACAAACACTAACCCCCTAACAACAAACAACACTAAACCCCTAACAAGAAACTACCCTAACCCCGTAACAACAAACAACACTAACCCCGTAACAACAAACAACCCTAACCCCCAAACAACAAACAACCCTAACCCCCTAACAACAAACAATCCTAACCCCCGAACAACCAACAACACTAACCCCCTAACCACAATAAACACTAACACCCGAACAACAAAAACCACTAAACCCCAACAAGAAACAACCTTAAACCCCTAACAACAAAAAACACTAACCCCCTAACAAAAAACAACCCTAACCAAACAACAAACAAACCTAACCCACTAACAACAAACAACACTAACACCCTAACGACAAACAACCCTAACCCCCTAACAACAAACAACACTAACACCCTAACAACAAACAACCCTAACCCCCTAACAACAAACAACACTAACCCCTGAAAACCAAAAACACTAACCCACTAACAAGAAACAACCCTAACCCACGAACAACAAACAACCCTAACCCCCTAACAACAAACAACCCTAAACCCCTAACACCAAACAACACTAACCCCCTAACAACACAAAACACTAACACCCTAACAACAAACAACACTAACACCCTAACAACAAAAACCACTAAACCCCAACAAGAAACAACCCTAAACCCCTAACAACAAACACTAACCCCCTAACAACAAACAACACTAAACCCCTAACAAGAAACTACCCTAACCCTGTAACAACAAACAACACTAACCCCGTAACAACAAACAACACTAACCCCCAAACAACAAACAACCCTAACCCCCTAACAACAAACAATCCTAACCCCCGAACAACCAACAACACTAACCCCCTAACCACAGTAAACACTAATATCCTAACAACAAAAACCACTAAACTCCAACAAGAAACAACCCTAAACCCCTAACAACAAACAACACTAACGCCCTAACAACAAACAACCCTAAGCAAACAACAAACAAACCTAACCCATTAACAACAAACAACACTAACACCCTAACAACAAACACCCCTAACCCCCTAACAACAAACAACACTAACCCCCTAACAACAAACAACCCTAAACTCCTAACATCAAAGAACACTAACACCCTAACAACAAACAACACTAACCCCCTAAAAACAAACACTAACCCCAAACAACAAACAACCCTAACCCCTAAAAACCAAAAACACTAACCCACTAACAACAAACAACCCTAAACCACTAACAACAAACAACCCTAACACCCTAACAACAAACAACACTAACCCCCTAACAACAAACAACCCTAAACCTCTAACATCAAACAACACTAACCCCCTAACAACAAACAACCCTAAACCCCTAACATCAAAGAACACTAACACCCTAACAACAAACAACCCTAACCCCCTAACAACAAACGCTAACCCCCAAACAACAAACAACCCTAACCCCTAAAAACCAAAAACACTAACCCACTAACACCAAACAACCGTAACACCCTAACCACAAACAACACTAACCCCCTAACAACAAACAACCCTAACCCACTAACAACAAACAATCCTAACCCCCGAACAACCAACAACACTAACCCCCTAACCACAGTAAACACTAACACCCTAACAACAAAAACCACTAAACCCCAACAAGAAACAACCCTAAACCCCTAACAACAAACAACACTAACCCCCTTACAACAAACAACCCTAACCAAACAACAAAAAACCCTAACCCACTAACAACAAACAACACTAACACCCTAACAACAAACAGCCCTAACACCCTAACAACGAACAACACTAACCGCCTAACAACAAACAACCCAAACCCCCTAACAACAAACACTAACCCCCAAACAACAAACAACCCTAAACCCCTAACATCAAACAACACTTACCCCGTAACAAAACAAAACACTAACACCCTAACAACAAACAATCCTAACCCCCGAACAACCAACAACACTAACCCCCTAACCACAATAAACAGTAACACCCGAACAACAAAAACCACTAAACCCCAACCACAAACAACCCTAAACCCCTAACATCAAACAACACTAACCCCCTAACAACACAAAACACTAACACCCTAACAACAAACAACACTAACACCCTAACAACAAAAACCACTAAACCCCAACAAGAAACAAACCCTAAACCCCTAACAACAAACACTATCCCCCTAACAACAAACAACACTAAACCCCTAACAAGAAACTAACCTAACCCCGTAACAACAAACAGCACTAACCTCCTAACAACAAACAACCTTAACCGCCTAACAACAAACACCCCTAAACCCCTAACAACAAACAATCCTAACCCTCTAACAACCTACAACAATAACCCCCAACCACAAACAACACTAATCCCGTAAGAACAAACAACACTAACCCCCTAACAAAAAACAACCCTAAACCCCTAACATCAAAGAACACTAACACCCTAACAACAAACAACCTTAGCCCCCTAACAACAAACACTAACCCCCAAACAACAAACAACCCTAACCCCTAAAAACCAAAAACACTAACCCACTAACAACAAACAACAACCGTAACCCCCTAACAACAAACAACCCTAAACCCCTAACATCAAACAACACTAACCCCCTAACAACACAAAACACTAACCCCCTAACAACAAACAACACTAACTCCCTAACAACAAACAATCCTAAACCCCTAACATCAAAGAACACTAACCCCCTAACAACAAACAACCCTAACCCCCTAACAACAAACAATCCTAACCCCCGAACAACCAACAACACTAACCTCCTAACCACAGTAAACACTAACACCCTAACAACAGAAACCACTAAACCCCAACAAGAAACAACCCTAAACCCCTAACAACAAACAACACTATACCCTAACAACAAACAACCCTAACCAAACAACAAAAAACCCTAACCCACTAACAACAAACAACACTAACACCCTAACAACAAACAACCCTAACCCCCTAACAACAAACAACACTAACACCCTAACAACAAACAACCCTAACCCCCTAACAACAAACAACCCTAAACCCCTGACATCAAAGAACACTAACACCCTAACAACAAACACTAACCCCCAAACAACAAACAACCCTAACCCCTGAAAACCAAAAACACTAACCCACTAACAACAAACAAACCTAACCCACTAACAACAAACAACCCTAACACCCTAACAACAAACAACACTAACCCCCTAATAACAAACAACCCTAAACCCCTAACATCAAATAACACTACCCCCTAACAACACAAAACACTAACACCCTAACAACAACCAACCCTAACCCCTAAGAACAAACAACACTAACGCCCTAAGAACAAACAACACTAACCCCCAGCAACGAACAATACTAAACCCCAAACAACACAAAACCTAAACCCTTATCAACAAACAACCCTAACCCACTAACAACAAACAACACTAACACCCTAACAACAAGCAACACTAACCCCCTAACAACAAACAACCCTAAACCACTAACATCAAACATCACTAACCCCCTAACAACACAAAACACTAACACCCTAACAACAAACAACACTAACACCCTAACAACAAAAACCACTAAACCCCAACAAGAAACAACCCTAAACCCCTAACAACAAACACAAACCCCCTAACAACAAACAACACTAACCCCCAACAAGAGACTACCCTAACCCCGTAACAACAAACAACACTAACCCCGTAACAACAAACAACCCTAACACCCAAATAAAAAACAACCCTAACCCCCTAACAACAAACAATTCTAACCCCCGAACAACCAACAACACTAATCCCCTAACCACAATAAACACTAACACCCTAACAACAAAAATCACTAAAACCCAACAAGAAACAACCCTAAACCCCTAACAGCAAACAACACTAACCCCCTAACAACAAAAAACCCTAACCAAACAACAAACAAACCTAACCCACTAACAACAAACAACACTAACACCCTAACAACAAACAACCCTAACCCTCTAACAACAAACAACACTAACACCCTAACAATAAACAACCCTAACCCCCTAACAACAAACAACACTAACTCCCTAACAACAAACAACCCTAAACCCCTAACATCAAAGAACACTAACACCCTAACAACAAACAACCCTAACCCCCTAACAACAAACACTAACCCCTAAACAACAAAAACCCTAACCCCTGAAAACCAAAAACACTAACCCACTAACAACAAACAACCCTAACCCACTAACAACAAACAACCCTAACACCCTAAAAACAAACAACACTAACCCCCTAACAACAAACAACCCTAAACCCCTAACATCAAACAACACTAACCCCCTAACAACACAAAACACTAACACCCTAACAACAAACAACACTAACACCCTAACAACAAAAACCACTAAACCCCAGCAAGAAACAAACCCTAAACCCCTAACAACAAACACTATCCCCCTAACAACAAACAACACTAAACCCCTAACAAGAAACTAACCTAACCCCGTAACAACAAACAACACTAACCCCCTAACAACAAACAACCCTAACCCCCAAAACAACAAACAATCCTAACCCCCGAACAACCAACAACACTAACCCCCTAACCAGAGTAAACACTAACACCCTAACAACAAAAACCACTAAACCCCAACAAGAAACAACCCTAAACCCCTAACAACAAACACTAACCCCCTAACAACAAACAACACTAAACCCCTAACAAGAAACTACCCTAACCCCGTAACAACAAACAACACTAACCCCGTAACAACAAACAACCCTAACCCCCAAACAACAAACAACACTAACCCCCTAACAAAAAACAACCCTAAACCCCTAACATCAAACAACCCTAACCCCCTAACAACAAGCAACCCTAACCCCCTAACAACAAACACTAACCCCCAAACAACAAACAACCCTAAACCCCTAACATCAAACAACACTTACCCCCTAAGAAAACAAAACACTAACACCCTAACAACAAACAATCCTAACCCCCGAACAACCAACAACACTAACCCCCTAACCACAATAAACAGTAACACCCGAACAACAAAAACCACTAAACCCCAACAACAAACAACCCTAAACCCCTAACATCAAACAACACTAACCCCCTAACAACACAAAACACTAACACCCTAACAACAAACAACACTAACACCCTAACAACAAAAACCACTAAACCCCAACAAGAAACAAACCCTAAACCCCTAACAACAAACACTACCCCCCTAACAACAAACAACACTAAACCCCTAACAAGAAACTAACCTAACCCCGTAACAACAAACAACACTAAGTTCCTAACAACAAACAACCTTAACCCCCTAACAGCAAACACCCCTAAACCCCTAACAACAAACAATCCTAACCCTCTAACAACCTACAACAATAACCCCCAACCACAAACAACACTAATCCCGTAAGAACAAACAACACTAACACCCTAACAACAAACAACCTTAGCCCCCTAACAACAAACACTAACCCCGAAACAACAAACAACCCTAACCCCTAAAAACCAAAAACACTAA
This sequence comes from Elephas maximus indicus, assembly GCF_024166365.1. Lineage (NCBI taxonomy): Eukaryota > Metazoa > Chordata > Mammalia > Proboscidea > Elephantidae > Elephas > Elephas maximus. Next base: position 489,631 of record NW_026060260.1, read on the forward strand.
CCCACTAACAACAAACAACCCTAACCCACTAACAACAAACAACCGTAACCCCCTAACAACAAACAACCCTAAACCCCTAACATCAAACAACACTAACCCCCTAACAACACAAAACACTAACCCCCTAACAACAAACAACACTAACTCCCTAACAACAAACAATCCTAAACCCCTAACATCAAAGAACACTAACCCCCTAACAACAAACAACCCTAACCCCCTAACAACAAACACTAACCCCCAAACAACAAACAACCCTAACCCCCTAACAACAAACAATCCTAACCCCCGAACAACCAACAACACTAACCTCCTAACCACAGTAAACACTAACACCCTAACAACAAAAACCACTAAACCCCAACAAGAAACAACCCTAAACCCCTAACAACAAACAACACTATACCCTAACAACAAACAACCCTAACCAAACAACAAAAAACCCTAACCCACTAACAACAAACAACACTAACACCCTAACAACAAACAACCCTAACCCCCTAACAACAAACAACACTAACACCCTAACAACAAACAACCCTAACCCCCTAACAACAAACAACCCTAAACCCCTGACATCAAAGAACACTAACACCCTAACAACAAACAACCCTAACCCCCTAACAACAAACACTAACCCCCAAACAACAAACAACCCTAACCCCTGAAAACCAAAAACACTAACCCACTAACAACAAACAAACCTAACCCACTAACAACAAACAACCCTAACACCCTAACAACAAACAACACTAACCCCCTAATAACAAACAACCCTAAACCCCTAACATCAAACAACACTACCCCTAACAACACAAAACACTAACACCCTAACAACAACCAACCCTAACCCCTAAGAACAAACAACACTAACGCCCTAAGAACAAACAACACTAACCCCCAGCAACGAACAATACTAAACCCCTAACAACACAAAACCTAAACCCTTATCAACAAACAACCCTAACCCACTAACAACAAACAACCCTAACACCCTAACAACAAGCAACACTAACCCCCTAACAACAAACAACCCTAAACCACTAACATCAAACATCACTAACCCCCTAACAACACAAAACACTAACACCCTAACAACAAACAACACTAACACCCTAACAACAAAAACCACTAAACCCCAACAAGAAACAACCCTAAACCCCTAACAACAAACACAAACCCCCTAAAAACAAACAACACTAAACCTCTAACAAGAAACTACCCTAACCCCGTAACAACAAACAACACTAACCCCGTAACAACAAACAACCCTAACCCCCAAACAACAAACAACCCTAACCCCCTAACAACAAACAATCCTAACCCCCGAACAACCAACAACACTAACGCCCTAACCACAATAAACACTAACACCCGAACAACAAAAACCACTAAACCCCAACAAGAAAAAACCCTAAACCCCTAACAACAAAAAACACTAACCCCCTAACAACAAACAACCCTAACCAAACAACAAACAAACCTAATCCACTAACAACAAACAACACTAACACCCTAACGACAAACAACCCTAACCCCCTAAGAACAAACAACACTAACACCCTAACAACAAACAACCCTAACCCCCTAACAACAAACAACACTAACCCCCTAACAAGAAACAACCCTAAACCCCTAACATCAAAGAACACTAACACCCTAACAACAAACAACCCTAGCCCCTTAACAACAAACAACACTAACCCCCTAACAACACAAAACACTAACACCCTAATAACAACCAACCCTAACCCCTAAGAACAAACAACACTAACGCCCTAAGAACAAACAACACTAACCCCCAGCAACGAACAATACTAAACCCCTAACAACACAAAACCTAAACCCTTATCAACAAACAACCCTAACCCACTAACAACAAACAACCCTAACCCACTAACAACAAACAACCCAAACCCCCTAACAACAAACAACCCTAAACCCCTAACAACAAACAACACTAACCCCCTAACAACACAAAACACTAACACCCTAACAACAAACAACACTAACACCCTAACAACAAAAACCACTAAACCCCAACAAGAAACAACCCTAAACCCCTAACAACAAACACTAACCCCCTAACAACAAACAACACTAAACCCCTAACAAGAAACTACCCTAACCCCGTAACAACAAACAACACTAACCCCGTAACAACAAACAACCCTAACCCCCAAACAACAAACAACCCTAACCCCCTAACAACAAACAATCCTAACCCCCGAACAACCAACAACACTAACGCCCTAACCACAATAAACACTAACACCCGAACAACAAAAACCACTAAACCCCAACAAGAAACAACCCTGAACCCCTAACAACAAAAAACACTAACCCCCTAACAACAAACAGCCCTAACCAAACAACAAACAAACCTAATCCACTAACAACAAACAACACTAACACCCTAACGACAAACAACCCTAACCCCCTAAGAACAAACAACACTAACACCCTAACAACAAACAACCCTAACCCCCTAACAACAAACAACACTAACCCCCTAACAAGAAACAACCCTAACCCCCTAAGAACAAACAACACTAACACCCTAACAACAAACAACCCTAGCCCCTTAACAACAAACAACACTAACCCCCTAACAACACAAAACACTAACACCCTAACAACAGACAACACTAACACCCTAACAACAAAAACCACTAAACCCCAACAAGAAACAACCCTAAACCCCTAACAACAAACAACACTAACCCCCTGACAAGAAACAACACTAACCCCCTAACAACAAACAACACTAACCCCCTAACAACAAACAACACTAACACCCTAACAACAACCAACCCTAAACCCCTAACATCAAAGAACACTAACACCCTAACAACAAACAACCCTAACCCCCTAACAACAAACACTATCCCCCAAACAACAAACAACCCTAACCCCTGAAAACCAAAAACACTAAACCACTAACAACAAACAACCCTAACCCACTAACAACAAACAACCCTAACACCCTAAAAACAAACAACACTAAACCCCTAACAACACAAAACACTAACACCCTAACAACAAACAACACTAACACCCTAACAACAAAAACCACTAAACCCCAACAAGAAACAACCCTAAACCCCTAACAACAAACAACACTAACCCCCTAACAACAAACAACCCTAACCCCTAAAAACCAAAAACACTAACCCACTAACAACAAACAACCCTAACCCACTAACAACAAACAACCCTAACACCCTAACCACAAACAACACTAACCCCCTAACAACAAACAACCCTAACCCCCTAACAACAAACAATCCTAACCCCCGAACAACCAACAACACTAAACCCCTAACCACAGTAAACACTAACACCCTAACAACAAAAACCACTAAACTCCAACAAGAAACAACCCTAAACCCCTAACAACAAACAACACTAACGCCCTAACAACAAACAACCCTAAGCAAACAACAAACAAACCTAACCCACTAACAACAAACAACACTAACACCCTAACAACAAACACCCCTAACCCCTAAAAACCAAAAACACTAACCCACTAACAACAAACAACCCTAACCCACTAACAACAAACCACCCTAACACCCTAACCACAAACAACACTAACCCCCTAACCACAAACAACCCTAACCCCCTAACAACAAACAATCCTAACCCCCGAACAACCAACAACACTAACCCCCTAACCACAGTAAACACTAACACCCTAACAACAAAAACCACTAAACCCCAACAAGAAACAACCCTAAACCCCTAACAAAAAACAACACTAACCCCCTAACAAAAAGCAACCCTAACCAAACAACAAAAAACCCTAACCCACTAACAACAAACAACACGAACACCCTAACAACAAACAACCCTAACCCCCTAACAACAAACAACACTAACTCCCTAACAACAAACAACCCTAAACCCCTAACATCAAAGAACACTAACACCCTAACAACAAACAACCCTAACCCCCTAACAACAAACACTAACCCCAAAACAACAAAAACCCTAACCCCTGAAAACCAAAAACACTAACCCACTAACAACAAACAACCCTAACCCACTAACAACAAACAACCCTAACACCCTAAAAACAAACAACACTAACCCCCTAACAACAAACAACCCTAAACCCCTAACATCAAACAACACTAACCCCCTAACAACACAAAACACTAACACCCTAACAACAAACAACACTAACACCCTAACAACAAAAACCACTAAACCCCAGCAAGAAACAAACCCTAAACCCCTAACAACAAACACTATCCCCCTAACAACAAACAACACTAAACCCCTAACAAGAAACTAACCTAACCCCGTAACAACAAACAACACTAACCCCCTAACAACAAACAACCCTAACCCCCAAAACAACAAACAATCCTAACCCCCGAACAACCAACAACACTAACCCCCTAACCAGAGTAAACACTAACACCCTCACATCAAAAACCACTAAACCCCAACAAGAAACAACCCTAAACCCCTAACAACAAACACTAACCCCCAAACAACAAACAACACTAAACCCCTAACAAGAAACTACCCTAACCCCGTAACAACAAACAACACTAACCCCGTAACAACAAACAACCCTAACCCCCAAACAACAAACAACACTAACCCCCTAACAAAAAACAACCCTAAACCCCTAACATCAAACAACCCTAACCCCCTAACAACAAGCAACCCTAACCCCCTAACAACAAACACTAACCCCCAAACAACAAACAACCCTAAACCCCTAACATCAAACAACACTTACCCCCTAAGAAAACAAAACACTAACACCCTAACAACAAACAATCCTAACCCCCGAACAACCAACAACACTAACCCCCTAACCACAATAAACAGTAACACCCGAACAACAAAAACCACTAAACCCCAACAACAAACAACCCTAAACCCCTAACATCAAACAACACTAACCCCCAACAACACAAAACACTAACACCCTAACAACAAAAACCACTAAACCCCAACAAGAAACAAACCCTAAACCCCTAACAACAAACACTATCCCCCTAACAACAAACAACACTAAACCCCTAACAAGAAACTAACCTAACCCCGTAACAACAAACAACACTAAGTTCCTAACAACAAACAACCTTAACCCCCTAACAGCAAACACCCCTAAACCCCTAACAACAAACAATCCTAACCCTCTAACAACCTACAACAATAACCCCCAACCACAAACAACACTAATCCCGTAAGAACAAACAACACTAACACCCTAACAACAAACAACCTTAGCCCCCTAACAACAAACACTAACCCCGAAACAACAAACAACCCTAACCCCTAAAAACCAAAAACACTAACCCACTAACAACAAACAACCCTAACCCACTAACAACAAACAACCGTAACCCCCTAACAACAAACAACCCTAAACCCCTAACATCAAACAACACTAACCCCCTAACAACACAAAACACTAACCCCCTAACAACAAACAACACTAACTCCCTAACAACAAACAATCCTAAACCCCTAACATCAAAGAACACTAACCCCCTAACAACAAACAACCCTAACCCCCTAACAACAAACACTAACCCCCAAACAACAAACAACCCTAACCCCCTAACAACAAACAATCCTAACCCCCGAACAACCAACAACACTAACCTCCTAACCACAGTAAACACTAACACCCTAACAACAAAAACCACTAAACCCCAACAAGAAACAACCCTAAACCCCTAACAACAAACAACACTATACCCTAACAACAAACAACCCTAACCAAACAACAAAAAACCCTAACCCACTAACAACAAACAACACTAACACCCTAACAACAAACAACCCTAACCCCCTAACAACAAACAACACTAACACCCTAACAACAAACAACCCTAACCCCCTAACAACAAACAACCCTAAACCCCTGACATCAAAGAACACTAACACCCTAACAACAAACAACCCTAACCCCCTAACAACAAACACTAACCCCCAAACAACAAACAACCCTAACCCCTGAAAACCAAAAACACTAACCCACTAACAACAAACAAACCTAACCCACTAACAACAAACAACCCTAACACCCTAACAACAAACAACACTAACCCCCTAATAACAAACAACCCTAAACCCCTAACATCAAACAACACTACCCCTAACAACACAAAACACTAACACCCTAACAACAACCAACCCTAACCCCTAAGAACAAACAACACTAACGCCCTAAGAACAAACAACACTAACCCCCAGCAACGAACAATACTAAACCCCTAACAACACAAAACCTAAACCCTTATCAACAAACAACCCTAACCCACTAACAACAAACAACCCTAACACCCTAACAACAAGCAACACTAACCCCCTAACAACAAACAACCCTAAACCACTAACATCAAACATCACTAACCCCCTAACAACACAAAACACTAACACCCTAACAACAAACAACACTAACACCCTAACAACAAAAACCACTAAACCCCAAGAAGAAACAACCCTAAACCCCTAACAACAAACACAAACCCCCTAACAACAAACAACACTAAACCTCTAACAAGAAACTACCCTAACCCCGTAACAACAAACAACACTAACCCCGTAACAACAAACAACCCTAACCCCCAAACAACAAACAACCCTAACCCCCTAACAACAAACAATCCTAACCCCCGAACAACCAACAACACTAACGCCCTAACCACAATAAACACTAACACCCGAACAACAAAAACAACTAAACCCCAACAAGAAAAAACCCTAAACCCCTAACAACAAAAAACACTAACCCCCTAACAACAAACAACCCTAACCAAACAACAAACAAACCTAATCCACTAACAACAAACAACACTAACACCCTAACGACAAACAACCCTAACCCCCTAAGAACAAACAACACTAACACCCTAACAACAAACAACCCTAACCCCCTAACAACAAACAACACTAACCCCCTAACAAGAAACAACCCTAAACCCCTAACATCAAAGAACACTAACACCCTAACAACAAACAACCCTAGCCCCTTAACAACAAACAACACTAACCCCCTAACAACACAAAACACTAACACCCTAACAACAACCAACCCTAACCCCTAAGAACAAACAACACTAACGCCCTAAGAACAAACAACACTAACCCCCAGCAACGAACAATACTAAACCCCTAACAACACAAAACCTAAACCCTTATCAACAAACAACCCTAACCCACTAACAACAAACAACCCTAACACCCTAACAACAAGCAACACTAACCCCCTAACAACAAACAACCCTAAACCACTAACATCAAACATCACTAACCCCCTAACAACACAAAACACTAACACCCTAACAACAAACAACACTAACATCCTAACAACAAAAACCACTAAACCCCAACAAGAAACAACCCTAAACCCCTAACAACAAACACAAACCCCCTAACAACAAACAACACTAAACCTCTAACGAGAAACTACCCTAACCCCGTAACAACAAACAACACTAACCCCGTAACAACAAACAACCCTAACCCCCAAACAACAAACAACCCTAACCCCCTAACAACAAACAATCCTAACCCCCGAACAACCAACAACACTAACGCCCTAACCACAATAAACACTAACACCCGAACAACAAAAACCACTAAACCCCAACAAGAAACAACCCTAAACCCCTAACAACAAAAAACACTAACCCCCTAACAACAAACAGCCCTAACCAAACAACAAACAAACCTAATCCACTAACAACAAACAACACTAACACCCTAACGACAAACAACCCTAACCCCCTAAGAACAAACAACACTAACACCCTAACAACAAACAACCCTAACCCCCTAACAACAAACAACACTAACCCCCTAACAAGAAACAACCCTAACCCCCTAAGAACAAACAACACTAACACCCTAACAACAAACAACCCTAGCCCCTTAACAACAAACAACACTAACCCCCTAACAACACAAAACACTAACACCCTAACAACAGACAACACTAACACCCTAACAACAAAAACCACTAAACCCCAACAAGAAACAACCCTAAACCCCTAACAACAAACAACACTAACCCCCTGACAAGAAACAACACTAACCCCCTAACAACAAACAACACTAACCCCCTAACAACAAACAACACTAACACCCTAACAACAACCAACCCTAAACCCCTAACATCAAAGAACACTAACACCCTAACAACAAACAACCCTAACCCCCTAACAACAAACACTAACCCCCAAACAACAAACAACCCTAACCCCTGAAAACCAAAAACACTAAACCACTAACAACAAACAACCCTAACCCACTAACAACAAACAACCCTAACACCCTAAAAACAAACAACACTAAACCCCTAACAACACAAAACACTAACACCCTAACAACAAACAACACTAACACCCTAACAACAAAAACCACTAAACCCCAACAAGAAACAACCCTAAACCCCTAACAACAAACAACACTAACCCCCTAACAACAAACAACCCTAACCCCTAAAAACCAAAAACACTAACCCACTAACAACAAACAACCCTAACCCACTAACAACAAACCACCCTAACACCCTAACCACAAACAACACTAACCCCCTAACCACAAACAACCCTAACCCCCTAACAACAAACAATCCTAACCCCCGAACAACCAACAACACTAACCCCCTAACCACAGTAAACACTAACACCCTAACAACAAAAACCACTAAACCCCAACAAGAAACAACCCTAAACCCCTAACAAAAAACAACACTAACCCCCTAACAAAAAGCAACCCTAACCAAACAACAAAAAACCCTAACCCACTAACAACAAACAACACGAACACCCTAACAACAAACAACCCTAACCCCCTAACAACAAACAACACTAAACCTCTAACATCAAAGAACACTAACACCCTAACAACAAACAACCCTAACCCCCTAACAACAAACACTAACCCCGAAACAACAAACAACCCTAACCCCTGAAAACCAAAAACACTAACCCACTAACAACAAACAACCCTAACCCACTAACAACAAACAACCCTAACACCCTAACAACAAACAACACTAACACCCTAACAACAAAAACCACTAAACCCCGACAAGAAACAACCCAAAACCCCTAACAACAAACACTAACCCCCTAACAACAAACAACACTAAACCCCTAACAAGAAACTACCCTAACCCCGTAACAACAAACAACCCTAACCCCCAAACAACAAACAACCCTAACCCCCTAACAACAAACAATCCTAACCCCCGAACAACCAACAACACTAACCCCCTAACCAAAATAAACACTAACACCCGAACAACAAAAACCACTAAACCCCAACAAGAAACAACCCTAAACCCCTAACAACAAAAAACACTAACCCCCTAACAACAAACAACCCTAACCAAACAACAAACAAACCTAACCCACTAACATCAAACAACACTAAGACCCTAACGACAAACAACCCTAACCCCCAAACAACAAACAACACTAACACCCTAACAACAAACAACCCTAACCCCCTAACAAACAACACTAACCCCCTAACAACAAACAACCCTAAACCCCTAACATCAAAGAACACTAACACCCTAACAACAAACAACCCTAACCCCCTAACAACAAACACTAACCCCCAAACAACAAACAACCCTAACCCCTGAAAACCAAAAACACTAAACCACTAACAACAAACAACCCTAACCCACTAACAACAAACAACCCTAACACCCTAAAAACAAACAACACTAAACCCCTAACAACACAAAACACTAACACCCTAACAACAAACAACACTAACACCCTAACAACAAAAACCACTAAACCCCAACAAGAAACAACCCTAAACCCCTAACAACAAACAACACTAACCCCCTAACAACAAACAACCCTAACCCCCTAACAACAAACACTAACCCCCAAACAACAAACAACCCTAAACCCCTAACATCAAACAACACTTACCCCCTAAGAAAACAAAACACTAACACCCTAACAACAAACAATCCTAACCCCCGAACAACCAACAACACTAACCCCCTAACCACAATAAACAGTAACACCCGAACAACAAAAACCACTAAACCCCAACAACAAACAACCCTAAACCCCTAACATCAAACAACACTAACCCCCTAACAACACAAAACACTAACACCCTAACAACAAACAACACTAACACCCTAACAACAAAAACCACTAAACCCCAACAAGAAACAAACCCTAAACCCCTAACAACAAACACTATCCCCCTAACAACAAACAACACTAAACCCCTAACAAGAAACTAACCTAACCCCGTAACAACAAACAACACTAAGTTCCTAACAACAAACAACCTTAACCCCCTAACAGCAAACACCCCTAAACCCCTAACAACAAACAATCCTAACCCTCTAACAACCTACAACAATAACCCCCAACCACAAACAACACTAATCCCGTAAGAACAAACAACACTAACACCCTAACAACAAACAACCTTAGCCCCCTAACAACAAACACTAACCCCGAAACAACAAACAACCCTAACCCCTAAAAACCAAAAACACTAACCCACTAACAACAAACAACCCTAACCCACTAACAACAAACAACCGTAACCCCCTAACAACAAACAACCCTAAACCCCTAACATCAAACAACACTAACCCCCTAACAACACAAAACACTAACCCCCTAACAACAAACAACACTAACTCCCTAACAACAAACAATCCTAAACCCCTAACATCAAAGAACACTAACCCCCTAACAACAAACAACCCTAACCCCCTAACAACAAACACTAACCCCCAAACAACAAACAACCCTAACCCCCTAACAACAAACAATCCTAACCCCCGAACAACCAACAACACTAACCTCCTAACCACAGTAAACACTAACACCCTAACAACAAAAACCACTAAACCCCAACAAGAAACAACCCTAAACCCCTAACAACAAACAACACTATACCCTAACAACAAACAACCCTAACCAAACAACAAAAAACCCTAACCCACTAACAACAAACAACACTAACACCCTAACAACAAACAACCCTAACCCCCTAACAACAAACAACACTAACACCCTAACAACAAACAACCCTAACCCCCTAACAACAAACAACCCTAAACCCCTGACATCAAAGAACACTAACACCCTAACAACAAACAACCCTAACCCCCTAACAACAAACACTAACCCCCAAACAACAAACAACCCTAACCCCTGAAAACCAAAAACACTAACCCACTAACAACAAACAAACCTAACCCACTAACAACAAACAACCCTAACACCCTAACAACAAACAACACTAACCCCCTAATAACAAACAACCCTAAACCCCTAACATCAAACAACACTACCCCTAAGAACACAAAACACTAACACCCTAACAACAACCAACCCTAACCCCTAAGAACAAACAACACTAACGCCCTAAGAACAAACAACACTAACCCCCAGCAACGAACAATACTAAACCCCTAACAACACAAAACCTAAACCCTTATCAACAAACAACCCTAACCCACTAACAACAAACAACCCTAACACCCTAACAACAAGCAACACTAACCCCCTAACAACAAACAACCCTAAACCACTAACATCAAACATCACTAACCCCCTAACAACACAAAACACTAACACCCTAACAACAAACAACACTAACACCCTAACAACAAAAACCACTAAACCCCAACAAGAAACAACCCTAAATCCCTAACAACAAACACAAACCCCCTAACAACAAACAACACTAAACCTCTAACAAGAAACTACCCTAACCCCGTAACAACAAACAACACTAACCCCGTAACAACAAACAACACTAACCCCCAAACAACCCTAACCCCCAAACAACAAACAACCCTAACCCCCTAACAACAAACAATCCTAACCCCCGAACAACCAACAACACTAACGCCCTAACCACAATAAACACTAACACCCGAACAACAAAAACCACTAAACCCCAACAAGAAAAAACCCTAAACCCCTAACAACAAAAAACACTAACCCCCTAACAACAAACAACCCTAACCAAACAACAAACAAACCTAATCCACTAACAACAAACAACACTAACACCCTAACGACAAACAACCCTAACCCCCTAAGAACAAACAACACTAACACCCTAACAACAAACAACCCTAACCCCCTAACAACAAACAACACTAACCCCCTAACAAGAAACAACCCTAAACCCCTAACATCAAAGAACACTAACACCCTAACAACAAACAACCCTAGCCCCTTAACAACAAACAACACTAACCCCCTAACAACACAAAACACTAACACCCTAACAACAACCAACCCTAACCCCTAAGAACAAACAACACTAACGCCCTAAGAACAAACAACACTAACCCCCAGCAACGAACAATACTAAACCCCTAACAACACAAAACCTAAACCCTTATCAACAAACAACCCTAACCCACTAACAACAAACAACCCTAACACCCTAACAACAAGCAACACTAACCCCCTAACAACAAACAACCCTAAACCACTAACATCAAACATCACTAACCCCCTAACAACACAAAACTCTAACACCCTAACAACAAACAACACTAACACCCTAACAACAAAACCACTAAACCCCAACAAGAAACAACCCTAAACCCCTAACAACAAACACAAACCCCCTAACAACAAACAACACTAAACCTCTAACAAGAAACTACCCTAACCCCGTAACAACAAACAACACTAACCCCGTAACAACAAACAACCCTAACCCCCAAACAACAAACAACCCTAACCCCCTAACAACAAACAATCCTAACCCCCGAACAACCAACAACACTAACGCCCTAACCACAATAAACACTAACACTCGAACAACAAAAACCACTAAACCCCAACAAGAAACAACCCTAAACCCCTAACAACAAAAAACACTAACCCCCTAACAACAAACAGCCCTAACCAAACAACAAACAAACCTAATCCACTAACAACAAACAACACTAACACCCTAACGACAAACAACCCTAACCCCCTAAGAACAAACAACACTAACACCCTAACAACAAACAACCCTAACCCCCTAACAACAAACAACACTAACCCCCTAACAACAAACAACCCTAACCCCCTAAGAACAAACAACACTAACACCCTAACAACAAACAACCCTAGCCCCTTAACAACAAACAACACTAACCCCCTAACAACACAAAACACTAACACCCTAACAACAGACAACACTAACACCCTAACAACAAAAACCACTAAACCCCAACAAGAAACAACCCTAAACCCCTAACAACAAACAACACTAACCCCCTGACAAGAAACAACACTAACCCCCTAACAACAAACAACACTAACCCCCTAACAACAAACAACACTAACACTCTAACAACAACCAACCCTAAACCCCTAACATCAAAGAACACTAACACCCTAACAACAAACAACCCTAACCCCCTAACAACAAACACTAACCCCCAAACAACAAACAACCCTAACCCCTGAAAACCAAAAACACTAAACCACTAACAACAAACAACCCTAACCCACTAACAACAAACAACCCTAACACCCTAAAAACAAACAACACTAAACCCCTAACAACACAAAACACTAACACCCTAACAACAAACAACACTAACACCCTAACAACAAAAACCACTAAACCCCAACAAGAAACAACCCTGGGGCGGAGCCAAGATGGCGGACTAGGCAGACGCTACCTCGGATCCCTCTTACAACAAAGACACGGAAAAACAAGTGAATCGATCACATACATAACAATCTACGAACCCTGAACAACAAACACAATTTTAGAGACGGAGAACGAACTAATACGGGGAAGCAGCGATTGTTTCCAGAGCCTGGAGCCAGCGTACCAGTCAGGTACGGCACAAGCACAGAGACCTGCTCCACCCCCCTGAACTAACCCCGGGAGGGGGACTAGCCGGTTCCACGGGCGGCGTGGGACGCAGCCGTTAGGAGAAGTCCCCGGGAGGCAGTGACTGATCTTGGAGCAGAAAGAGCAGCATCCGAGCCGGGGAACCGTCCCGCAGGGATTTGGACTGCACGCAGGTACGCCATAAACACGGAGAGTTGCTCCACCCCCTGAACTAACCCCGGGAAGGTGGCCAGCCGGGTCGCGCGGGCGGCGTGGGACGCAGCCGGTAGGAGAAGTCCCCGGGAGGCAGCGACTGATATTGGAGCGGGGAGAACAGCGTTCCAGCCGGGACACTCGGTCGCGGCACAAGCACGGGGAGCTACTCCACCCATCTGAACTAACCCCGGGAGGGGGCCCACCTGGTTCACGGGGGCGGCACGGCCACGTGGCTGGAGGGACGAGAAGTCCCCGGGAGGCAGCGACTGATTTTGGAGTCGAGAGTGCACCGTCCCAGTAGGGGAGCCTTGACGCTGGGCGTGGGGCTGGAAGCGGAGGATCTGACCGTGACTCCAGCGGGCCAGACCCCCTGGGGGCAATCTCCACACAGCCAGCACACATAGGCGACGCGCCCGCGGGAATCTCAGATATAATAGTCATTCCAAGCAAGACAAGCAACTCTGGTTATATTCTGAGGTGCTACTCTCCTATCTCTCTGTTCCCTCCCCCACCCTCCCCAGGCGGCTTCATTAACATCTGAATAGCCTGAGCCAGAGGGAGAACTCTGATAGGGATCTGACTGCTGTTTTTTTTTAGCGGATTTTCTGGAAAAACTAGTTTCCCAGTGATGGCTCGGAGACAACAATCCATATCAAACCACTTAAAGAAGCAGACCGTGACAGCTTCTCCAACCCCCCAAACAAAAGAATCAAAATCTTTCCCAAATGAAGATACAATTTTGGAATTATCAGATACAGAATATAAAAAACTAATTTACAGAATGCTTAATGATATCACAAATGAAATTAGGATATCTGCAGAAAAAGCCAAGGAACACACTGATAAAACTGTTGAAGAACTCAAAAAGATTATTCAAGAACATACTGGAAAAATTAATAAGTTGCAAGAATCCATAGAGAGACAACATGTAGAAATCCAAAAGATTAACAATAAAATAACAGAATTAGACAACACACTAGGAAGTCAGAGGAGCAGACTCGAGCAATTAGAATGCAGACTGGGACATCTGGAGGACCAGGGAATCAACACCAACATAGCTGAAAAAAAATCAGATAAAAGAATTAAAAAAAATGAAGAAACCCTAAGAATTATGTGGGACTCTATCAAGAAGGATAACCTGCGGGTGATTGGAGTCCCAGAACAGGGAGGGGGGACAGAAAACACAGAGAAAATAGTTGAAGAACTTCTGACAGAAAACTTCCCTGACATCATGAAAGACGAAAGGATATCTATCCAAGATGCTCATCGAACCCCATTTAAGATTGATACAAAAAGAAAAACACCGAGACATATTATCATCAAACTCACCAAAACCAAAGATAAACAGAAAATTTTAAAAGCAGCCAGGGAGAAAAGAAAGGTTTCCTTCAAGGGAGAATCAGTAAGAATATGTTCTGACTACTCAGCAGAAACCATGCAGGCAAGAAGGGAATGGGACGACATATACAGAACACTGAAGGAGAAAAACTGCCAACCAAGGATCATATATCCAGCAAAACTCTCTCTGAAATATGAAGGTGAAATTAAGATATTTACAGACAAACACAAGTTTAGAGAATTTGCAAAAACCAAACCAAAGCTACAAGAAATACTAAAGGATATTGTTTGGTCAGAGAACCAATAATATCAGATATCAGCACAACACAAGGTCACAAAACAGAACGTCCTGATATCAACTCAAATAGGGAAATCACAAAAACAAACAAATTAAGATTAATTAAAAAAAAAAATACACATAACAGGGAATCATGGAAGTCAATAGGTAAAAGATCACAATAATCAAAAAGAGGGACTAAATACAGGAGGCATTGAACTGCCATATGGAGAGTGATACAAGGCGATATAGAACAATACAAGTTAGGTTTTTACTTAGAAAAATAGGGGTATATAATGAGGTAACCACAAAAAGGTATAACAACTCTATAACTCAAGACAAAAACCAAGAAAAACGTAACGACTCAACTAACATAAAGTCAAACACTATGAAAGTGAGGATCTCACAATTTACTAAGAAAAACGCCTCAGCACAAAAAAGTATGTGGAAAAATGAAATTGTCAACAACACACATAAAAAGGCATCAAAATGACAACACTAAAAACTTATTTATCTATAATTACGCTGAATGTAAATGGACTAAATGCACCAATAAAGAGACAGAGAGTCACAGACTGGATAAAGAAACACGATCCATCTATATGCTGCCTACAAGAGACACACCTTAGACTTAGAGACACAAACAAACTAAAACTCAAAGGATGGAAAAAAGTATATCAAGCAAACAATAAGCAAAAAAGAAGAGGAGTAGCAATATTAATTTCTGACAAAATAGACTTTAGACTTAAATCCACCACAAAGGATAAAGAAGGACACTATATAATGATAAAAGGGACAATTGATCAGGAAGACATAACCATATTAAATATTTATGCACCCAATGACAGGGCTGCAAGATACGTAAATCAAATTTTAACAGAATTGAAAAGCAAGATCGATACCTCCACAATTATAGTAGGAGACTTCAACACACCACTTTCGGAGAAGGACAGGACATCCAGTAAGAAGCTCAACAGAGACACGGAAGATCTACTTACAACAATCAACCAACTTGACCTCATTGACTTATACAGAACTCTCCACCCAACTGCTGCAAAATATACTTTTTTTTCTAGCGCACATGGAACATTCTCTAGAATAGACCACATATTAAGTCATAAAACAAACCTTTGCAGAGTCCAAAACATCGAAATATTACAAAGCATCTTCTCAGACCACAAGGCAATAAAACTAGAGATCAATAACAGAAGAACGAGGGAAAAGAAATCAAATACTTGGAAAATGAACAATACCCTCCTGAAAAAAGACTGGGTTATAGAAGACATCAAGGAGGGAATAAGGAAATTCATAGAAAGCAACGAGAATGAAAATACTTCCTATCAAAACCTCTGGGACACAGCAAAAGCAGTGCTCAGAGGTCAATTTATATCAATAAATGCACACATACAAAAAGAAGAAAGAGCCAAAATCAGAGAACTGTCCCTACAACTTGAACAAATAGAAAGTGAGCAACAAAAGAATCCATCAGGCACCAGAAGAAAACAAATAATAAAAATTAGAGCTGAACTAAATGAATTAGAGAACAGAAAAACAATCGAAAGAATTAACAAAGCCAAAAGCTGGTTCTTTGAAAAAATTAACAAAATTGATAAACCATTGGCTAGACTGACTAAAGAAATACAGGAAAGGAAACAAATAACCCGAATAAGAAATGAGAAGGACCACATCACAACAGAACCAAATGAAATTAAAAGAATCATTTCAGATTATTATGAAAAATTGTACTCTAACAAATTTGAAAACCTAGAAGAAATGGATGAATTCCTGGAAAAACACTACCTACCTAAACTAACACATTCAGAAGTAGAACAACTAAATAGACCCATAACAAAAAAAGAGATTGAAACGGTAATCAAAAAACTCCCAACAAAAAAAAGTCCTGGCCCGGACGGCTTCACTGCAGAGTTCTACCAAATTTTCAGAGAAGAGTTAACACCACTACTACTAAAGGTATTCCAAAGCATAGAAAATGACGGAATACTACCCAACTCATTCTATGAAGCCACCATCTCCCTGATACCAAAACCAGGTAAAGACATTACAAAAAAAGAAAATTATAGACCTATATCCCTCATGAACATTGATGCAAAAATCCTCAACAAAATTCTAGCCAATAGAATCCAACGACACATCAAAAAAATAATTCACCCTGATCAAGTGGGATTTATACCAGGTATGCAAGGCTGGTTTAATATCAGAAAAACCATTAATGTAATCCATCACATAAATAAAACAAAAGACAAAAACCACATGATCTTATCAATTGATGCAGAAAAGGCATTTGACAAAGTCCAACACCCATTCATGATAAAAACTCTTACCAAAATAGGAATTGAAGGAAAATTCCTCAACATAATAAAGGGCATCTATGCAAAGCCAACAGCCAATATCACTCTAAATGGAGAGAACCTGAAAGCATTTCCCTTGAGAACGGGAACCAGACAAGGATGCCCTTTATCACCGCTCTTATTCAACATCGTGTTGGAAGTCTTAGCCAGGGCAATCAGGCTAGACAAAGAAATAAAAGGTATCCGGATTGGCAAGGAAGAAGTAAAGTTATCACTATTTGCAGATGACATGATTATATACACAGAAAACCCTAAGGAATCCTCCAGAAAACTACTGAAACTAATAGAAGAGTTTGGCAGAGTCTCAGGTTATAAAATAAACATACAAAAATCACTTGGATTCCTCTACATCAACAAAAAGAACACCGAAGAGGAAATAACCAAATCAATACCATTCACAGTAGCCCCCAAGAAGATAAGATACTTAGGAATAAATCTTACCAAGGATGTAAAAGACCTATACAAAGAAAACTACAAAGCTCTACTACAAGAAATTCAAAAGGACATACTTAAGTGGAAAAACATACCTTGCTCATGGATAGGAAGACTTAACATAGTAAAAATGTCTATTCTACCAAAAGCCATCTATACATTTAACGCACTTCCGATCCAAATTCCAATGTCATATTTTAAGGGGATAGAGAAACAAATCACCAATTTCATATGGAAGGGAAAGAAGCCCCGGATAAGCAAAGCACTACTGAAAAAGAAGAAGAAAGTGGGAGGCCTCACCTTACCTGACTTCAGAACCTATTATACAGCCACAGTAGTCAAAACAGCCTGGTATTGGTACAACAACAGACACATAGACCAATGGAACAGAATTGAGAACCCAGACATAGATCCATCCATGTATGAGCAGCTGATATTTGACAAAGGACCAGTGTCAATTAACTGGGGAAAAGACAGCCTTTTTAACAAATGGTGCTGGCATAACTGGATATCCATTTGCAAAAAAATGAAACAGGACCCATACCTCACACCATGCACAAAAACTAACTCCAAGTGGATCAAAGACCTAAACATAAAGACTAAAACGATAAAGATCATGGAAGAAAAAATTGGGACAACCCTAGGAGCCCTAATACAAGGTATAAACAGAATACAAAACATTACCAAAAATGATGAAGAGAAACCCGATAACTGGGAGCTCCTAAAAATCAAACACCTATGCTCATCTAAAGACTTCACCAAAAGAGTAAAAAGACCACCTACAGATTGGGAAAGAATTTTCAGCTATGACATCTCCGACCAGCGCCTGATCTCTAAAATCAACATGATTCTGTCAAAACTCAACCACAAAAAGACAAACAACCCAATCAAGAAGTGGGCAAAGGATATGAACACACATTTCTCTAAAGAAGATATTCAGGCAGCCAACAGATACATGAGAAAATGCTCTCGATCATTAGCCATTAGAGAAATGCAAATTAAAACTACGATGAGATTCCATCTCACACCAGCAAGGCTGGCATTAATCCAAAAAACACAAAATAATAAATGTTGGAGAGGCTGCGGAGAGATTGGAACTCTCATACACTGCTGGTGGGAATGTAAAATGGTACAACCACTTTGGAAATCTATCTGGCGTTATCTTAAACAGTTAGAAATAGAACTACCATACAACCCAGAAATCCCACTCCTCGGAATATACCCTAGAGATACAAGAGCCTTCATACAAACAGATATATGCACACCCATGTTTATTGCAGCTCTGTTTACAATAGCAAAAAGTTGGAAGCAACCAAGGTGTCCATCAACGGATGAATGGGTAAATAAATTGTGGTATATTCACACAATGGAATACTACGCATCGATAAAGAACAGTGACGAATCTCTGAAACATTTCACAACATGGAGGAACCTGGAAGGCATTATGCTGAGCGAAATGAGTCAGAGGCAAAAGGACAAATATTGTATAAGACCACTATTATAAGATCTTGAGAAATAGTAAACCTGAGAAGAACACATACTTTTGTGGTTACGAGGGGGGGAGGGAGGGAGGGTGGGAGAGGGTTTTTTATTGATTAATCAGTAGATAAGAACTGCTTTAGGTGAAGGGAAAGACAACACTCAATACATGGAAGGTCAGCTCAATTGGACTGGACCAAAAGCAAAGAAGTTTCCGGGATAAAATGAATGCTTCAAAGGTCAGCGGAGCAAGCGCGGGGGTCTGGGGAACATGGTTTGCGGGGACTTCTAAGTCAATTGGCAAAATAATTCTACTATGAAATCATTCTGCATCCCGCTTTGAAATGTGGCGTCTGGGGTCTTAAATGCTAACAAGCAGCCATCTAAGATGCAGCAATTGGTCTCAACCCACCTGGAGCAAAGGAAAATGAAGAACACCAAGCCCACATGACAACTAAGAGCCCAAGAGACAGAAAGGGCCACATGAACCAGAGACCTACATCATCCTGAGACCAGAAGAACTAGTTGGTGCCCGGCCACAATCGATGACTGCCCTGACAGGGAGCTCAGCAGAGGACCCCTGAGGGAGCAGGAGAGCAGTGGGATGCAGACCCCAAATTCTCATAAGAAGACCAAACTTAATGGTCTGACTGAGACTGGAGGAATCCCGGCGGTCATGCTCTCCAGACCTCCTGTTGACACAGGACAGGAACCATCCCTGAAGACAACTCATCAGACATGAAAGGGACTGGTCAGCGGGTGGGAGAGAGACGCTGATGAAGAGTGAGCTAATTATATCAGGTGTACACTTGAGATTGTGTTGGCAACTCTTGTCTGGAGGGGGGATGGGAGGATAGAGAGAGAGGGAAGCCGGCAAAATTGTCAAGAAAGGAGAGACTGAAAGGGCTGACTCAAGACGGGGAGAGTAAGTGGGAGTAGGGAGTGAGATGTATGTAAACTTATATGTGACAGACTGATTGGATTTGTAAACGTTCACTTGAAGCTTAATAAAAATTATTATAAAAAAAAAAAAAAAAAAAAAAAGAAACAACCCTAACCCCCTAACAACAAACAACACTAACCCCCTAACAACAAACAACCCTAACCCCTAAAAACCAAAAACACTAACCCACTAACAACAAACAACCCTAACCCACTAACAACAAACCACCCTAACACCCTAACCACAAACAACACTAACCCCCTAACCACAAACAACCCTAACCCCCTAACAACAAACAATCCTAACCCCCGAACAACCAACAACACTAACCCCCTAACCACAGTAAACACTAACACCCTAACAACAAAAACCACTAAACCCCAACAAGAAACAACCCTAAACCCCTAACAAAAAACAACACTAACCCCCTAACAAAAAGCAACCCTAACCAAACAACAAAAAACCCTAACCCACTAACAACAAACAACACGAACACCCTAACAACAAACAACCCTAACCCCCTAACAACAAACAACACTAAACCTCTAACATCAAAGAACACTAACACCCTAACAACAAACAACCCTAACCCCCTAACAACAAACACTAACCCCGAAACAACAAACAACCCTAACCCCTGAAAACCAAAAACACTAACCCACTAACAACAAACAACCCTAACCCACTAACAACAAACAACCCTAACACCCTAACAACAAACAACACTAACACCCTAACAACAAAAACCACTAAACCCCGACAAGAAACAACCCAAAACCCCTAACAACAAACACTAACCCCCTAACAACAAACAACACTAAACCCCTAACAAGAAACTACCCTAACCCCGTAACAACAAACAACCCTAACCCCCAAACAACAAACAACCCTAACCCCCTAACAACAAACAATCCTAACCCCCGAACAACCAACAACACTAACCCCCTAACCAAAATAAACACTAACACCCGAACAACAAAAACCACTAAACTCCAACAAGAAACAACCCTAAACCCCTAACAACAAAAAACACTAACCCCCTAACAACAAACAACCCTAACCAAACAACAAACAAACCTAACCCACTAACATCAAACAACACTAAGACCCTAACGACAAACAACCCTAACCCCCAAACAACAAACAACACTAACACCCTAACAACAAACAACCCTAACCCCCTAACAAACAACACTAACCCCCTAACAACAAACAACCCTAAACCCCTAACATCAAAGAACACTAACACCCTAACAACAAACAACCCTAACCCCCTAACAACAAACACTAACCCCCAAACAACAAACAACCCTAACCCCTGAAAACCAAAAACACTAAACCACTAACAACAAACAACCCTAACCCACTAACAACAAACAACCCTAACACCCTAAAAACAAACAACACTAAACCCCTAACAACACAAAACACTAACACCCTAACAACAAACAACACTAACACCCTAACAACAAAAACCACTAAACCCCAACAAGAAACAACCCTAAACCCCTAACAACAAACAACACTAACCCCCTAACAACAAACAACCCTAACCCCTAAAAACCAAAAACACTAACCCACTAACAACAAACAACCCTAACCCACTAACAACAAACAACCCTAACACCCTAACCACAAACAACACTAACCCCCTAACAACAAACAACCCTAACCCCCTAACAACAAACAATCCTAACCCCCGAACAACCAACAACACTAACCCCCTAACCACAGTAAACACTAACACCCTAACAACAAAAACCACTAAACTCCAACAAGAAACAACCCTAAACCCCTAACAACAAACAACACTAACGCCCTAACAACAAACAACCCTAAGCAAACAACAAACAAACCTAACCCACTAAAAACAAACAACACTAACACCCTAACAACAAACACCCCTAACCCCCTAACAACAAACAACACTAACCCCCTAACAACAAACAACCCTAAACTCCTAACATCAAAGAACACTAACACCCTAACAACAAAAAACACTAACCCCCTAAAAACAAACACTAACCCCCAAACAACAAACAACCGTAACCCCTAAAAACCAAAAACACTAACCCACTAACAACAAACAACCCTAAACCACTAACAACAAACAACCCTAACACCCTAACAACAAACAACACTAACCCCCTAACAACAAACAACCCTAAACCCCTAACATCAAACAACACTATCCCCCTAACAACAAACAACCCTAAACCCCTAACATCAAAGAACACTAACACCCTAACAACAAACAACCCTAACCCCCTAACAACAAACGCTAACCCCCAAACAACAAACAACCGTAACCCCTAAAAACCAAAAACACTAACCCACTAACAACAAACAACCCTAACCCACTAACAACAAACAACCCTAACACCCTAACCACAAACAACACTAACCCCCTAACAACAAACAACCCTAACCCCCAACAACAAACAATCCTAACCCCCGAACAACCAACAACACTAACCCCCTAACCACAGTAAACACTAACACCCTAACAACAAAAACCACTAAACCCCAACAAGAAACAACCCTAAACCCCTAACAACAAACAACACTAACCCCCTAACAACATACAACCCTAACCAAACAACAAAAAACCCTAACCCGCTAACAACAAACAACACTAACACCCTAAAAACAAACAACCTTAACCCCCTAACAACAAACAACACTAGCACCCTAACAACAAACAACCCTAACCCCCTAACAACAAACAACCCTAAACCTCTAACATCAAAGAACACTAACACCCTAACAACAAACAACCCTAACCCCCTAACAACAAACACTAACTCCCAAACAACAAACAACCCTAACCCCTGAAAACCAAAAACACTAACCCACTAACAACAAACAACCCTAACCCACTAACAACAAACAACCCTAACACCCTAACAACAAACAACACTAACCCCCTAACAACAAACAACCCTAAACCCCTAACATCAAACAACACTAACCCCCTAACAACACAAAACACTAGCACCCTAACAACAACCAACCCTAACCCCTAAGAACAAACAACACTAACGCCCTAAGAACAAACAACACTAACCCCCAGCAACGAACAATACTAAACCCCTAACAACACAAAACCTAACCCCTTATCAACAAACAACCCTAACCCACTAACAACAAACAACCCTAACACCCTAACAACAAGCAACACTAACCCCCTAACAACAAACAACCCTAAGCCACTAACATCAAACATCACTAACCCCCTAACAACACAAAACACTAACACCCTAACAACAAACAACACTAACACCCTAACAACAAAAACCACTAAACCCCGACAAGAAACAACCCTAAACCCCTAACAACAAACACTAACCCCCTAACAACAAACAACACTAAACCCCTAACAAGAAACTACCCTAACCCCGTAACAACAAACAACCCTAACCCCCAAACAACAAACAACCCTAACCCCCTAACAACAAACAATCCTAACCCCCGAACAACCAACAACACTAACCCCCTAACCAAAATAAACACTAACACCCGAACAACAAAAACCACTAAACCCCAACAAGAAACAACCCTAAACCCCTAACAACAAAAAACACTAACCCCCTAACAACAAACAACCCTAACCAAACAACAAACAAACCTAACCCACTAACATCAAACAACACTAAGACCCTAACGACAAACAACCCTAACCCCCAAACAACAAACAACACTAACACCCTAACAACAAACAACCCTAACCCCCTAACAAACAACACTAACCCCCAAACAACAAACAACCCTAACCCCTAAAAACCAAAAACACTAACCCACTAACAACAAACAACCCTAAACCACTAACAACAAACAACCCTAACACCCTAACAACAAACAACACTAACCCCTTAACAACAAACAACCCTAAACCCCTAACATCAAACAACACTATCCCCCAACAACAAACAACCCTAAACCCCTAACATCAAAGAACACTAACACCCTAACAACAAACAACCCTAACCCCCTAACAACAAACGCTAACCCCCAAACAACAAACAACCCTAACCCCTAAAAACCAAAAACACTAACCCACTAACAACAAACAACCCTAACCCACTAACAACAAACAACCCTAACACCCTAACCACAAACAACACTAACCCCCTAACAACAAACAACCCTAACCCCCAACAACAAACAATCCTAACCCCCGAACAACCAACAACACTAACCCCCTAACCACAGTAAACACTAACACCCTAACAACAAAAACCACTAAACCCCAACAAGAAACAACCCTAAACCCCTAACAACAAACAACACTATACCCTAACAACAAACAACCCTAACCAAACAACAAAAAACCCTAACCCACTAACAACAAACAACACTAACACCCTAACAACAAACAACCCTAACACCCTAACAACAAACAACACTAACACCCTAACAACAAACAACCCTAACCCCCTAACAACAAACAACACTAAACCCCTGACATCAAAGAACACTAACACCCTAACAACAAACAACCCTAACCCCCTAAAAACAAACACTATCCCCCAAACAACAAACAACCCTAACCCCTGAAAACCAAAAACACTAACCCACTAACAACAAACAACCCTAACCCACTAACAACAAACAACCCTAACACCCTAACAACAAACAACACTAACACCCTAACAACAAAAACCACTAAACCCCGACAAGAAACAACCCAAAACCCCTAACAACAAACACTAACCCCCTAACAACAAACAACACTAAACCCCTAACAAGAAACTACCCTAACCCCGTAACAACAAACAACCCTAACCCCCAAACAACAAACAACCCTAACCCCCTAACAACAAACAATCCTAACCCCCGAACAACCAACAACACTAACCCCCTAACCAAAATAAACACTAACACCCGAACAACAAAAACCACTAAACCCCAACAAGAAACAACCCTAAACCCCTAACAACAAAAAACACTAACCCCCTAACAACAAACAACCCTAACCAAACAACAAACAAACCTAACCCACTAACATCAAACAACACTAAGACCCTAACGACAAACAACCCTAACCCCCAAACAACAAACAACACTAACACCCTAACAACAAACAACCCTAACCCCCTAACAAACAACACTAACCCCCTAACAACAAACAACCCTAAACCCCTAACATCAAAGAACACTAACACCCTAACAACAAACAACCCTAACCCCCTAACAAAAAACACTAACCCCCAAACAACAAACAACCCTAACCCCTGAAAACCAAAAACACTAAACCACTAACAACAAACAACCCTAACCCACTAACAACAAACAACCCTAACACCCTAAAAACAAACAACACTAAACCCCTAACAACACAAAACACTAACACCCTAACAACAAACAACACTAACACCCTAACAACAAAAACCACTAAACCCCAACAAGAAACAACCCTAAACCCCTAACAACAAACAACACTAACCCCCTAACAACAAACAACCCTAACCCCTAAAAACCAAAAACACTAACCCACTAACAACAAACAACCCTAACCCACTAACAACAAACAACCCTAACACCCTAACCACAAACAACACTAACCCCCTAACAACAAACAACCCTAACCCCCTAACAACAAACAATCCTAACCCCCGAACAACCAACAACACTAACCCCCTAACCACAGTAAACACTAACACCCTAACAACAAAAACCACTAAACTCCAACAAGAAACAACCCTAAACCCCTAACAACAAACAACACTAACGCCCTAACAACAAACAACCCTAAGCAAACAACAAACAAACTTCACCCACTAAAAACAAACAACACTAACACCCTAACAACAAACACCCCTAACCCCCTAACAACAAACAACACTAACCCCCTAACAACAAACAACCCTAAACTCCTAACATCAAAGAACACTAACACCCTAACAACAAAAAACACTAACCCCCTAAAAACAAACACTAACCCCCAAACAACAAACAACCCTAACCCCTAAAAACCAAAAACACTAACCCACTAACAACAAACAACCCTAAACCACTAACAACAAACAACCCTAACACCCTAACAACAAACAACACTAACCCCCTAACAACAAACAACCCTAAACCCCTAACATCAAACAACACTATCCCCCTAACAACAAACAACCCTAAACCCCTAACATCAAAGAACACTAACACCCTAACAACAAACAACCCTAACCCCCTAACAACAAACGCTAACCCCCAAACAACAAACAACCGTAACCCCTAAAAACCAAAAACACTAACCCACTAACAACAAACAACCCTAACCCACTAACAACAAACAACCCTAACACCCTAACCACAAACAACACTAACCCCCTAACAACAAACAACCCTAACCCCCAACAACAAACAATCATAACCCCCGAACAACCAACAACACTAACCCCCTAAGCACAGTAAACACTAACACCCTAACAACAAGAACCACTAAACCCCAACAAGAAACAACCCTAAACCCCTAACAACAAACAACACTAACCCCCTAACAACATACAACCCTAACCAAACAACAAAAAACCCTAACCCGCTAACAACAAACAACACTAACACCCTAAAAACAAACAACCCTAACCCCCTAACAACAAACAACACTAACACCCTAACAACAAACAACCCTAACCCCCTAACAACAAACAACCCTAAACCTCTAACATCAAAGAACACTAACACCCTAACAACAAACAACCCTAACCCCCTAACAACAAACACTAACTCCCAAACAACAAACAACCCTAACCCCTGAAAACCAAAAACACTAACCCACTAACAACAAACAACCCTAACCCACTAACAACAAACAACCCTAACACCCTAACAACAAACAACACTAACCCCCTAACAACAAACAACCCTAAACCCCTAACATCAAACAACACTAACCCCCTAACAACACAAAACACTAGCACCCTAACAACAACCAACCCTAACCCCTAAGAACAAACAACACTAACGCCCTAAGAACAAACAACACTAACCCCCAGCAACGAACAATACTAAACCCCTAACAACACAAAACCTAACCCCTTATCAACAAACAACCCTAACCCACTAACAACAAACAACCCTAACACCCTAACAACAAGCAACACTAACCCCCTAACAACAAACAACCCTAAACCACTAACATCAAACATCACTAACCCCCTAACAACACAAAACACTAACACCCTAACAACAAACAACACTAACACCCTAACAACAAAAACCACTCAACCCCGACAAGAAACAACCCTAAACCCCTAACAACAAACACAAAGCCCCTAACAACAAACAACACTAAACCCCTAACAAGAAACTACCCTAACCCCGTAACAACAAACAACCCTAACCCCCAAACAACAAACAACCCTAACCCCCTAACAACAAACAATCCTAACCCCGAACAACCAACAACACTAACCCCCTAACCAAAATAAACAATAACACCCGAACAACAAAAACCACTAAACCCCAACAAGAAACAACCCTAAACCCCTAACAATAAAAAACACTAACCCCCTAACAACAAACAACCCTAACCAAACAACAAACAAACCTAACCCACTAATATCAAACAACACTAAGACCCTAACGACAAACAACCCTAACCCCCAAACAACAAACAACACTAACACCCTAAAAACAAACAACCCTAACCCCCTAACAAACAACACTAACCCCCTAACAACAAACAACCCTAAACCCCTAACATCAAAGAACACTAACACCCTAACAACAAACAACCCTAACCCCCTAACAACAAACACTAACCCCCAAACAACAAACAACCCTAACCCCTGAAAACCAAAAACACTAAACCACTAACAACAAACAACCCTAACCCACTAACAACAAACAACCCTAACACCCTAAAAACAAACAACACTAAACCCCTAACAACACAAAACACTAACACCCTAACAACAAACAACACTAACACCCTAACAACAAAAACCACTAAACCCCAACAAGAAACAACCCTAAACCCCTAACAACAAACAACACTAACCCCCTAACAACAAACAACCCTAACCCCTAAAAACCAAAAACACTAACCCACTAACAACAAACAACCCTAACCCACTAACAACAAACAACCCTAACACCCTAACCACAAACAACACTAACCCCCTAACAACAAACAACCCTAACCCCCTAACAACAAACAATCCTAACCCCCGAACAACCAACAACACTAACCCCCTAACCACAGTAAACACTAACACCCTAACAACAAAAACCACTAAACCCCAACAAGAAACAACCCTAAACCCCTAACAACAAACAACACTAACCCCCTAACAACAAACAACCCTAACCAAACAACAAAAAACCCTAACCCACTAACAACAAACAACACTAACACCCTAACAACAAACAACCCTAACACCCTAACAACAAACAACACTAACACCCTAACAACAAACAACCCTAACCCCCTAACAACAAACAACCCTAAACCCCTGACATCAAAGAACACTAGCACCCTAACAACAAACAACACTAACCCCCTAACAACAAACAACCCTAAACCCCTAACATCAAAGAACACTAACACCCTAACAACAAACAACCCTAACCCCCTAACAACAAACACTAACCCCCAAACAACAAACAACCCTAACCCCCTAACAACAAACAATCCTAACCCCCGAACAACCAACAACACTAACCCCCTAACCACAGTAAACACTAACACCCTAACAACAAAAACCACTAAACCCCAACAAGAAACAACCCTAAACCCCTAACAACAAACAACACTAACCCCCTAACAACAAACAACCCTAACCAAACAACAAAAAACCCTAACCCACTAACAACAAACAACACTAACACGCTAACAACAAACAACCCTAACCCCCTAACAACAAACAACCCTAACCCCCTAACAACAAACACTAACTCCCAAACAACAAACAACCCTAACCCCTGAAAACCAAAAACACTAACCCACTAACAACAAACAACCCTAACCCACTAACAACAAACAACCCTAACACCCTAACAACAAACAACACTAACCCCCTAACAACAAACAACCCTAAACCCCTAACATCAAACAACACTAACCCCCTAACAACACAAAACACTAGCACCCTAACAACAACCAACCCTAACCCCTAAGAACAAACAACACTAACGCCCTAAGAACAAACAACACTAACCCCCAGCAACGAACAATACTAAACCCCTAACAACACAAAACCTAACCCCTTATCAACAAACAACCCTAACCCACTAACAACAAACAACCCTAACACCCTAACAACAAGCAACACTAACCCCCTAACAACAAACAACCCTAAACCACTAACATCAAACATCACTAACCCCCTAACAACACAAAACACTAACACCCTAACAACAAACAACACTAACACCCTAACAACAAAAACCACTAAACCCCGACAAGAAACAACCCTAAACCCCTAACAACAAACACAAAGCCCCTAACAACAAACAACACTAAACCCCTAACAAGAAACTACCCTAACCCCGTAACAACAAACAACCCTAACCCCCAAACAACAAACAACCCTAACCCCCTAACAACAAACAATCCTAACCCCGAACAACCAACAACACTAACCCCCTAACCAAAATAAACAATAACACCCGAACAACAAAAACCACTAAACCCCAACAAGAAACAACCCTAAACCCCTAACAATAAAAAACACTAACCCCCTAACAACAAACAACCCTAACCAAACAACAAACAAACCTAACCCACTAATATCAAACAACACTAAGACCCTAACGACAAACAACCCTAACCCCCAAACAACAAACAACACTAACACCCTAAAAACAAACAACCCTAACCCCCTAACAAACAACACTAACCCCCTAACAACAAACAACCCTAAACCCCTAACATCAAAGAACACTAACACCCTAACAACAAACAACCCTAACCCCCTAACAACAAACACTAACCCCCAAACAACAAACAACCCTAACCCCTGAAAACCAAAAACACTAAACCACTAACAACAAACAACCCTAACCCACTAACAACAAACAACCCTAACACCCTAAAAACAAACAACACTAAACCCCTAACAACACAAAACACTAACACCCTAACAACAAACAACACTAACACCCTAACAACAAAAACCACTAAACCCCAACAAGAAACAACCCTAAACCCCTAACAACAAACAACACTAACCCCCTAACAACAAACAACCCTAACCCCTAAAAACCAAAAACACTAACCCACTAACAACAAACAACCCTAACCCACTAACAACAAACAACCCTAACACCCTAACCACAAACAACACTAACCCCCTAACAACAAACAACCCTAACCCCCTAACAACAAACAATCCTAACCCCCGAACAACCAACAACACTAACCCCCTAACCACAGTAAACACTAACACCCTAACAACAAAAACCACTAAACCCCAACAAGAAACAACCCTAAACCCCTAACAACAAACAACACTAACCCCCTAACAACAAACAACCCTAACCAAACAACAAAAAACCCTAACCCACTAACAACAAACAACACTAACACCCTAACAACAAACAACCCTAACACCCTAACAACAAACAACACTAACACCCTAACAACAAACAACCCTAACCCCCTAACAACAAACAACCCTAAACCCCTGACATCAAAGAACACTAGCACCCTAACAACAAACAACACTAACCCCCTAACAACAAACAACCCTAAACCCCTAACATCAAAGAACACTAACACCCTAACAACAAACAACCCTAACCCCCTAACAACAAACACTAACCCCCAAACAACAAACAACCCTAACCCCCTAACAACAAACAATCCTAACCCCCGAACAACCAACAACACTAACCCCCTAACCACAGTAAACACTAACACCCTAATAACAAAAACCACTAAACCCCAACAAGAAACAACCCTAAACCCCTAACAACAAACAACACTAACCCCCTAACAACAAACAACCCTAACCAAACAACAAAAAACCCTAACCCACTAACAACAAACAACACTAACACGCTAACAACAAACAACCCTAACCCCCTAACAACAAACAACACTAACACCCTAACAACAAACAACCCTAACCCCCTAACAACAAACAACCCTAAACCCCTGACATCAAAGAACACTAGCACCCTAACAACAAACAACCCTAACCCCCTAACAACAAACACTAACCCCCAAACAACAAACAACCCTAACCCCTGAAAACCAAAAACACTAACCCACTAACAACAAACAAACCTAACCCACTAACAACAAACAACCCTAACACCCTAACAACAAACAACACTAACCCCCTAATAACAAACAACCCTAAACCCCTAACATCAAACAACACTACACCCTAACAACACAAAACACTAACACCCTAACAACAACCAACCCTAACCCCTAAGAACAAACAACACTAACGCCCTAAGAACAAACAACACTAACCCCAGCAACGAACAATACTAAACCCCTAACAACACAAAACCTAAACCCTTATCAACAAACAACCCAAACCCACTAACAAAAAACAACCCTAACACCCTAACAACAAGCAACACTAACCCCCTAACAACAAACAACCCTAAACCACTAACATCAAACATCACTAACCCCCTAACAACACAAAACACTAACACCCTAACAACAAACAACACTAACACCCTAACAACAAAAACCACTAAACCCCAACAAGAAACAACCCTAAACCCCTAACAACAAACACAAAGCCCCTAACAACAAACAACACTAAACCTCTAACAAGAAACTACCCTAACCCCGTAACAACAAACAACACTAACCCCGTAACAACAAACAACCCTAACCCCCAAACAACAAACAACCCTAACCCCCTAACAACAAACACTAACTCCCAAACAACAAACAACCCTAACCCCTGAAAACCAAAAACACTAACCCACTAACAACAAACAACCCTAACCCACTAACAACAAACAACCCTAACACCCTAACAACAAACAACACTAACCCCCTAACAACAAACAACCCTAAACCCCTAACATCAAACAACACTAACCCCCTAACAACACAAAACACTAGCACCCTAACAACAACCAACCCTAACCCCTAAGAACAAACAACACTAACGCCCTAAGAACAAACAACACTAACCCCCAGCAACGAACAATACTAAACCCCTAACAACACAAAACCTAACCCCTTATCAACAAACAACCCTAACCCACTAACAACAAACAACCCTAACACCCTAACAACAAGCAACACTAACCCCCTAACAACAAACAACCCTAAACCACTAACATCAAACATCACTAACCCCCTAACAACACAAAACACTAACACCCTAACAACAAACAACACTAACACCCTAACAACAAAAACCACTAAACCCCGACAAGAAACAACCCTAAACCCCTAACAACAAACACTATCCCCCTAACAACAAACAACCCTAAACCCCTAACATCAAAGAACACTAACACCCTAACAACAAACAACCCTAACCCCCTAACAACAAACGCTAACCCCCAAACAACAAACAACCGTAACCCCTAAAAACCAAAAACACTAACCCACTAACAACAAACAACCCTAACCCACTAACAACAAACAACCCTAACACCCTAACCACAAACAACACTAACCCCCTAACAACAAACAACCCTAACCCCCAACAACAAACAATCCTAACCCCCGAACAACCAACAACACTAACCCCCTAACCACAGTAAACACTAACACCCTAACAACAAAAACCACTAAACCCCAACAAGAAACAACCCTAAACCCCTAACAACAAACAACACTAACCCCCTAACAACATACAACCCTAACCAAACAACAAAAAACCCTAACCCGCTAACAACAAACAACACTAACACCCTAAAAACAAACAACCCTAACCCCCTAACAACAAACAACACTAACACCCTAACAACAAACAACCCTAACCCCCTAACAACAAACAACCCTAAACCTCTAACATCAAAGAACACTAACACCCTAACAACAAACAACCCTAACCCCCTAACAACAAACACTAACTCCCAAACAACAAACAACCCTAACCCCTGAAAACCAAAAACACTAACCCACTAACAACAAACAACCCTAACCCACTAACAACAAACAACCCTAACACCCTAACAACAAACAACACTAACCCCCTAACAACAAACAACCCTAAACCCCTAACATCAAACAACACTAACCCCCTAACAACACAAAACACTAGCACCCTAACAACAACCAACCCTAACCCCTAAGAACAAACAACACTAACGCCCTAAGAACAAACAACACTAACCCCCAGCAACGAACAATACTAAACCCCTAACAACACAAAACCTAACCCCTTATCAACAAACAACCCTAACCCACTAACAACAAACAACCCTAACACCCTAACAACAAGCAACACTAACCCCCTAACAACAAACAACCCTAAACCACTAACATCAAACATCACTAACCCCCTAACAACACAAAACACTAACACCCTAACAACAAACAACACTAACACCCTAACAACAAAAACCACTAAACCCCGACAAGAAACAACCCTAAACCCCTAACAACAAACACTAACCCCCTAACAACAAACAACACTAAACCCCTAACAAGAAACTACCCTAACCCCGTAACAACAAACAACCCTAACCCCCAAACAACAAACAACCCTAACCCCCTAACAACAAACAATCTTAACCCCCGAACAACCAACAACACTAACCCCCTAACCAAAATAAACACTAACACCCGAACAACAAAAACCACTAAACCCCAACAAGAAACAACCCTAAACCCCTAACAACAAAAAACACTAACCCCCTAACAACAAACAACCCTAACCAAACAACAAACAAACCTAACCCACTAACATCAAACAACACTAAGACCCTAACGACAAACAACCCTAACCCCCAAACAACAAACAACACTAACACCCTAACAACAAACAACCCTAACCCCCTAACAAACAACACTAACCCCCTAACAACAAACAACCCTAAACCCCTAACATCAAAGAACACTAACACCCTAACAACAAACAACCCTAACCCCCTAACAACAAACACTAACCCCCAAACAACAAACAACCCTAACCCCTGAAAACCAAAAACACTAAACCACTAACAACAAACAACCCTAACCCACTAACAACAAACAACCCTAACACCCTAAAAACAAACAACACTAAACCCCTAACAACACAAAACACTAACACCCTAACAACAAACAACACTAACACCCTAACAACAAAAACCACTAAACCCCAACAAGAAACAACCCTAAACCCCTAACAACAAACAACACTAACCCCCTAACAACAAACAACCCTAACCCCTAAAAACCAAAAACACTAACCCACTAACAACAAACAACCCTAACCCACTAACAACAAACAACCCTAACACCCTAACCACAAACAACACTAACCCCCTAACAACAAACAACCCTAACCCCCTAACAACAAACAATCCTAACCCCCGAACAACCAACAACACTAACCCCCTAACCACAGTAAACACTAACACCCTAACAACAAAAACCACTAAACTCCAACAAGAAACAACCCTAAACCCCTAACAACAAACAACACTAACGCCCTAACAACAAACAACCCTAAGCAAACAACAAACAAACCTAACCCACTAAAAACAAACAACACTAACAACCTAACAACAAACACCCCTAACCCCCTAACAACAAACAACACTAACCCCCTAACAACAAACAACCCTAAACTCCTAACATCAAAGAACACTAACACCCTAACAACAAAAAACACTAACCCCCTAAAAACAAACACTAACCCCCAAACAACAAACAACCCTAACCCCTAAAAACCAAAAACACTAACCCACTAACAACAAACAACCCTAAACCACTAACAACAAACAACCTTAACACCCTAACAACAAACAACACTAACCCCCTAACAACAAACAACCCTAAACCCCTAACATCAAACAACACTATCCCCCAACAACAAACAACCCTAAACCCCTAACATCAAACAACACTAACCCCCTAACAACACAAAACACTAACCCCCTAACAACAAACAACACTAACTCCCTAACAACAAACAACCCTAAACCCCTAACATCAAAGAACACTAACACCCTAACAACAAACAACTCTAACCCCCTAACAACAAACACTAACCCCCAAACAACAAACAACCCTAACCCCCTAACAACAAACAACCCTAACCCCCGAACAACCAACAACACTAACCCCCTAACCACAGTAAACACTAACACCCTAACAACAAAAACCACTAAACCCCAACAAGAAACAACCCTAAACCCCTAACAACAAACAACACTAACCCCCTAACAACAAACAACCCTAACCAAACAACATAAAACCCTAACCCACTAACAACAAATAACACTAACACGCTAACAACAAACAACCCTAACCCCCTAACAACAAACAACACTAACACCCTAACAACAAACAACCCTAACCCCCTAACAACAAACAACCCTAAACCCCTGACATCAAAGAACACTAACACCCTAACAACAAACAACCCTAACCCCCTAACAACAAACACTAACCCCCAAACAACAAACAACCCTAACCCCTGAAAACCAAAAACACTAACCCACTAACAACAAACAAACCTAACCCACTAACAACAAACAACCCTAACACCCTAACAAAAAACAACACTAACCCCCTAATAACAAACAACCCTAAACCCCTAACATCAAACAACACTACACCCTAACAACACAAAACACTAACACCCTAACAACAACCAACCCTAACCCCTAAGAACAAACAACACTAACGCCCTAAGAACAAACAACACTAACCCCCAGCAACGAACAATACTAAACCCCTAACAACACAAAACCTAAACCCTTATCAACAAACAACCCTAACCCACTAACAAAAAACAACCCTAACACCCTAACAACAAGCAACACTAACCCCCTAACAACAAACAACCCTAAACCACTAACATCAAACATCACTAACCCCCTAACAACACAAAACACTAACACCCTAACAACAAACAACACTAACACCCTAACAACAAAAACCACTAAACCCCAACAAGAAACAACCCTAAACCCCTAACAACAAACACAAAGCCCCTAACAACAAACAACACTAAACCTCTAACAAGAAACTACCCTAACCCCGTAACAACAAACAACACTAACCCCGTAACAACAAACAACCCTAACCCCCAAACAACAAACAACCCTAACCCCCTAACAACAAACACTAACTCCCAAACAACAAACAACCCTAACCCCTGAAAACCAAAAACACTAACCCACTAACAACAAACAACCCTAACCCACTAACAACAAACAACCCTAACACCCTAACAACAAACAACACTAACCCCCTAACAACAAACAACCCTAAACCCCTAACATCAAACAACACTAACCCCCTAACAACACAAAACACTAGCACCCTAACAACAACCAACCCTAACCCCTAAGAACAAACAACACTAACGCCCTAAGAACAAACAACACTAACCCCCAGCAACGAACAATACTAAACCCCTAACAACACAAAACCTAACCCCTTATCAACAAACAACCCTAACCCACTAACAACAAACAACCCTAACACCCTAACAACAAGCAACACTAACCCCCTAACAACAAACAACCCTAAACCACTAACATCAAACATCACTAACCCCCTAACAACACAAAACACTAACACCCTAACAACAAACAACACTAACACCCTAACAACAAAAACCACTAAACCCCGACAAGAAACAACCCTAAACCCCTAACAACAAACACTATCCCCCTAACAACAAACAACCCTAAACCCCTAACATCAAAGAACACTAACACCCTAACAACAAACAACCCTAACCCCCTAACAAGAAACGCTAACCCCCAAACAACAAACAACCGTAACCCCTAAAAACCAAAAACACTAACCCACTAACAACAAACAACCCTAACCCACTAACAACAAACAACCCTAACACCCTAACCACAAACAACACTAACCCCCTAACAACAAACAACCCTAACCCCCAACAACAAACAATCCTAACCCCCGAACAACCAACAACACTAACCCCCTAACCACAGTAAACACTAACACCCTAACAACAAAAACCACTAAACCCCAACAAGAAACAACCCTAAACCCCTAACAACAAACAACACTAACCCCCTAACAACATACAACCCTAACCAAACAACAAAAAACCCTAACCCGCTAACAACAAACAACACTAACACCCTAACAACAAAAACCACTAAACCCCGACAAGAAACAACCCTAAACCCCTAACAACAAACACTAACCCCCTAACAACAAACAACACTAAACCCCTAACAAGAAACTACCCTAACCCCGTAACAACAAACAACCCTAACCCCCAAACAACAAACAACCCTAACCCCCTAACAACAAACAATCCTAACCCCCGAACAACCAACAACACTAACCCCCTAACCAAAATAATCACTAACACCCGAACAACAAAAACCACTAAACCCCAACAAGAAACAACCCTAAACCCCTAACAACAAAAAACACTAACCCCCTAACAACAAACAACCCTAACCAAACAACAAACAAACCTAACCCACTAACATCAAACAACACTAAGACCCTAACGACAAACAACCCTAACCCCCAAACAACAAACAACACTAACACCCTAACAACAAACAACCCTAACCCCCTAACAAACAACACTAACCCCCTAACAACAAACAACCCTAAACCCCTAACATCAAAGAACACTAACACCCTAACAACAAACAACCCTAACCCCCTAACAACAAACACTA
Source organism: Elephas maximus indicus (assembly GCF_024166365.1). Classification (NCBI taxonomy): domain Eukaryota; kingdom Metazoa; phylum Chordata; class Mammalia; order Proboscidea; family Elephantidae; genus Elephas; species Elephas maximus. The sequence goes on from NW_026060260.1 coordinate 528,284, forward strand.
ACCCCCAAACAACAAACAACCCTAACCCCTGAAAACCAAAAACACTAAACCACTAACAACAAACAACCCTAACCCACTAACAACAAACAACCCTAACACCCTAAAAACAAACAACACTAAACCCCTAACAACACAAAACACTAACACCCTAACAACAAACAACACTAACACCCTAACAACAAAAACCACTAAACCCCAACAAGAAACAACCCTAAACCCCTAACAACAAACAACACTAACCCCCTAACAACAAACAACCCTAACCCCTAAAAACCAAAAACACTAACCCACTAACAACAAACAACCCTAACCCACTAACAACAAACAACCCTAACACCCTAACCACAAACAACACTAACCCCCTAACAACAAACAACCCTAACCCCCTAACAACAAACAATCCTAACCCCCGAACAACCAACAACACTAACCCCCTAACCACAGTAAACACTAACACCCTAACAACAAAAACCACTAAACTCCAACAAGAAACAACCCTAAACCCCTAACAACAAACAACACTAACGCCCTAACAACAAACAACCCTAAGCAAACAACAAACAAACCTAACCCACTAAAAACAAACAACACTAACACCCTAACAACAAACACCCCTAACCCCCTAACAACAAACAACACTAACCCCCTAACAACAAACAACCCTAAACTCCTAACATCAAAGAACACTAACACCCTAACAACAAAAAACACTAACCCCCTAAAAACAAACACTAACCCACAAACAACAAACAACCCTAACCCCTAAAAACCAAAAACACAAACCCACTAACAACAAACAACCCTAAACCACTAACAACAAACAACCCTAACACCCTAACTACAAACAACACTAACCCCCTAACAACAAACAACCCTAAACCCCTAACATCAAACAACACTATCCCCCAACAACAAACAACCCTAAACCCCTAACATCAAACAACACTAACCCCCTAACAACAAACAACACTAACTCCCTAACAACAAACAACCCTAAACCCCTAACATCAAAGAACACTAACACCCTAACAACAAACAACCCTAACCCCCTAACAACAAACACTAACCCCCAAACAACAAACAACCCTAACCCCCTAACAACAAACAACCCTAACCCCCGAACAACCAACAACACTAACCCCCTAACCACAGTAAACACTAACACCCTAACAACAAAAACCACTAAACCCCAACAAGAAACAACCCTAAACCCCTAACAACAAACAACACTAACCCCCTAACAACAAACAACCCTAACCAAACAACAAAAAACCCTAACCCACTAACAACAAACAACACTAACACGCTAACAACAAACAACCCTAACCCCCTAACAACAAACAACACTAACACCCTAACAACAAACAACCCTAACCCCCTAACAACAAACAACCCTAAACCCCTGACATCAAAGAACACTAACACCCTAACAACAAACAACCCTAACCCCCTAACAACAAACACTAACCCCCAAACAACAAACAACCCTAACCCCTGAAAACCAAAAACACTAACCCACTAACAACAAACAAACCTAACCCACTAACAACAAACAACCCTAACACCCTAACAACAAACAACACTAACCCCCTAATAACAAACAACCCTAAACCCCTAACATCAAACAACACTACACCCTAACAACACAAAACACTAACACCCTAACAACAACCAACCCTAACCCCTAAGAACAAACAACACTAACGCCCTAAGAACAAACAACACTAACCCCCAGCAACGAACAATACTAAACCCCTAACAACACAAAACCTAAACCCTTATCAACAAACAACCCTAACCCACTAACAAAAAACAACCCTAACACCCTAACAACAAGCAACACTAACCCCCTAACAACAAACAACCCTAAACCACTAACATCAAACATCACTAACCCCCTAACAACACAAAACACTAACACCCTAACAACAAACAACACTAACACCCTAACAACAAAAACCACTAAACCCCAACAAGAAACAACCCTAAACCCCTAACAACAAACACAAAGCCCCTAACAACAAACAACACTAAACCTCTAACAAGAAACTACCCTAACCCCGTAACAACAAACAACACTAACCCCGTAACAACAAACAACCCTAACCCCCAAACAACAAACAACCCTAACCCCCTAACAACAAACACTAACTCCCAAACAACAAACAACCCTAACCCCTGAAAACCAAAAACACTAACCCACTAACAACAAACAACCCTAATCCACTAACAACAAACAACCCTAACACCCTAACAACAAACAACACTAACCCCCTAACAACAAACAACCCTAAACCCCTAACATCAAACAACACTAACCCCCTAACAACACAAAACACTAGCACCCTAACAACAACCAACCCTAACCCCTAAGAACAAACAACACTAACGCCCTAAGAACAAACAACACTAACCCCCAGCAACGAACAATACTAAACCCCTAACAACACAAAACCTAACCCCTTATCAACAAACAACCCTAACCCACTAAGAACAAACAACCCTAACACCCTAACAACAAGCAACACTAACCCCCTAACAACAAACAACCCTAAACCACTAACATCAAACATCACTAACCCCCTAACAACACAAAACACTAACACCCTAACAACAAACAACACTAACACCCTAACAACAAAAACCACTAAACCCCGACAAGAAACAACCCTAAACCCCTAACAACAAACACTATCCCCCTAACAACAAACAACCCTAAACCCCTAACATCAAAGAACACTAACACCCTAACAACAAACAACCCTAACCCCCTAACAACAAACGCTAACCCCCAAACAACAAACAACCGTAACCCCTAAAAACCAAAAACACTAACCCACTAACAACAAACAACCCTAACCCACTAACAACAAACAACCCTAACACCCTAACCACAAACAACACTAACCCCCTAACAACAAACAACCCTAACCCCCAACAACAAACAATCCTAACCCCCGAACAACCAACAACACTAACCCCCTAACCACAGTAAACACTAACACCCTAACAACAATAACCACTAAACCCCAACAACAAACAACCCTAAACCCCTAACAACAAACAACACTAACCCCCTAACAACATACAACCCTAACCAAACAACAAAAAACCCTAACCCGCTAACAACAAACAACACTAACACCCTAAAAACAAACAACCCTAACCCCTAACAACAAACAACACTAACACCCTAACAACAAACAACCCTAACCCCCTAACAACAAACAACCCTAAACCTCTAACATCAAAGAACACTAACACCCTAACAACAAACAACCCTAACCCCCTAACAACAAACACTAACTCCCAAACAACAAACAACCCTAACCCCTGAAAACCAAAAACACTAACCCACTAACAACAAACAACCCTAACCCACTAACAACAAACAACCCTAACACCCTAACAACAAACAACACAAACCCCCTAACAACAAACAACCCTAAACCCCTAACATCAAACAACACTAACCCCCTAACAACACAAAACACTAGCACCCTAACAACAACCAACCCTAACCCCTAAGAACAAACAACACTAACGCCCTAAGAACAAACAACACTAACCCCCAGCAACGAACAATACTAAACCCCTAACAACACAAAACCTAACCCCTTATCAACAAACAACCCTAACCCACTAACAACAAACAACCCTAACACCCTAACAACAAGCAACACTAACCCCCTAACAACAAACAACCCTAAACCACTAACATCAAACATCACTAACCCCCTAACAACACAAAACACTAACACCCTAACAACAAACAACACTAACACCCTAACAACAAAAACCACTAAACCCCGACAAGAAACAACCCTAAACCCCTAACAACAAACACTAACCCCCTAACAACAAACAACACTAAACCCCTAACAAGAAACTACCCTAACCCCGTAACAACAAACAACCCTAACCCCCAAACAACAAACAACCCTAACCCCCTAACAACAAACAATCCTAACCCCCGAACAACCAACAACACTAACCCCCTAACCAAAATAAACACTAACACCCGAACAACAAAAACCACTAAACCCCAACAAGAAACAACCCTAAACCCCTAACAACAAACAACACTAACCAAACAACAAACAAACCTAACCCACTAACATCAAACAACACTAAGACCCTAACGACAAACAACCCTAACCCCCAAACAACAAACAACACTAACACCCTAACAACAAACAACCCTAACCCCCTAACAAACAACACTAACCCCCTAACAACAAACAACCCTAAACCCCTAACATCAAAGAACACTAACACCCTAACAACAAACAACCCTAACCCCCTAACAACAAACACTAACCCCCAAACAACAAACAACCCTAACCCCTGAAAACCAAAAACACTAAACCACTAACAACAAACAACCCTAACCCACTAACAACAAACAACCCTAACACCCTAAAAACAAACAACACTAAACCCCTAACAACACAAAACACTAACACCCTAAAAACAAACAACACTAACACCCTAACAACAAAAACCACTAAACCCCAACAAGAAACAACCCTAAACCCCTAACAACAAACACAAAGCCCCTAACAACAAACAACACTAAACCTCTAACAAGAAACTACCCTAACCCCGTAACAACAAACAACACTAACCCCGTAACAACAAACAACCCTAACCCCCAAACAACAAACAACCCTAACCCCCTAACAACAAACAATCCTAACCCCCGAACAACCAACAACACTAACCCCCTAACCACAATAAACACTAACACCCGAACAACAAAAACCACTAAACCCCAACAAGAAACAACCCTAAACCCCTAACAACAAACAACCCTAACCCCCTAACAACAAACAACCCTAACCCCTAACATCAAAGAACACTAACACCCTAACAACAAACAACCCTAACCCCCTAACAACAAACACTAACCCCCAAACAACAAACAACCCTAACCCCTGAAAACCAAAAACACTACACCACTAAAAACAAACAACCCTAACCCACTAACAACAAACAACCCTAACACCCTAACAACAAACAACACTAACCCCCTAACAACAAACAACCCTAAACCCCTAACATCAAAAAAGACTAAACCCCTAACAACACAAAACACTAACACCCTAACAACAAACAACACTAACCCCCTAAAAACAAACAACCCTAACCCCCAAAACAACAAACAATCCTAACCCCCGAACAACCAACAACACTAACCCCCTAACCACAGTAAACACTAACACCCTAACAACAAAAACCACTAAACCCCAACAAGAAACAACCCTAAACCCCTAACAACAAACACTAACCCCCTAACAACAAACAACACTAAACCCCTAACAAGAAACTACCCTAACCCCGTAACAACAAACAACACTAACCCCGTAACAACAAACAACCCTAACCCCCAAACAACAAACAACACTAACCCCCTAACAACAAACAACCCTAAACCCCTAACATCAAACAACCCTAACCCCCTAACAACAAGCAACCCTAACCCCCTAACAACAAACACTAACCCCCAAACAACAAACAACCCTAAACCCCTAACATCAAACAACACTTACCCCCAAACAAAACAAAACACTAACACCCTAACAACAAACAATCCTAACCCCCGAACAACCAACAACACTAACCCCCTAACCACAATAAACACTAACACCCTAACAACAAAAACCACTAAACCCCAACAAGAAACAACCCTAAACCCCTAACAACAAACAACACTAACCCCCTAACAACAAACAACCTTAACCCCCTAACAGCAAACAACCCTAAACCCCTAACAACAAACAATCCTAACCCTCTAACAACCTACAACAATAACCCCCAACCACAAACAACACTAATCCCGTAAGAACAAACAACACTAACACCCTAACAACAAACAACCTTAGCCCCCTAACAACAAACACTAACCCCCAAACAACAAACAACCCTAACCCCTAAAAACCAAAAACACTAACCTACTAACAACAAACAACCCTAACCCACTAACAACAAACAACCGTAACCCCCTAACAACAAACAACCCTAAACCCCTAACATCAAACAACACTAACCCCCTAACAACACAAAACACTAACCCCCTAACAACAAACAACACTAACTCCCTAACAACAAACAACCCTAAACCCCTAACATCAAAGAACACTAACACCCTAACAACAAACAACCCTAACCCCCTAACAACAAACACTAACCCCCAAACAACAAACAACCCTAACCCCCTAACAACAAACAATCCTAACCCCCGAACAACCAACAACACTAACCCCCTAACCACAGTAAACACTAACACCCTAACAACAAAAACCACTAAACCCCAACAAGAAACAACCCTAAACCCCTAACAACAAACAACACTAACCCCCTAACAACAAACAACCCTAACCAAACAACAAAAAACCCTAACCCACTAACAACAAACAACACTAACACGCTAACAACAAACAACCCTAACCCCCTAACAACAAACAACACTAACACCCTAACAACAAACAACCCTAACCCCCTAACAACAAACAACCCTAAACCCCTGACATCAAAGAACACTAACACCCTAACAACAAACAACCCTAACCCCCTAACAACAAACACTAACCCCCAAACAACAAACAACCCTAACCCCTGAAAACCAAAAACACTAACCCACTAACAACAAACAAACCTAACCCACTAACAACAAACAACCCTAAACCCCTAACATCAAACAACACTACACCCTAACAACACAAAACACTAACACCCTAACAACCAACCCTAACCCCTAAGAACAAACAACACTAACGCCCTAAGAACAAACAACACTAACCCCCAGCAACGAACAATACTAAACCCCTAACAACACAAAACCTAAACCCTTATCAACAAACAACCCTAACCCACTAACAAAAAACAACCCTAACACCCTAACAACAAGCAACACTAACCCCCTAACAACAAACAACCCTAAACCACTAACATCAAACATCACTAACCCCCTAACAACACAAAACACTAACACCCTAACAACAAACAACACTAACACCCTAACAACAAAAACCACTAAACCCCAACAAGAAACAACCCTAAACCCCTAACAACAAACACAAAGCCCCTAACAACAAACAACACTAAACCTCTAACAAGAAACTACCCTAACCCCGTAACAACAAACAACGCTAACCCCGTAACAACAAACAACCCTAACCCCCAAACAACAAACAACCCTAACCCCCTAACAACAAACAATCCTAACCCCCGAACAACCAACAACACTAACCCCCTAACCACAATAAACACTAACACCCGAACAACAAAAACCACTAAACCCCAACAAGAAACAACCCTAAACCCTTAACAACAAAAAAAACTAACCCCCTAACAACAAACAAACCTAACCAAACAACAAACAAACCTAACCCACTAACAACAAACAACACTAACACCTAACGAAAAACAACCCTAACCCCCTAACAACAAACAACCGTAACCCCCTAACAACAAACAACCCTAACCCCCTAACAACAAACAACACTAACCCCCTAACAACAAACAACCCTAAACCCCTAACATCAAAGAACACTAACACCCTAACAACAAACAACCATAACCCCTTAACAACAAACACTAACCCCCAAACAACAAACAACCCTAACCCCTGAAAACCAAAAACACTACACCACTAACAACAAACAACCCTAACCCACTAACAACAAACAACCCTAACACCCTAACAACAAACAACACTAACCCCCTAACAACAAACAACCCTAAACCCCTAACATCAAACAACACTAAACCCCTAACAACACAAAACACTAACACCCTAACAACAAACAACACTAACACCCTAACAACAAAAACCACTAAACCCCAACAAGAAACAACCGTAAACCGCTAACAACCAACAACACTAACCCCCTAACAACAAACAACCCTAACCCCTAAAAACCAAAAACACTAAACCAGTAACAACAAACAACCCTAACCCACTAACAACAAACCACCCTAACACCCTGACCACAAACAACACTAACCCCCTAACAACAAACAACCCTAACCCCCTAACAACAAACAATCCTAACCCCCGAACAACCAACAACACTAACCCCCTAACCACAGTAAACACTAACACCCTAACAACAAAAACCACTAAACCCCAACAAGAAACAACCCTAAACCCCTAACAAAAAACAACACTAACCCCCTAACAACAAGCAACCCTAACCAAACAACAAAAAACACTAACCCACTAAAAACAAACAACACTAACACCCTAACAACAAACAACCCTAACCCCCTAACAACAAACAACACTAACACCCTAAAAACAAACAACCCTAACCCCCTAACAAGAAACAACACTAACCCCCTAACAACAAACAGCCCTAAACCCCTAACATCAAAGAACACTAACACCCTAACAACAAACAACTCTAACCCCCTAAGAACAAACACTAACACCCAAACAACAAACAACCCTAACCCCTAAAAACCAAAAACACTAACCCACTAACAACAAACAAACCTAAACCACTAGCAATAAACAACCCTAACAACCTAACAACAACCAACCCTAACCCCTAAGAACAAACAACACTAACGCCCTAAGAACAAACAACACTAACCCCCAGCAACGAACAATACTAAACCCCTAACAACACAAAACCTAACCCCTTATCAACAAACAACCCTAACCCACTAACAACAAACACCCCTAACACCCTAACAACAAACAACAATAAACCCCTAACAACAAACAACCCTAAACCCCTATACATCAAAGAACAATAACACCCTAACAACAAACAACCCTAGCCCCCTAACAACAAACACTAACCCCCAAACAACAAACAACCCTAACCCGTAAAAACCAAAAACACTAACTCACTAACAACAAACAACCCTAACCCACTAACAACAAACAACCCAAACCCCCTAACAACAAACAACCCTAAACCCCTAACAACAAACAACACTAACCCCCTAACAACACAAAACACTAACACCCTAACAACAAACAACACTAACACCCTAACAACAAAAACCACTAAACCCCAACAAGAAACAACCCTAAACCCCTAACAACAAACACTAACCCCCTAACAACAAACAACACTAAACCCCTAACAAGAAACTACCCTAACCCCGTAACAACAAACAACACTAACCCCGAAACAACAAACAACACTAACCTCCAAACAACAAACAACCCTAACCCCCTAACAACAAACAATCCTAACCCCCGAACAACCAACAACACTAACCCCCTAACCACAGTAAACACTAACACCCTAACAACAAAAACCACTAAACTCCAACAAGAAACAACCATAAACCCCTAACAACAAACAACACTAACGCCCTAACAACACACAACCCTAAGCAAACAACAAACAAACCTAACCCACTAACAACAAACAACACTAACACCCTAACAACAAACACCCCAACCCCCTAACAGCAAACAACACTAACACCCTAACAACAAACAACCCTAACCCCTAACAACAAACAACACTAACCCCCTAACAACAAACAACAATAAACCCCTAACATCAAAGAACACTAACACCCTAACAACAAACAACCCTAACCCCCTAACAACAAACACTAACCCCCAAACAACAAACAACCCTAACCAATAAAAACCAAAAACACTAACCCACTAAGAACAAACAACCCTAACCCACTAACAACAAACAACCCTAACACCCTAACCACAAACAACACTAACCCCCTAACAACAAACAACCCTAACCCCCAAAACAACAAACAATCCTAACCCCCGAACAACCAACAACACTAACCCCCTACCCACAGTAAACACTAACACCCTAACAACAAAAACGACTAAACCCCAACAAGAAAAAACCCTAAACCCCTAACAACAAACACTAACCCCCTAACAACAAACAACACTAAACCCCTAACAAGAAACTACCCTAACCCCGTAACAACAAACAACACTAACCCCGTAACAACAAACAACCCTAACCCCCTAACAACGAACAACACTAACCGCCTAACAACAAACAACCCAAACCCCCTAACAACAAACACTAACCCCCAAACAACAAACAACCCTAAACCCCTAACATCAAACAACACTTACCCCCTAACAAAACAAAACACTAACACCCTAACAAAAACAATCCTAACCCCCGAACAACCAACAACACTAACCCATTAACCACAATAAACGGTAACACCCGAACAACAAAAACCACTAAACCCCAACAACAAACAACCCTAAACCCCTAACATCAAACAACACTAACCCCCTAACAACACAAAACACTAACACCCTAACAACAACACTAACACCCTAACAACAAAAACCACTAAACCCCAACAAGAAACAAACCCTAAACCCCTAACAACAAACACTATCCCCCTAACAACAAACAACACTAAACCCCTAACAAGAAACTAACCTAACCCCATAACAACAAACAGCACTAACCTCCTAACAACAAACAACCTTAACCCCCTAACAACAAACACCCCTAAACCCCTAACAACAAACAATCCTAACCCTCTAACAACCTACAACAATAACCCCCAACCACAAACAACACTAATCCCGTAAGAACAAACAACACTAACCCCCTAACAAAAAACAACACTAAACCCCTAACATCAAAGAACACTAACACCCTAACAACAAACAACCTTAGCCCCCTAACAACAAACACTAACCCCAAACAACAAACAACCCTAACCCCTAAAAACCAAAAACAATAACCCACTAACAACAAACAACCCTAACCCACTAACAACAAACAACCGTAACCCCCTAACAACAAACAACCCTAAACCCCTAACATCAAACAACACTAACCCCCTAACAACACAAAACACTAACCCCCTAACAACAAACAACACTAACTCCCTAACAACAAACAATCCTAAACCCCTAACATCAAAGAACACTAACCCCCTAACAACAAACAACCCTAACCCACTAACAACAAACACTAACCCCCAAACAACAAACAACCCTAACCCCCTAACAACAAACAATCCTAACCCCCGAACAACCAACAACACTAACCCCCTAACCACAGTAAACACTAACACCCTAACAACAAAAACCACTAAACCCCAACAAGAAACAACCCTAAACCCCTAACAACAAACAACACTATACCCTAACAACAAACAACCCTAACCAAACAACAAAAAACCCTAACCCACTAACAACAAACAACACTAACACCCTAACAACAAACAACCCTAACCCCCTAACAACAAACAACACTAACACCCTAACAACAAACAACCCTAACCCCCTAACAACAAACAAGCCTAAACCGCTGCCATCAAAGAACACTAATACCCTAACAACAAACAACCCTAACCCCCTAACAACAAATGCTAACCCCAAAAAACAAACAACCCTAACCCCTAAAAACCAAAAACACTAACCCACTAACAACAAACAACCCTAACACCCTAACCACAAACAACACTAACCCCCTAACAACAAACAACACTAACCCCCTAACAACAAACAACCCTAAACCCCTAACATCAAAGAACACTAACACCCTAACAACAAACAACCATAACCCCCTAACAACAAACACTAACCCCCAAACAACAAACAACCCTAACCCCTGAATACCAAAAACACTACACCACTAACAACAAACAACCCTAACCCACTAACAACAAACAACCCTAACACCCTAACAACAAACAACACTAACCCCCTAACAACAAACAACCCTAAACCCCTAACATCAAACAACACTAAACCCCTAACAACACAAAACACTAACACCCTAACAACAAACAACACTAACACCCTAACAACAAAAACCACTAAACCCCAACAAGAAACAACCCTAAACCCCTAACAACAAACAACACTAACCCCCTAACAACAAACAACCCTAACCCCTAAAAACCAAAAACACTAAACCACTAACAACAAACAACCCTAACCCACTAACAACAAACCACCCTAACACCCTAACCACAAACAACACTAACCCCCTAACAACAAACAACCCTAACCCCCTAACAACAAACAATCCTAACCCCCAAACAACCAACAACACTAACCCCCTAACCACAGTAAACACTAACACCCTAACAACAAAAACCACTAAACCCCAACAAGAAACAACCCTAAACCCCTAACAAAAAACAACACTAACCCCCTAACAACAAGCAACCCTAACCAAACAACAAAAAACACTAACCCACTAACAACAAACAACACTAACACCCTAACAACAAACAACCCTAACCCCCTAACAACAAACAACACTAACACCCTAAAAACAAACAACCCTAACCCCCTAACAAGAAACAACACTAACCCCCTAACAACAAACAGCCCTAAACCCCTAACATCAAAGAACACTAACACCCTAACAACAAACAACTCTAACCCCCTAAGAACAAACACTAACACCCAAACAACAAACAACCCTAACCCCTAAAAACCAAAAACACTAACCCACTAACAACAAACAAACCTAAACCACTAGCAATAAACAACCCTAACAACCTAACAACAACCAACCCTAACCCCTAAGAACAAACAACACTAACGCCCTAAGAACAAACAACACTAACCCCCAGCAACGAACAATACTAAACCCCTAACAACACAAAACCTAACCCCTTATCAACAAACAACCCTAACCCACTAACAACAAACACCCCTAACACCCTAACAACAAACAACAATAAACCCCTAACAACAAACAACCCTAAACCCCTATACATCAAGGAACAATAACACCCTAACAACAAACAACCCTAGCCCCCTAACAACAAACACTAACCCCCAAACAACAAACAACCCTAACCCGTAAAAACCAAAAACACTAACTCACTAACAACAAACAACCCTAACCCACTAACAACAAACAACCCAAACCCCCTAACAACAAACAACCCTAAACCCCTAACAACAAACAACACTAACCCCCTAACAACACAAAACACTAACACCCTAACAACAAAAACCACTAACACCCTAACAACAAAAACCACTAAACCCCAACAAGAAACAACCCTAAACCCCTAACAACAAACACTAACCCCCTAACAACAAACAACACTAAACCCCTAACAAGAAACTACCCTAACCCCGTAACAACAAACAACACTAACCCCGAAACAACAAACAACACTAACCTCCAAACAACAAACAACCCTAACCCCCTAACAACAAACAATCCTAACCCCCGAACAACCAACAACACTAACCCCCTAACCACAGTAAACACTAACACCCTAACAACAAAAACCACTAAACTCCAACAAGAAACAACCATAAACCCCTAACAACAAACAACACTAACGCCCTAACAACAAACAACCCTAAGCAAACAACAAACAAACCTAACCCACTAACAACAAACAACACTAACACCCTAACAACAAACACCCCAACCCCCTAACAGCAAACAACACTAACACCCTAACAACAAACAACCGTAACCCCTAACAACAAACAACACTAACCCCCTAACAACAAACAACCCTAAACCCCTAACATCAAAGAACACTAACACCCTAACAACAAACAACCCTAACCCCCTAACAACAAACACTAACCCCCAAACAACAAACAACCCTAACCAATAAAAACCAAAAACACTAACCCACTAACAACAAACAACCCTAACCCACTAACAACAAACAACCCTAACACCCTAACCACAAACAACACTAACCCCCTAACAACAAACAACCCTAACCCCCAAAACAACAAACAATCCTAACCCCCGAACAACCAACAACACTAACCCCCTACCCACAGTAAACACTAACACCCTAACAACAAAAACGACTAAACCCCAACAAGAAAAAACCCTAAACCCCTAACAACAAACACTAACCCCCTAACAACAAACAACACTAAACCCCTAACAAGAAACTACCCTAACCCCGTAACAACAAACAACACTAACCCCGTAACAACAAACAACCCTAACCCCCTAACAACGAACAACACTAACCGCCTAACAACAAACAACCCAAACCCCCTAACAACAAACACTAACCCCCAAACAACAAACAACCCTAAACCCCTAATATCAAACAACACTTACCCCCTAACAAAACAAAACACTAACACCCTAACAAAAACAATCCTAACCCCCGAACAACCAACAACACTAACCCATTAACCACAATAAACGGTAACACCCGAACAACAAAAACCACTAAACCCCAACAACAAACAACCCTAAACCCCTAACATCAAACAACACTAACCCCCTAACAACACAAAACACTAACACCCTAACAACAACACTAACACCCTAACAACAAAAACCACTAAACCCCAACAAGAAACAAACCCTAAACCCCTAACAACAAACACTATCCCCTTAACAACAAACAACACTAAACCCCTAACAAGAAACTAACCTAACCCCATAACAACAAACAGCACTAACCTCCTAACAACAAACAACCTTAACCCCCTAACAACAAACACCCCTAAACCCCTAACAACAAACAATCCTAACCCTCTAACAACCTACAACAATAACCCCCAACCACAAACAACACTAATCCCGTAAGAACAAACAACACTAACCCCCTAACAAAAAACAACACTAAACCCCTAACATCAAAGAACACTAACACCCTAACAACAAACAACCTTAGCCCCCTAACAACAAACACTAACCCCAAACAACAAACAACCCTAACCCCTAAAAACCAAAAACAATAACCCAGTAACAACAAACAACCCTAACCCACTAACAACAAACAACCCTAAACCCCTAACATCAAACAACACTAACCCCCTAACAACACAAAACACTAACCCCCTAACAACAAACAACACTAACTCCCTAACAACAAACAATCCTAAACCCCTAACATCAAAGAACACTAACCCCCTAACAACAAACAACCCTAACCCACTAACAACAAACACTAACCCCCAAACAACAAACAACCCTAACCCCCTAACAACAAACAATCCTAACCCCCGAACAACCAACAACACTAACCCCCTAACCACAGTAAACACTAACACCCTAACAACAAAAACCACTAAACCCCAACAAGAAACAACCCTAAACCCCTAACAACAAACAACACTATACCCTAACAACAAACAACCCTAACCAAACAACAAAAAACCCTAACCCACTAACAACAAACAACACTAACACCCTAACAACAAACAACCCTAACCCCCTAACAAGAAACAACACTAACCCCCTAACAACAAACAGCCCTAAACCCCTAACATCAAAGAACACTAACACCCTAACAACAAACAACTCTAACCCCCTAAGAACAAACACTAACACCCAAACAACAAACAACCCTAACCCCTAAAAACCAAAAACACTAACCCACTAACAACAAACAAACCTAAACCACTAGCAATAAACAACCCTAACAACCTAACAACAACCAACCCTAACCCCTAAGAACAAACAACACTAACGCCCTAAGAACAAACAACACTAACCCCCAGCAACGAACAATACTAAACCCCTAACAACACAAAACCTAACCCCTTATCAACAAACAACCCTAACCCACTAACAACAAACACCCCTAACACCCTAACAACAAACAACAATAAACCCCTAACAACAAACAACCCTAAACCCCTATACATCAAAGAACAATAACACCCTAACAACAAACAACCCTAGCCCCCTAACAACAAACACTAACCCCCAAACAACAAACAACCCTAACCCGTAAAAACCAAAAACACTAACTCACTAACAACAAACAACCCTAACCCACTAACAACAAACAACCCAAACCCCCTAACAACAAACAACCCTAAACCCCTAACAACAAACAACACTAACCCCCTAACAACACAAAACACTAACACCCTAACAACAAACAACACTAACACCCTAACAACAAAAACCACTAAACCCCAACAAGAAACAACCCTAAACCCCTAACAACAAACACTAACCCCCTAACAACAAACAACACTAAACCCCTAACAAGAAACTACCCTAACCCCGTAACAACAAACAACACTAACCCCGAAACAACAAACAACACTAACCTCCAAACAACAAACAACCCTAACCCCCTAACAACAAACAATCCTAACCCCCGAACAACCAACAACACTAACCCCCTAACCACAGTAAACACTAACACCCTAACAACAAAAACCACTAAACTCCAACAAGAAACAACCATAAACCCCTAACAACAAACAACACTAACGCCCTAACAACACACAACCCTAAGCAAACAACAAACAAACCTAACCCACTAACAACAAACAACACTAACACCCTAACAACAAACACCCCAACCCCCTAACAGCAAACAACACTAACACCCTAACAACAAACAACCCTAACCCCTAACAACAAACAACACTAACCCCCTAACAACAAACAACCCTAAACCCCTAACATCAAAGAACACTAACACCCTAACAACAAACAACCCTAACCCCCTAACAACAAACACTAACCCCCAAACAACAAACAACCCTAACCAATAAAAACCAAAAACACTAACCCACTAAGAACAAACAACCCTAACCCACTAACAACAAACAACCCTAACACCCTAACCACAAACAACACTAACCCCCTAACAACAAACAACCCTAACCCCCAAAACAACAAACAATCCTAACCCCCGAACAACCAACAACACTAACCCCCTACCCACAGTAAACACTAACACCCTAACAACAAAAACGACTAAACCCCAACAAGAAAAAACCCTAAACCCCTAACAACAAACACTAACCCCCTAACAACAAACAACACTAAACCCCTAACAAGAAACTACCCTAACCCCGTAACAACAAACAACACTAACCCCGTAACAACAAACAACCCTAACCCCCTAACAACGAACAACACTAACCGCCTAACAACAAACAACCCAAACCCCCTAACAACAAACACTAACCCCCAAACAACAAACAACCCTAAACCCCTAACATCAAACAACACTTACCCCCTAACAAAACAAAACACTAACACCCTAACAAAAACAATCCTAACCCCCGAACAACCAACAACACTAACCCATTAACCACAATAAACGGTAACACCCGAACAACAAAAACCACTAAACCCCAACAACAAACAACCCTAAACCCCTAACATCAAACAACACTAACCCCCTAACAACACAAAACACTAACACCCTAACAACAACACTAACACCCTAACAACAAAAACCACTAAACCCCAACAAGAAACAAACCCTAAACCCCTAACAACAAACACTATCCCCCTAACAACAAACAACACTAAACCCCTAACAAGAAACTAACCTAACCCCATAACAACAAACAGCACTAACCTCCTAACAACAAACAACCTTAACCCCCTAACAACAAACACCCCTAAACCCCTAACAACAAACAATCCTAACCCTCTAACAACCTACAACAATAACCCCCAACCACAAACAACACTAATCCCGTAAGAACAAACAACACTAACCCCCTAACAAAAAACAACACTAAACCCCTAACATCAAAGAACACTAACACCCTAACAACAAACAACCTTAGCCCCCTAACAACAAACACTAACCCCAAACAACAAACAACCCTAACCCCTAAAAACCAAAAACAATAACCCACTAACAACAAACAACCCTAACCCACTAACAACAAACAACCGTAACCCCCTAACAACAAACAACCCTAAACCCCTAACATCAAACAACACTAACCCCCTAACAACACAAAACACTAACCCCCTAACAACAAACAACACTAACTCCCTAACAACAAACAATCCTAAACCCCTAACATCAAAGAACACTAACCCCCTAACAACAAACAACCCTAACCCACTAACAACAAACACTAACCCCCAAACAACAAACAACCCTAACCCCCTAACAACAAACAATCCTAACCCCCGAACAACCAACAACACTAACCCCCTAACCACAGTAAACACTAACACCCTAACAACAAAAACCACTAAACCCCAACAAGAAACAACCCTAAACCCCTAACAACAAACAACACTATACCCTAACAACAAACAACCCTAACCAAACAACAAAAAACCCTAACCCACTAACAACAAACAACACTAACACCCTAACAACAAACAACCCTAACCCCCTAACAACAAACAACACTAACACCCTAACAACAAACAACCCTAACCCCCTAACAACAAACAAGCCTAAACCGCTGCCATCAAAGAACACTAATACCCTAACAACAAACAACCCTAACCCCCTAACAACAAATGCTAACCCCAAAAAACAAACAACCCTAACCCCTAAAAACCAAAAACACTAA
The DNA here is from genome assembly GCF_024166365.1 of Elephas maximus indicus. Classification (NCBI taxonomy): domain Eukaryota; kingdom Metazoa; phylum Chordata; class Mammalia; order Proboscidea; family Elephantidae; genus Elephas; species Elephas maximus. The sequence goes on from NW_026060260.1 coordinate 546,525, forward strand.
CCCACTAACAACAAACAACCCTAACACCCTAACCACAAACAACACTAACCCCCTAACAACAAACAACACTAACCCCCTAACAACAAACAACCCTAAACCCCTAACATCAAAGAACACTAACACCCTAACAACAAACAACCATAACCCCCTAACAACAAACACTAACCCCCAAACAACAAACAACCCTAACCCCTGAATACCAAAAACACTACACCACTAACAACAAACAACCCTAACCCACTAACAACAAACAACCCTAACACCCTAACAACAAACAACACTAACCCCCTAACAACAAACAACCCTAAACCCCTAACATCAAACAACACTAAACCCCTAACAACACAAAACACTAACACCCTAACAACAAACAACACTAACACCCTAACAACAAAAACCACTAAACCCCAACAAGAAACAACCCTAAACCCCTAACAACAAACAACACTAACCCCCTAACAACAAACAACCCTAACCCCTAAAAACCAAAAACACTAAACCACTAACAACAAACAACCCTAACCCACTAACAACAAACCACCCTAACACCCTAACCACAAACAACACTAACCCCCTAACAACAAACAACCCTAACCCCCTAACAACAAACAATCCTAACCCCCGAACAACCAACAACACTAACCCCCTAACCACAGTAAACACTAACACCCTAACAACAAAAACCACTAAACCCCAACAAGAAACAACCCTAAACCCCTAACAAAAAACAACACTAACCCCCTAACAACAAGCAACCCTAACCAAACAACAAAAAACACTAACCCACTAACAACAAACAACACTAACACCCTAACAACAAACAACCCTAACCCCCTAACAACAAACAACACTAACACCCTAAAAACAAACAACCCTAACCCCCTAACAAGAAACAACACTAACCCCCTAACAACAAACAGCCCTAAACCCCTAACATCAAAGAACACTAACACCCTAACAACAAACAACTCTAACCCCCTAAGAACAAACACTAACACCCAAACAACAAACAACCCTAACCCCTAAAAACCAAAAACACTAACCCACTAACAACAAACAAACCTAAACCACTAGCAATAAACAACCCTAACAACCTAACAACAACCAACCCTAACCCCTAAGAACAAACAACACTAACGCCCTAAGAACAAACAACACTAACCCCCAGCAACGAACAATACTAAACCCCTAACAACACAAAACCTAACCCCTTATCAACAAACAACCCTAACCCACTAACAACAAACACCCCTAACACCCTAACAACAAACAACAATAAACCCCTAACAACAAACAACCCTAAACCCCTATACATCAAGGAACAATAACACCCTAACAACAAACAACCCTAGCCCCCTAACAACAAACACTAACCCCCAAACAACAAACAACCCTAACCCGTAAAAACCAAAAACACTAACTCACTAACAACAAACAACCCTAACCCACTAACAACAAACAACCCAAACCCCCTAACAACAAACAACCCTAAACCCCTAACAACAAACAACACTAACCCCCTAACAACACAAAACACTAACACCCTAACAACAAAAACCACTAACACCCTAACAACAAAAACCACTAAACCCCAACAAGAAACAACCCTAAACCCCTAACAACAAACACTAACCCCCTAACAACAAACAACACTAAACCCCTAACAAGAAACTACCCTAACCCCGTAACAACAAACAACACTAACCCCGAAACAACAAACAACACTAACCTCCAAACAACAAACAACCCTAACCCCCTAACAACAAACAATCCTAACCCCCGAACAACCAACAACACTAACCCCCTAACCACAGTAAACACTAACACCCTAACAACAAAAACCACTAAACTCCAACAAGAAACAACCATAAACCCCTAACAACAAACAACACTAACGCCCTAACAACAAACAACCCTAAGCAAACAACAAACAAACCTAACCCACTAACAACAAACAACACTAACACCCTAACAACAAACACCCCAACCCCCTAACAGCAAACAACACTAACACCCTAACAACAAACAACCGTAACCCCTAACAACAAACAACACTAACCCCCTAACAACAAACAACCCTAAACCCCTAACATCAAAGAACACTAACACCCTAACAACAAACAACCCTAACCCCCTAACAACAAACACTAACCCCCAAACAACAAACAACCCTAACCAATAAAAACCAAAAACACTAACCCACTAACAACAAACAACCCTAACCCACTAACAACAAACAACCCTAACACCCTAACCACAAACAACACTAACCCCCTAACAACAAACAACCCTAACCCCCAAAACAACAAACAATCCTAACCCCCGAACAACCAACAACACTAACCCCCTACCCACAGTAAACACTAACACCCTAACAACAAAAACGACTAAACCCCAACAAGAAAAAACCCTAAACCCCTAACAACAAACACTAACCCCCTAACAACAAACAACACTAAACCCCTAACAAGAAACTACCCTAACCCCGTAACAACAAACAACACTAACCCCGTAACAACAAACAACCCTAACCCCCTAACAACGAACAACACTAACCGCCTAACAACAAACAACCCAAACCCCCTAACAACAAACACTAACCCCCAAACAACAAACAACCCTAAACCCCTAATATCAAACAACACTTACCCCCTAACAAAACAAAACACTAACACCCTAACAAAAACAATCCTAACCCCCGAACAACCAACAACACTAACCCATTAACCACAATAAACGGTAACACCCGAACAACAAAAACCACTAAACCCCAACAACAAACAACCCTAAACCCCTAACATCAAACAACACTAACCCCCTAACAACACAAAACACTAACACCCTAACAACAACACTAACACCCTAACAACAAAAACCACTAAACCCCAACAAGAAACAAACCCTAAACCCCTAACAACAAACACTATCCCCTTAACAACAAACAACACTAAACCCCTAACAAGAAACTAACCTAACCCCATAACAACAAACAGCACTAACCTCCTAACAACAAACAACCTTAACCCCCTAACAACAAACACCCCTAAACCCCTAACAACAAACAATCCTAACCCTCTAACAACCTACAACAATAACCCCCAACCACAAACAACACTAATCCCGTAAGAACAAACAACACTAACCCCCTAACAAAAAACAACACTAAACCCCTAACATCAAAGAACACTAACACCCTAACAACAAACAACCTTAGCCCCCTAACAACAAACACTAACCCCAAACAACAAACAACCCTAACCCCTAAAAACCAAAAACAATAACCCAGTAACAACAAACAACCCTAACCCACTAACAACAAACAACCCTAAACCCCTAACATCAAACAACACTAACCCCCTAACAACACAAAACACTAACCCCCTAACAACAAACAACACTAACTCCCTAACAACAAACAATCCTAAACCCCTAACATCAAAGAACACTAACCCCCTAACAACAAACAACCCTAACCCACTAACAACAAACACTAACCCCCAAACAACAAACAACCCTAACCCCCTAACAACAAACAATCCTAACCCCCGAACAACCAACAACACTAACCCCCTAACCACAGTAAACACTAACACCCTAACAACAAAAACCACTAAACCCCAACAAGAAACAACCCTAAACCCCTAACAACAAACAACACTATACCCTAACAACAAACAACCCTAACCAAACAACAAAAAACCCTAACCCACTAACAACAAACAACACTAACACCCTAACAACAAACAACCCTAACCCCCTAACAACAAACAACACTAACACCCTAACAACAAACAACCCTAACCCCCTAACAACAAACAAGCCTAAACCCCTGCCATCAAAGAACACTAACACCCTAACAACAAACAACCCTAACCCCCTAACAACAAACGCTAACCCCAAAAAACAAACAACCCTAACCCCTAAAAACCAAAAACACTAACCCCCTAACAACAAACAACCCTAACCCCCTAACAACAAACAATCCTAACCCCCGAACAACCAACAACACTAACCCCCTAACCACAGTAAACACTAACACCCTAACAACAAAAACCACTAAACCCCAACAAGAAACAACCCTAAACCCCTAACAACAAACAACACTAACCCCCTAACAACAAACAACCCTAACCAAACAACAAAAAACCCTAACCCACTAACAACAAACAACACTAACACCCTAACAACAAACAACCCTAACCCCCTAACAACAAACAACACTAACACCCTAACAACAAACAACCCTAACCCCCTAACAACAAACAACCCTAAACCCCTGACATCAAAGAACACTAACACCCTAACAACAAACAACCCTAACCCCCTAACAACAAACACTAACCCCCAAACAACAAACAACCCTAACCCCTGAAAACCAAAAACACTAACCCACTAACAACAAACAACCCTAAACCACTAACAACAAACAACCCTAACACCCTAACCACAAACAACCCTAAACCCCTAACATCAAACAACACTAACCCCCTAACAACACAAAACACTAGCACCCTAACAACAACCAACCCTAACCCCTAAGAAGAAACAACACTAACGCGCTAGGAACAAACAACACTAACCCCCAGCAACGAACAATACTAAACCCCTAACAACACAAAACCTAACCCCTTAGCAACAAACAACCCTAACCCACTAACAACAAACAACCCTAACACCCTAACAACAAGCAACACTAACCCCCTAACAACAAACAACCCTAAACCACTAACATCAAACATCACTAACCCCCTAACAACACAAAACACTAACACCCTAACAACAAACAACACTAACACCCTAACAACAAAAACCACTAAACCCCAACAAGAAACAACCCTAAACCCCTAACAACAAACACTAACCCCCTAACAACAAACAACACTAAACCCCTAACAAGAAACTACCCTAACCCCGTAAGAACAAACAACCCTAACCCCCAAACAACAAACAACCCTAACCCCCTAACAACAAACAATCCTAACCCCCGAACAACCAACAACACTAACCCCCTAACCAAAATAAACACTAACACCCGAACAACAAAAACCACTAAACCCCAACAAGAAACAACCCTAAACCCCTAACAACAAAAAACACTAACCCCCTAACAACAAACAACCCTAACCAAACAACAAACAAACCTAACCCACTAACTACAAACAACACTAAGACCCTAACGACAAACAACACTAACCCCCTAACAACAAACAACACTAACACCCTAACAACAAACAACCCTAACCCCCTAACAAACAACACTAACCCCCTAACAAACAACACTAACCCCCTAACAACAAACAACCCTAAACCCCTAACATCAAAGAACACTAACACCCTAACAACAAACAACCCTAACCCCCTAACAACAAACACTAACCCTCAAACAACAAACAACCCTAACCCCTGAAAACCAAAAACACTAAACCACTAACAACAAACAACCCTAACCCACTAACAACAAACAACCCTAACACCCTAAAAACAAACAACACTAAACCCCTAACAACACAAAACACTAACACCCTAACAACAAACAACACTAACACCCTAACAACAAAAACCACTAAACCCCAACAAGAAACAACCCTAAACCCCTAACAACAAACAACACTAACCCCCTAACAACAAACAACCCTAACCCCTAAAAACCAAAAACACTAACCCACTAACAACAAACAACCCTAACCCACTAACAACAAACAACTCTAACACCCTAACCACAAACAACACTAACCCCCTAACAACAAACAACCCTAACCCCCTAACAACAAACAATCCTAACCCCCGAACAACCAACAACACTAACCCCCTAACCACAGTAAACACTAACACCCTAACAACAAAAACCACTAAACCCCAACAAGAAACAACCCTAAACTCCTAACAAAAAACAACACTAACCCCCTAACAACAAACAACCCTAACCAAACAACAAAAAACCCTAACCCACTAACAACAAACAACACTAACACCCTAACAACAAACAACCCTAACCCCCTAACAACAAACAACACTAACACCCTAACAACAACCAACCCTAACCCCTAAGAACAAACAACACTAACGCCCTAAGAACAAACAACACTAACCCCCAGCAACGAACAATACTAAACCCCTAACAACACAAAACCTAACCCCTTATCAACAAACAACCCTAACCCACTAACAACAAACAACCCTAACACCCTAACAACAAACAACACTAACCCCCTAACAACAAACAGCCCTAAACACCTATACATCAAAGAACACTAACACCCTAACAACAAACAACCCTAGCCCCCTAACAACAAACACTAACACCCAAACAACAAACAACCCTAACCCCTAAAAACCAAAAACACTAAGCCACTAACAACAAACAACCCTAACCCCCTAACAACAAACAACCCTAACCCCCTAACAACAAACAACCCTAAACCCCTAACACCAAACAACACTAACCCCCTAACAACACAAAACACTAACACCCTAACAACAAACAACACTAACACCCTAACAACAAAAACCACTAAACCCCAACAAGAAACAACCCTAAACCCCTAACAACAAACAACACTAACGCCCTAACAACAAACAACCCTAAGCAAACAACAAACAAACCTAACCCACTAAAAACAAACAACACTAACACCCTAACAACAAACACCCCTAACCCCCTAACAACAAACAACACTAACCCCCTAACAACAAACAACCCTAAACTCCTAACATCAAAGAACACTAACACCCTAACAACAAAAAACACTAACCCCCTAAAAACAAACACTAACCCCCAAACAACAAACAACCCTAACCCCTAAAAACCAAAAACACTAACCCACTAACAACAAACAACCCTAAACCACTAACAACAAACAACCCTAACACCCTAACAACAAACAACACTAACCCCCTAACAACAAACAACCCTAAACCCCTAACATCAAACAACACTATCCCCCAACAACAAACAACCCTAAACCCCTAACATCAAAGAACACTAACACCCTAACAACAAACAACCCTAACCCCCTAACAACAAACGCTAACCCCCAAACAACAAACAACCGTAACCCCTAAAAACCAAAAACACTAACCCACTAACAACAAACAACCCTAACCCACTAACAACAAACAACCCTAACACCCTAACCACAAACAACACTAACCCCCTAACAACAAACAACCCTAACCCCCAACAACAAACAATCCTAACCCCCGAACAACCAACAACACTAACCCCCTAACCACAGTAAACACTAACACCCTAACAACAAAAACCACTAAACCCCAACAAGAAACAACCCTAAACCCCTAACAACAAACAACACTAACCCCCTAACAACAAACAACCCTAACCAAACAACAAAAAACCCTAACCCACTAACAACAAACAACACTAACACCCTAACAACAAACAACCCTAACACCCTAACAACAAACAACCCTAACCCCCTAACAACAAACACTAACACCCTAACAACAAACAACCCTAACCCCCTAACAAGAAACAACACTAACCCCCTAACAACAAACAGCCCTAAACCCCTAACATCAAAGAACACTAACACCCTAACAACAAACAACTCTAACCCCCTAAGAACAAACACTAACACCCAAACAACAAACAACCCTAACCCCTAAAAACCAAAAACACTAACCCACTAACAACAAACAAACCTAAACCACTAACAATAAACAACCCTAACACCCTAACAACAACCAACCCTAACCCCTAAGAACAAACAACACTAACGCCCTAAGAACAAACAACACTAACCACCAGCAACGAACAATACTAAACCCCTAACAACACAAAACCTAACCCCCTGTCAACAAACAACCCTAACCCACTAACAACAAACACCCCTAACACCCTAACAACAAACAACAATAACCCCCTAACAACAAACAACCCTAAACCCCTATACATCAAAGAACACTAACACCCTAACAACAAACAACCCTAGCCCCCTCACAACAAACACTAACCCCCAAACAACAAACCACCCTAACCCGTAAAAACCAAAACCACTAACCCACTAACAACAAACAACCCTAACCCACTAACAACAAACAACCCTAACCCCCTAACAACAAAGAACCCTAAACCCCTAACATCAAACAACACTAACGCCCTAACAACACAAAACACTAACACCCTAACAACAAACAACACTAACACCCTAACAACAAAAACCACTAAACCCCAACAAGAAACAACCCTAAACCCCAACAACAAACACTAACCCCCTAACAAAAAACAACACTAAACCCCTAACAAGAAACAACCCTAACCCCGTAACAACAAACAACACTAACCCCGTAACAACAAACAACAGTAACCTCCAAACAACAAACAACCCTAACCCCCTAACAACAAACAATCCTAATCCCCGAACAACCAACAACACTAACCCCCTAACCACAGTAAACACTAACACCCTAACAACAAAAACCACTAAACTCCAACAAGAAACAACCCTAAACCCCTAACAACAAACAACACTAACGCCCTAACAACAAACAACCCTAAGCAAACAACAAACAAACCTAACCCACTAACAACAAACAACACTAACACCCTAACAACAAACACCCCAACCCCCTAACAACAAACAACACTAACACCCTAACAACAAACAAGCCTAACCCCTAACAACAAACAACACTAACCCCCTAACAACAAACAACCCTAAACCCCTAACATCAAAGAACACTAACACCCTAACAACAAACAACCCTAACCCCCTAACAACAAACACTAACCCCCAAACAACAAACAACCGTAACCAATAAAAACCAAAAACACTAACCCACTAACAACAAACAACCCTAACCCACTAACAACAAACCACCCTAACACCCTAACCACAAACAACACTAACCCCCTAACAGCAAACAACCCTAACCCCCTAACAACAAACAACCCTAAACCCCTAACATCAAAGAACACTAACACCCTAACCACAAACAACACTAACCCCCTAACAACAAACAACCCTAACCCCCAACAACAAACAATCCTAACCCCCGAACAACCAACAACACTAACCCCCTAACCACAGTAAACACTAACACCCTAACAACAAAAACCACTAAACCCCAACAAGAAACAACCCTAAACCCCTAACAACAAACAACACTAACCCCCTAACAACAAACAACCCTAACCAAACAACAAAAAACCCTAACCCACTAACAACAAACAACACTAACACCCTAACAACAAACAACCCTAACACCCTAACAACAAACAACACTAACACCCTAACAACAAACAACCCTAACCCCCTAACAACAAACAACACTAAACCCCTGACATCAAAGAACACTAACACCCTAACAACAAACAACCCTAACCCCCTAAAAACAAACACTAACCCCCAAACAACAAACAACCCTAACCCCTGAAAACCAAAAACACTAACCCACTAACAACAAACAACCCTAACCCACTAACAACAAACAACCCTAACACCCTAACAACAAACAACACTAATCCCCTAACAACAAACAACCCTAAACCCCTAACATCAAACAACACTACCCTCTAACAACACAAAACACTAGCACCCTAACAACAACCAACCCTAACCCCTAAGAACAAACAACACTAACGCCCTAAGAACAAACAACACTAACCCCCAGCAACGAACAATACTAAACCCCTAACAACACAAAACCTAACCCCTTTTCAACAAACAACCCTAACCCACTAACAACAAAGAACCCGAAACACCCTAACAACAAGCAACACTAACCCCCTAACAACAAACAACCCTAAACCACTAACATCAAACATCACTAACCCCCTAACAACACAAAACACTAACACCCTAACAACAAACAACACTAACACCCTAACAACAAAAACCACTAAACCCCAACAAGAAACAACCCTAAACCCCTAACAACAAACACAAAGCCCCTAACAACAAACAACACTAAACCTCTAACAAGAAACTACCCTAACCCCGTAACAACAAACAACACTAACCCCGTAACAACAAACAACCCTAACCCCCAAACAACAAACAACCCTAACCCCCTAACAACAAACAATCCTAACCCCCGAACAACCAACAACACTAACCCCCTAACCACAATAAACACTAACACCCGAACAACAAAAACCACTAAACCCCAACAAGAAACAACCCTAAACCCCTAACAACAAACAACCCTAACCCCCTAACAACAAACAACCCTAACCCCTAACATCAAAGAACACTAACACCCTAACAACAAACAACCCTAACCCCCTAACAACAAACACTAACCCCCAAACAACAAACAACCCTAACCCCTGAAAACCAAAAACACTACACCACTAAAAACAAACAACCCTAACCCACTAACAACAAACAACCCTAACACCCTAACAACAAACAACACTAACCCCCTAACAACAAACAACCCTAAACCCCTAACATCAAAAAAGACTAAACCCCTAACAACACAAAACACTAACACCCTAACAACAAACAACACTAACACCCTAACAACAAAAACCACTAAACCCCAATAAGAAACAACCCTAAACCCCTAACAACAAACAACACTAACCCCCTAACAACAAACAACCCTAACCCCTAAAAACCAAAAACACTAACCCACTAACAACAAACAACCCTAACCCACTAACAACAAACCACCCTAACACCCTAACCACAAACAACACTAACCCCCTAACAACAAACAACCCTAACCCCCTAACAACAAACAATCCTAACCCCCGAACAACCAACAACACTAACCCCCTAACCACAGTAAACACTAACACCCTAACAACAAAAACCACTAAACCCCAACAAGAAAAAACCCTAAACCCCTAACAACAAACACTAACCCCCTAACAACAAACAACACTAAACCCCTAACAAGAAACTACCCTAACCCCGTAACAACAAACAACACTAACCCCGTAACAACAAACAACCCTAACCCCCTAACAACGAACAACACTAACCGCCTAACAACAAACAACCCAAACCCCCTAACAACAAACACTAACCCCCAAACAACAAACAACCCTAAACCCCTAACATCAAACAACACTTACCCCCTAACAAAACAAAACACTAACACCCTAACAACAAACAATCCTAACCCCCGAACAACCAACAACACTAACCCCTTAACCACAATAAACGGTAACACCCGAACAACAAAAACCACTAAACCCCAACAACAAACAACCCTAAACCCCTAACATCAAACAACACTAACCCCCTAACAACACAAAACACTAACACCCTAACAACAACACTAACACCCTAACAACAAACAACCCTAACCCCCTAACAACAAACACTAACACCCTAACAACAAACAACCCTAACCCCCTAACAAGAAACAACACTAACCCCCTAACAACAAACAGCCCTAAACCCCTAACATCAAAGAACACTAACACCCTAACAACAAACAACTCTAACCCCCTAAGAACAAACACTAACACCCAAACAACAAACAACCCTAACCCCTAAAAACCAAAAACACTAACCCACTAACAACAAACAAACCTAAACCACTAACAATAAACAACCCTAACACCCTAACAACAACCAACCCTAACCCCTAAGAACAAACAACACTAACGCCCTAAGAACAAACAACACTAACCACCAGCAACGAACAATACTAAACCCCGAACAACACAAAACCTAACCCCCTGTCAACAAACAACCCTAACCCACTAACAACAAACACCCCTAACACCCTAACAACAAACAACAATAACCCCCTAACAACAAACAACCCTAAACCCCTATACATCAAAGAACACTAACACCCTAACAACAAACAACCCTAGCCCCCTCACAACAAACACTAACCCCCAAACAACAAACCACCCTAACCCGTAAAAACCAAAACCACTAACCCACTAACAACAAACAACCCTAACCCACTAACAACAAACAACCCTAACCCCCTAACAACAAACAACCCTAAACCCCTAACATCAAACAACACTAACGCCCTAACAACACAAAACACTAACACCCTAACAACAAACAACACTAACACCCTAACAACAAAAACCACTAAACCCCAACAAGAAACAACCCTAAACCCCAACAACAAACACTAACCCCCTAACAAAAAACAACACTAAACCCCTAACAAGAAACTACCCTAACCCCGTAACAACAAACAACACTAACCCCGTTACAACAAACAACAGTAACCTCCAAACAACAAACAACCCTAACCCCCTAACAACAAACAATCCTAATCCCCGAACAACCAACAACACTAACCCCCTAACCACAGTAAACACTAACACCCTAACAACAAAAACCACTAAACTCCAACAAGAAACAACCCTAAACCCCTAACAACAAACAACACTAACGCCCTAACAACAAACAACCCTAAGCAAACAACAAACAAACCTAACCCACTAACAACAAACAACACTAACACCCTAACAACAAACACCCCAACCCCCTAAGAACAAACAACACTAACACCCTAACAACAAACAACCCTAACCCCTAACAACAAACAACACTAACCCCCTAACAACAAACAACCCTAAACCCCTAACATCAAAGAACACTAACACCCTAACAACAAACAACCCTAACCCCCTAACAACAAACACTAACCCCCAAACAACAAACAACCCTAACCAATAAAAACCAAAAACACTAACCCACTAACAACAAACAACCCTAACCCACTAACAACAAACAACCCTAACACCCTAACCACAAACAACACTAACCCCCTAACAACAAACAACCCTAACCCCCAAAACAACAAACAATCCTAACCCCCGAACAACCAACAACACTAACCCCCTAACCACAGTAAACACTAACACCCTAACAACAAAAACCACTAAACCCCAACAAGAAACAACCCTAAACCCCTAACAACAAACACTAACCCCCTAACAACAAACAACACTAAACCCCTAACAAGAAACTACCCTAACCCCGTAACAACAAACAACACTAACCCCGTAACAACAAACAACCCTAACCCCCAAACAACAAACAACACTAACCCCCTAACAACAAACAACCCTAAACCCCTAACATCAAACAACCCTAACCCCCTAACAACAAGCAACCCTAACCCCCTAACAACAAACACTAACCCCCAAACAACAAACAACCCTAAACCCCTAACATCAAACAACACTTACCCCCTAACAAAACAAAACACTAACACCCTAACAACAAACAATCCTAACCCCCGAACAACCAACAACACTAACCCCCTAACCACAATAAACACTAACACCCTAACAACAAAAACCACTAAACCCCAACAAGAAACAACCCTAAACCCCTAACAACAAACAACACTAACCCCCTAACAACAAACAACCTTAACCCCCTAACAGCAAACAACCCTAAACCCCTAACAACAAACAATCCTAACCCTCTAACAACCTACAACAATAACCCCCAACCACAAACAACACTAATCCCGTAAGAACAAACAACACTAACACCCTAACAACAAATAACCTTAGCCCCCTAACAACAAACACTAACCCCCAAACAACAAACAACCCTAACCCCTAAAAACCAAAAACACTAACCTACTAACAACAAACAACCCTAACCCACTAACAACAAACAACCGTAACCCCCTAACAACAAACAACCCTAAACCCCTAACATCAAACAACACTAACCCCCTAACAACACAAAACACTAACCCCCTAACAACAAACAACACTAACTCCCTAACAACAAACAACCCTAAACCCCTAACATCAAAGAACACTAACACCCTAACAACAAACAACCCTAACCCCCTAACAACAAACACTAACCCCCAAACAACAAACATCCCTAACCCCCTAACAACAAACAATCCTAACCCCCGAACAACCAACAACACTAACCCCCTAACCACAGTAAACACTAACACCCTAACAACAAAAACCACTAAACCCCAACAAGAAACAACCCTAAACCCCTAACAACAAACAACACTAACACCCTAACAACAAACAACCCTAACCAAACAACAAAAAACCCTAACCCACTAACAACAAACAACACTAACACGCTAACAACAAACAACCCTAACCCCCTAACAACAAACAACACTAACACCCTAACAACAAACAACCCTAACCCCCTAACAACAAACAACCCTAAACTCCTGACATCGAAGAACACTAACACCCTAACAACAAACAACCCTAACCCCCTAACAACAAACACTAACCCCCAAACAACAAACAACCCTAACCCCTGAAAACCAAAAACACTAACCCACTAACAACAAACAAACCTAACCCACTAACAACAAACAACCCTAACACCCTAACAACAAACAACACTAACCCCCTAATAACAAACAACCCTAAACCCCTAACATCAAACAACACTACCCCCTAACAACACAAAACACTAACACCCTAACAACAACCAACCCTAACCCCTAAGAACAAACAACACTAACGCCCTAAGAACAAACAACACTAACCCCCAGCAACGAACAATACTAAACCCCTAACAACACAAAACCTAAACCCTTATCAACAAACAACCCTAACCCACTAACAAAAAACAACCCTAACACCCTAACAACCAGCAACACTAACCCCCTAACAACAAACAACCCTAAACCACTAACATCAAACATCACTAACCCCCTAACAACACAAAACACTAACACCCTAACAACAAACAACACTAACACCCTAACAACAAAAACCACTAAACCCCAACAAGAAACAACCCTAAACCCCTAACAACAAACACAAAGCCCCTAACAACAAACAACACTAAACCTCTAACAAGAAACTACCCTAACCCCGTAACAACAAACAACACTAACCCCGTAACAACAAACAACCCTAACCCCCAAACAACAAACAACCCTAACCCCCTAACAAAAAACAATCCTAACCCCCGAACAACCAACAACACTAACCCCCTAACCACAATAAACACTAACACCCGAACAACAAAAACCACTAAACCCCAACAAGAAACAACCCTAAACCCCTAACAACAAAAAAAACTAACCCCCTAACAACAAACAAACCTAACCAAACAACAAACAAACCTAAACCACTAACAACAAACAACACTAACACCCTAACGAAAAACAACCCTAACCCCCTAACAACAAACAACCGTAACCCCCTAACAACAAACAACCCTAACCCCCTAACAACAAACAACACTAACCCCCTAACAACAAACAACCCTAAACCCCTAACATCAAAGAACACTAACACCCTAACAACAAACAACCATAACCCCCTAACAACAAACACTAACCCCCAAACAACAAACAACCCTAACCCCTGAAAACCAAAAACACTACACCACTAACAACAAACAACCCTAACCCACTAACAACAAACAACCCTAACACCCTAACAACAAACAACACTAACCCCCTAACAACAAACAACCCTAAACCCCTAACATCAAACAACACTAAACCCCTAACAACACAAAACACTAACACCCTAACAACAAACAACACTAACACCCTAACAACAAAAACCACTAAACCCCAACAAGAAACAACCCTAAACCCCTAACAACAAACAACACTAACCCCCTAACAACAAACAACCCTAACCCCTAAAAACCAAAAACACTAAACCACTAACAACAAACAACCCTAACCCACTAACAACAAACCACCCTAACACCCTAACCACAAACAACACTAACCCCCTAACAACAAACAACCCTAACCCCCTAACAACAAACAATCCTAACCCCGGAACAACCAACAACACTAACCCCCTAACCACAGTAAACACTAACACCCTAACAACAAAAACCACTAAACCCCAACAAGAAACAACCCTAAACCCCTAACAAAAAACAACACTAACCCCCTAACAACAAGCAACCCTAACCAAACAACAAAAAACACTAACCCACTAACAACAAACAACACTAACACCCTAACAACAAACAACCCTAACCCCCTAACAACAAACAACACTAACACCCTAAAAACAAACAACCCTAACCCCCTAACAAGAAACAACACTAACCCCCTAACAACAAACAGCCCTAAACCCCTAACATCAAAGAACACTAACACCCTAACAACAAACAACTCTAACCCCCTAAGAACAAACACTAACACCCAAACAACAAACAACCCTAACCCCTAAAAACCAAAAACACTAACCCACTAACAACAAACAAACCTAAACCACTAGCAATAAACAACCCTAACAACCTAACAACAACCAACCCTAACCCCTAAGAACAAACAACACTAACGCCCTAAGAACAAACAACACTAACCCCCAGCAACGAACAATACTAAACCCCTAACAACACAAAACCTAACCCCTTATCAACAAACAACCCTAACCCACTAACAACAAACACCCCTAACACCCTAACAACAAACAACAATAAACCCCTAACAACAAACAACCCTAAACCCCTATACATCAAAGAACAATAACACCCTAACAACAAACAACCCTAGCCCCCTAACAACAAACACTAACCCCCAAACAACAAACAACCCTAACCCGTAAAAACCAAAAACACTAACTCACTAACAACAAACAACCCTAACCCACTAACAACAAACAACCCAAACCCCCTAACAACAAACAACCCTAAACCCCTAACAACAAACAACACTAACCCCCTAACAACACAAAACACTAACACCCTAACAACAAACAACACTAACACCCTAACAACAAAAACCACTAAACCCCAACAAGAAACAACCCTAAACCCCTAACAACAAACACTAACCCCCTAACAACAAACAACACTAAACCCCTAACAAGAAACTACCCTAACCCCGTAACAACAAACAACACTAACCCCGAAACAACAAACAACACTAACCTCCAAACAACAAACAACCCTAACCCCCTAACAACAAACAATCCTAACCCCCGAACAACCAACAACACTAACCCCCTAACCACAGTAAACACTAACACCCTAAGAACAAAAACCACTAAACTCCAACAAGAAACAACCATAAACCCCTAACAACAAACAACACTAACGCCCTAACAACAAACAACCCTAAGCAAACAACAAACAAACCTAACCCACTAACAACAAACAACACTAACACCCTAACAACAAACACCCCA
This sequence comes from Elephas maximus indicus, assembly GCF_024166365.1. NCBI lineage: Eukaryota > Metazoa > Chordata > Mammalia > Proboscidea > Elephantidae > Elephas > Elephas maximus. The sequence goes on from NW_026060260.1 coordinate 563,593, forward strand.
ACCCCCTAACAGCAAACAACACTAACACCCTAACAACAAACAACCCTAACCCCTAACAACAAACAACACTAACCCCCTAACAACAAACAACCCTAAACCCCTAACATCAAAGAACACTAACACCCTAACAACAAACAACCCTAACCCCCTAACAACAAACACTAACCCCCAAACAACAAACAACCCTAACCAATAAAAACCAAAAACACTAACCCACTAACAACAAACAACCCTAACCCACTAACAACAAACAACCCTAACACCCTAACCACAAACAACACTAACCCCCTAACAACAAACAACCCTAACCCCCAAAACAACAAACAATCCTAACCCCCGAACAACCAACAACACTAACCCCCTACCCACAGTAAACACTAACACCCTAACAACAAAAACGACTAAACCCCAACAAGAAAAAACCCTAAATCCCTAACAACAAACACTAACCCCCTAACAACAAACAACACTAAACCCCTAACAAGAAACTACCCTAACCCCGTAACAACAAACAACACTAACCCCGTAACAAAAAACAACCCTAACCCCCTAACAACGAACAACACTAACCGCCTAACAACAAACAACCCAAACCCCCTAACAACAAACACTAACCCCCAAACAACAAACAACCCTAAACCCCTAACATCAAACAACACTTACCCCCTAACAAAACAAATCACTAACACCCTAACAAAAACAATCCTAACCCCCGAACAACCAACAACACTAACCCATTAACCACAATAAACGGTAACACCCGAACAACAAAAACCACTAAACCCCAACAACAAACAACCCTAAACCCCTAACATCAAACAACACTAACCCCCTAACAACACAAAACACTAACACCCTAACAACAACACTAACACCCTAACAACAAAAACCACTAAACCCCAACAAGAAACAAACCCTAAACCCCTAACAACAAACACTATCCCCCTAACAACAAACAACACTAAACCCCTAACAAGAAACTAACCTAACCCCATAACAACAAACAGCACTAACCTCCTAACAACAAACAACCTTAACCCCCTAACAACAAACACCCTAAACCCCTAACAACAAACAATCCTAACCCTCTAACAACCTACAACAATAACCCCCAACCACAAACAACACTAATCCCGTAAGAACAAACAACACTAACCCCCTAACAAAAAACAACACTAAACCCCTAACATCAAAGAACACTAACACCCTAACAACAAACAACCTTAGCCCCCTAACAACAAACACTAACCCCAAACAACAAACAACCCTAACCCCTAAAAACCAAAAACAATAACCCACTAACAACAAACAACCCTAACCCACTAACAACAAACAACCGTAACCCCCTAACAACAAACAACCCTAAACCCCTAACATCAAACAACACTAACCCCCTAACAACACAAAACACTAACCCCCTAACAACAAACAACACTAACTCCCTAACAACAAACAATCCTAAACCCCTAACATCAAAGAACACTAACCCCCTAACAACAAACAACCCTAACCCACTAACAACAAACACTAACCCCCAAACAACAAACAACCCTAACCCCCTAACAACAAACAATCCTAACCCCCGAACAACCAACAACACTAACCCCCTAACCACAGTAAACACTAACACCCTAACAACAAAAACAACTAAACCCCAACAAGAAACAACCCTAAACCCCTAACAACAAACAACACTATACCCTAACAACAAACAACCCTAACCAAACAACAAAAAACCCTAACCCACTAACAACAAACAACACTAACACCCTAACAACAAACAACCCTAACCCCCTAACAACAAACAACCCTAACACCCTAACAACAAACAACCCTAACCCCCTAACAACAAACAAGCCTAAACCCCTGCCATGAAAGAACACTAACACCCTAACAACAAAAAACCCTAACCCCCTAACAACAAACGCTAACCCCAAAAAACAAACAACCCTAACCCCTAAAAACCAAAAACACTAACCCACTAACAACAAACAACCCTAACACCCTAACCACAAACAACACTAACCCCCTAACAACAAACAACCCTAACCCCCTAACAACAAACAATCCTAACCCCCGAACAACCAACAACACTAACCCCCTAACCACAGTAAACACTAACACCCTAACAACAAAAACCACTAAACCCCAACAAGAAACAACCCTAAACCCCTAACAACAAACAACACTAACCCCCTAACAACAAACAACCCTAACCAAACAACAAAAAACCCTAACCCACTAACAACAAACAACACTAACACCCTAACAACAAACAACCCTAACCCCCTAACAACAAACAACACTAACACCCTAACAACAAACAACCCTAACCCCCTAACAGCAAACAACCCTAAAGCCCTGACATCAAAGAACACTAACACCCTAACAACAAACAACCCTAACCCCCTAACAACAAACACTAACCCCCAAACAACAAACAACCCTAACCCCTGAAAACCAAAAACACTAACCCACTAACAACAAACAACCCTAAACCACTAACAACAAACAACCCTAACACCCTAACCACAAACAACACTAACCCCCTAACAACAAACAACCCTAACCCCCTAACAACAAACAATCCTAACCCCCGAACAACCAACAACACTAACCCCCTAACCACAGTAAACACTAACACCCTAACAACAAAAACCACTAAACCCCAACAAGAAACAACCCTAAACCCCTAACAACAAACAACACTAACCCCCTAACAACAAACAACCCTAACCAAACAACAAAAAACCCTAACCCACTAACAACAAACAACACTAACACCCTAACAACAAACAGCCCTAACCCCCTAACAACAAACAACGCTAACACCCTAACAACAAACAACCCTAACCCCCTAACAACAAACAACCCTAAACCTCTAACATCAAAGAACACTAACACCCTAACAACAAACAACCCTAGCCCCCTAACAACAAACACTAACCCCCAAACAACAAACAACCCTAACCCCTGAAAACCAAAAACACTAACCCACTAACAACAAACAACCCTAACCCACTAACAACAAACAACCCTAACACCCTAACAACAAACAACACTAACCCCCTAACAACAAACAACCCTAAACCCCTAACATCAAACAACACTAACCCCCTAACAACACAAAACACTAGCACCCTAACAACAACCAACCCTAACCCCTAAGAACAAACAACACTAACGCGCTAAGAACAAACAACACTAACCCCCAGCAACGAACAATACTAAACCCCTAACAACACAAAACCTAACCCCTTAGCAACAAACAACCCTAACCCACTAACAACAAACAACCCTAACACCCTAACAACAAGCAACACTAACCCCCTAACAACAAACAACCCTAAACCACTAACATCAAACATCACTAACCCCCTAACAACACAAAACACTAACACCCTAACAACAAACAACACTAACACCCTAACAACAAAAACCACTAAACCCCAACAAGAAACAACCCTAAACCCCTAACAACAAACACTAACCCCCTAACAACAAACAACACTAAACCCCTAACAAGAAACTACCCTAACCCCGTAAGAACAAACAACCCTAACCCCCAAACAACAAACAACCCTAACCCCCTAACAACAAACAATCCTAACCCCCGAACAACCAACAACACTAACCCCCTAACCAAAATAAACACTAACACCCGAACAACAAAAACCACTAAACCCCAACAAGAAACAACCCTAAACCCCTAACAACAAAAAACACTAACCCCCTAACAACAAACAACCCTAACCAAACAACAAACAAACCTAACCCACTAACTACAAACAACACTAAGACCCTAACGGCAAACAACACTAACCCCCTAACAACAAACAACACTAACACCCTAACAACAAACAACCCTAACCCCCTAACAAACAACACTAACCCCCTAACAAACAACACTAACCCCCTAACAACAAACAACCCTAAACCCCTAACATCAAAGAACACTAACACCCTAACAACAAACAACCCTAACCCCCTAACAACAAACACTAACCCTCAAACAACAAACAACCCTAACCCCTGAAAACCAAAAACACTAAACCACTAACAACAAACAACCCTAACCCACTAACAACAAACAACCCTAACACCCTAAAAACAAACAACACTAAACCCCTAACAACACAAAACACTAACACCCTAACAACAAACAACACTAACACCCTAACAACAAAAACCACTAAACCCCAACAAGAAACAACCCTAAACCCCTAACAACAAACAACACTAACCCCCTAACAACAAACAACCCTAACCCCTAAAAACCAAAAACACTAACCCACTAACAACAAACAACCCTAACCCACTAACAACAAACAACTCTAACACCCTAACCACAAACAACACTAACCCCCTAACAACAAACAACCCTAACCCCCTAACAACAAACAATCCTAACCCCCGAACAACCAACAACACTAACCCCCTAACCACAGTAAACACTAACACCCTAACGACAAAAACCACTAAACCCCAACAAGAAACAACCCTAAACTCCTAACAAAAAACAACACTAACCCCCTAACAACAAACAACCCTAACCAAACAACAAAAAACCCTAACCCACTAACAACAAACAACACTAACACCCTGACAACAAACAACCCTAACCCCCTAACAACAAACAACACTAACACCCTAACAACAACCAACCCTAACCCCTAAGAACAAACAACACTAACGCCCTAAGAACAAACAACACTAACCCCCAGCAACGAACAATACTAAACCCCTAACAACACAAAACCTAACCCCTTATCAACAAACAACCCTAACCCACTAACAACAAACAACCCTAACACCCTAACAACAAACAACCCTAAACCCCTATACATCAAAGAACAATAACACCCTAACAACAAACAACCCTAGCCCCCTAACAACAAACACTAACCCCCAAACAACAAACAACCCTAACCCGTAAAAACCAAAAACACTAACTCACTAACAACAAACAACCCTAACCCACTAACAAACAACCCAAACCCCCTAACAACAAACAACCCTAAACCCCTAACAACAAACAACACTAACCCCCTAACAACACAAAACACTAACACCCTAACAACAAACAACACTAACACCCTAACAACAAAAACCACTAAACCCCAACAAGAAACAACCCTAAACCCCTAACAACAAACACTAACCCCCTAACAACAAACAACACTAAACCCCTAACAAGAAACTACCCTAACCCCGTAACAACAAACAACACTAACCCTGAAACAACAAACAACACTAACCTCCAAACAACAAACAACCCTAACCCCCTAACAACAAACAATCCTAACCCCCGAACAACCAACAACACTAACCCCCTAACCACAGTAAACACTAACACCCTAAGAACAAAAACCACTAAACTCCAACAAGAAACAACCATAAACCCCTAACAACAAACAACACTAACGCCCTAACAACAAACAACCCTAACCCCCTAACAACAAACAATCCTAACCCCCGAACAACCAACAACACTAACCCCCTAACCACAGTAAACACTAACACCCTAACAACAAAAACCACTAAACCCCAACAAGAAACAACCCTAAACCCCTAACAACAAACAACACTAACCCCCTAACAACAAACAACCCTAACCAAACAACAAAAAACCCTAACCCACTAACAACAAACAACACTAACACCCTAACAACAAACAACCCTAACCCCCTAACAACAAACAACACTAACACCCTAACAACAAACAACCCTAACCCCCTAACAAACAACCCTAAACCCCTGACATCAAAGAACACTAACACCCTAACAACAAACAACCCTAACCCCCTAACAACAAACACTAACCCCCAAACAACAAACAACCCTAACCCCTGAAAACCAAAAACACTAACCCACTAACAACAAACAACCCTAAACCACTAACAACAAACAACCCTAACACCCTAACCACAAACAACACTAACCCCCTAACAACAAACAACCCTAACCCCCTAACAACAAACAATCCTAACCCCCGAACAACCAACAACACTAACCCCCTAACCACAGTAAACACTAACACCCTAACAACAAAAACCACTAAACCCCAACAAGAAACAACCCTAAACCCCTAACAACAAACAACACTAACCCCCTAACAACAAACAACCCTAACCAAACAACAAAAAACCCTAACCCACTAACAACAAACAACACTAACACCCTAACAACAAACAGCCCTAACCCCCTAACAACAAACAACACTAACACCCTAACAACAAACAACCCTAACCCCCTAACAACAAACAACCCTAAACCTCTAACATCAAAGAACACTAACACCCTAACAACAAACAACCCTAGCCCCCTAACAACAAACACTAACCCCCAAACAACAAACAACCCTAACCCCTGAAAACCAAAAACACTAACCCACTAACAACAAACAACCCTAACCCACTAACAACAAACAACACTAACACCCTAACAACAAACAACACTAACCCCCTAACAACAAACAACCCTAAACCCCTAACATCAAACAACACTAACCCCCTAACAACACAAAACACTAGCACCCTAACAACAACCAACCCTAACCCCTAAGAACAAACAACACTAACGCGCTAAGAACAAACAACACTAACCCCCAGCAACGAACAATACTAAACCCCTAACAACACAAAACCTAACCCCTTAGCAACAAACAACCCTAACCCACTAACAACAAACAACCCTAACACCCTAACAACAAGCAACACTAACCCCCTAACAACAAACAACCCTAAACCACTAACATCAAACATCACTAACCCCCTAACAACACAAAACACTAACACCCTAACAACAAACAACACTAACACCCTAACAACAAAAACCACTAAACCCCAACAAGAAACAACCCTAAACCCCTAACAACAAACACTAACCCCCTAACAACAAACAACACTAAACCCCTAACAAGAAACTACCCTAACCCCGTAAGAACAAACAACCCTAACCCCCAAACAACAAACAACCCTAACCCCCTAACAACAAACAATCCTAACCCCCGAACAACCAACAACACTAACCCCCTAACCAAAATAAACACTAACACCCGAACAACAAAAACCACTAAACCCCAACAAGAAACAACCCTAAACCCCTAACAACAAAAAACACTAACCCCCTAACAACAAACAACCCTAACCAAACAACAAACAAACCTAACCCACTAACTACAAACAACACTAAGACCCTAACGGCAAACAACACTAACCCCCTAACAACAAACAACACTAACACCCTAACAACAAACAACCCTAACCCCCTAACAAACAACACTAACCCCCTAACAAACAACACTAACCCCCTAACAACAAACAACCCTAAACCCCTAACATCAAAGAACACTAACACCCTAACAACAAACAACCCTAACCACCTAACAACAAACACTAACCCTCAAACAACAAACAACCCTAACCCCTGAAAACCAAAAACACTAAACCACTAACAACAAACAACCCTAACCCACTAACAACAAACAACCCTAACACCCTAAAAACAAACAACACTAAACCCCTAACAACACAAAACACTAACACCCTAACAACAAACAACACTAACACCCTAACAACAAAAACCACTAAACCCCAACAAGAAACAACCCTAAACCCCTAACAACAAACAACACTAACCCCCTAACAACAAACAACCCTAACCCCTAAAAACCAAAAACACTAACCCACTAACAACAAACAACCCTAACCCACTAACAACAAACAACTCTAACACCCTAACCACAAACAACACTAACCCCCTAACAACAAACAACCCTAACCCCCTAACAACAAACAATCCTAACCCCCGAACAACCAACAACACTAACCCCCTAACCACAGTAAACACTAACACCCTAACAACAAAAACCACTAAACCCCAACAAGAAACAACCCTAAACCCCTAACAACAAACAACACTATACCCTAACAACAAACAACCCTAACCAAACAACAAAAAACCCTAACCCACTAACAACAAACAACACTAACACCCTAACAACAAACAACCCTAACCCCCTAACAACAAACAACACTAACACCCTAACAACAAACAACTCTAACCCCCTAACAACAAACAACACTAACCCCCTAACAACAAACAACACTAACGCCCTAACAACAAACAACCCTAAGCAAACAACAAACAAACCTAACCCACTAACAACAAACAACACTAACACCCTAACAACAAACACCCCTAACCCCCTAACAACAAACAACACTAACCCCCTAACAACAAACAACCCTAAACTCCTAACATCAAAGAACACTAACACCCTAACAACAAACAACACTAACCCCCTAAAAACAAACACTAACCCCCAAACAACAAACAACCCTAACCCCTAAAAACCAAAAACACTAACCCACTAACAACAAACAACCCTAAACCACTAACAACAAACAACCCTAACACCCTAACAACAAACAACACTAACCCCCTAACAACAAACAACCCTAAACCCCTAACATCAAACAACACTATCCCCCTAACAACAAACAACCCTAAACCCCTAACATCAAAGAACACTAACACCCTAACAACCAACAACCCTAACCCCCTAACAACAAACGCTAACCCCCAAACAACAAACAACCGTAACCCCTAAAAACCAAAAACACTAACCCACTAACAACAAACAACCCTAACCCACTAACAACAAACAACCCTAACACCCTAACCACAAACAACACTAACCCCCTAACAACAAACAACCCTAACACCCAACAACAAACAATATTAACCCCCGAACAACCAACAACACTAACCCCCTAACCACAGTAAACACTAACACCCTAACAACAAAAACCACTAAACCCCAACAAGAAACAACCCTAAACCCCTAACAACAAACAACACTAACCCCCTAACAACAAACAACCCTAACCAAACAACAAAAAACCCTAACCCACTAACAACAAACAACACTAACACCCTAACAACAAACAACCCTAACACCCTAACAACAAACAACACTAACACCCTAACAACAAACAACCCTAACCCCCTAACAACAAACAACCCTAAACCCCTGACATCAAAGAACACTAACACCCTAACAACAAACAACCCTAACCCCCTAAAAACAAACACTAACCCCCAAACAACAAACAACCCTAACCCCTGAAAACCAAAAACACTAACCCACTAACAACAAACAACCCTAACCCACTAACAACAAACAACCCTAACACCCTAACAACAAACAACACTAACCCCCTAACAACAAACAACCCTAAACCCCTAACATCAAACAACACTACCCCCTAACAACACAAAACACTAACACCCTAACAACAACCAACCCTAACCCCTAAGAACAAACAACACTAACGCCCTAAGAACAAACACTAACCCCCAGCAACGAACAATACTAAACCCCTAACAACACAAAACCTAACCCCTTTTCAACAAACAACCCTAACCCACTAACAACAAACAACCCTAACACCCTAACAACAAGCAACACTAACCCCCTAACAACAAACAACCCTAAACCACTAACATCAAACATCACTAACCCCCTAACAACACAAAACACTAACACCTTAACAACAAACAACACTAACACCCTAACAACAAAAACCACTAAACCCCAACAAGAAACAACCCTAAACCCCTAACAACAAACACAAAGCCCCTAACAACAAACAACACTAAACCTCTAACAAGAAACTACCCTAACCCCGTAACAACAAACAACACTAACCCCGTAACAACAAACAACCCTAACCCCCAAACAACAAACAACCCTAACTCCCTAACAACAAACAATCCTAACCCCCGAACAACCAACAACACTAACGCCCTAACCACAATAAACACTAACACCCGAACAACAAAAACCACTAAACCCCAACAAGAAACAACCCTAAACCCCTAACAACAAAAAACACTAACCCCCTAACAACAAACAACCCTAACCAAACAACAAACAAACCTAATCCACTAACAACAAACAACACTAACACCCTAACGACAAACAACCCTAACTCCCTAAGAACAAACAACACTAACACCCTAACAACAAACAACCCTAACCCCCTAACAACAAACAACACTAACCCCCTAACAACAAACAACCCTAAACCCCTAACATCAAAGAACACTAACACCCTAACAACAAACAACCCTAGCCCCTTAACAACAAACAACACTAACCCCCTAACAACACAAAACACTAACACCCTAACAACAGACAACACTAACACCCTAACAACAAAAACCACTAAACCCCAACAAGAAACAACCCTAAACCCCTAACAACAAACACAACTAACCCCCTAACAAGAAACAACACTAACCCCCTTACAACAAACAACACTAACCCCCTAACAACAAACAACACTAACACCCTAACAACAACCAACCCTAAACCCCTAACATCAAAGAACACTAACACCCTAACAACAAACAACCCTAACCCCCTAACAACAAACACTAACCCCCAAACAACAAACAACCCTAACCCCTGAAAACCAAAAACACTAAACCACTAACAACAAACAACCCTAACCCACTAACAACAAACAACACTAACACCCTAACCACAAACAAAACTAACCCCCTAACAACAAACAACCCTAACCCCCTAACAACAAACAATCCTAACCCCCGAACAACCAACAACACTAACCCCCTAACCACAGTAAACACTAACACCATAACAACAAAAACCACTAAACCCCAACAAGAAACAACCCTAAACCCCTAACAACAAACAACACTAACCCCCTAACAACAAACAACCCTAACCAAACAACAAAAAACCCTAACCCACTAACAACAAACAACACTAACACCCTAACAACAAACAACCCTAACACCCTAACAACAAACAACACTAACACCCTAACAACAAACAACCCTAACCCCCTAACAACAAACAACCCTAAACCCCTGACATCAAAGAACACTAACACCCTAACAACAAACAACCCTAACCCCCTAACAACAAACACTAACCCCCAAACAACAAACAAACCTAACCCCTGAAAACCAAAAACACTAACCCACTAACAACAAACAACCCTAACCCACTAACAACAAACAACCCTAACACCCTAACAACAAAAAACACTAACCCAATAACAACAAACAACCCTAAACCCCTAACATCAAACAACACTACCCCCTAACAACACAAAACACTAACACCCTAACAACAACCAACCCTAACCCCTAAGAACAAACAACACTAACGCCCTAAGAACAAACAACACTAACCCCCAGCAACGAACAATACTAAACCCCTAACAACACAAAACCTAACCCCTTTTCAACAAACAACCCTAACCCACTAACAACAAACAACCCTAACACCCTAACAACAAGCAACACTAACCCCCTAACAACAAACAACCCTAAACCACTAACATCAAACATCACTAACCCCCTAACAACACAAAACACTAACACCCTAACAACAAACAACACTAACACCCTAACAACAAAAACCACTAAACCCCAACAAGAAACAACCCTAAACCCCTAACAACAAACACAAAGCCCCTAACAACAAACAACACTAAACCTCTAACAAGAAACTACCCTAACCCCGTAACAACAAACAACACTAACCCCGTAACAACAAACAACCCTAACCCCCAAACAACAAACAACCCTAACCCCCTAACAACAAACAATCCTAACCCCCGAACAACCAACAACACTAACGCCCTAACCACAATAAACACTAACACCCGAACAACAAAAACCAGTAAACCCCAACAAGAAACAACCCTAAACCCCTAACAACAAAAAACACTAACCCCCTAACAACAAACAACCCTAACCAAACAACAAAAAAACCTAATCCACTAACAACAAACAACACTAACACCTTAACGACAAACAACCCTAACCCCCTAAGAACAAACAACACTAACCCCCTAACAACAAACAACCCTAACCCCCTAACAACAAACAACACTAACCCCCAACAACAAACAACCCTAAACCCCTAACATCAAAGAACACTAACACTCTAACAACAAACAACCCTAACCCCCTAACAACAAACACTAACCCCCAAACAACAAACAACCCTAACCCCTGAAAACCAAAAACACTACACCACTAAAAACAAACAACCCTAACCCACTAACAACAAACAACCCTAACACCCTAACAACAAACAACACTAACCCCCTAACAACAAACAACCCTAAACCCCTAACATCAAACAACACTAAACCCCTAACAACACAAAACACTAACACCCTAACAACAAACAACACTAACACCCTAACAACAAAAATCACTAAACCCCAACAAGAAACAACCCTAAACCCCTAACAACAAACAACCCTAACCCCCTAACAACAAACAACCCTAACCCCTAAAAACCAAAAACACTAACCCACTAACAACAAACAACCCTAACCCACTAACAACAAACCACCCTAACACCCTAACCACAAACAACACTAACCCCCTAACAACAAACAACCCTAACCCCCTAACAACAAACAATCCTAACCCCCGAACAACCAACAACACTAACCCCCTAACCACAGTAAACACTAACACCCTAACAACAAAAACCACTAAACCCCAACAAGAAACAACCCTAAACCCCTAACAAAAAACAACACTAACCCCCTAACAACAAGCAACCCTAACCAAACAACAAAAAACCCTAACCCACTAACAACAAACAACACTAACACCCTAACAACAAACAACCCTAACCCCCTAACAACAAACAACACTAACACCCTAACAACAAACAACCCTAACCCCCTAACAAGAAACAACACTAACCCCCTAACAACAAACAGCCCTAAACCCCTAACATCAAAGAACACTAACACCCTAACAACAAACACCCCTAACCCCCTAACAACAAACAACACTAACCCCCTAACAACAAACAACCCTAAACTCCTAACATCAAAGAACACTAACACCCTAACAACAAACAACACTAACCCCCTAAAAACAAACACTAACCCCCAAACAACAAACAACCCTAACCCCTAAAAACCAAAAACACTAACCCACTAACAACAAACAACCCTAAACCACTAACAACAAACAACCCTAACACCCTAACAACAAACAACACTAACCCCCTAACAACAAAGAACCCTAAACCCCTAACATCAAACAACACTAACCCCCTAACAACAAACAAACCTAAACCCCTAACATCAAAGAACACTAACACCCTAACAACAAACAACCCTAACCCCCTAACAACAAACGCTAACCCCCAAACAACAAACAACCCTAACCCCTAAAAACCAAAAACACTAACCCACTAACAACAAACAACCCTAACCCACTAACAACAAACAACCCTAACACCCTAACCACAAACAAAACTAACCCCCTAACAACAAACAACCCTAACCCCCTAACAACAAACAATCCTAACCCCCGAACAACCAACAACACTAACCCCCTAACCACAGTAAACACTAACACCATAACAACAAAAACCACTAAACCCCAACAAGAAACAACCCTAAACCCCTAACAACAAACAACACTAACCCCCTAACAACAAACAACCCTAACCCCCTAACAACAAACAACCCTAACCAAACAACAAAAAACCCTAACCCACTAACAACAAACAACACTAACACCCTAACAACAAACAACCCTAACACCCTAACAACAAACAACACTAACACCCTAACAACAAACAACCCTAACCCCCTAACAACAAACAACCCTAAACCCCTGACATCAAAGAACACTAACACCCTAACAACAAACAACCCTAACCCCCTAACAACAAACACTAACCCCCAAACAACAAACAAACCTAACCCCTGAAAACCAAAAACACTAACCCACTAACAACAAACAACCCTAACCCACTAACAACAAACAACCCTAACACCCTAACAACAAAAAACACTAACCCAATAACAACAAACAACCCTAAACCCCTAACATCAAACAACACTACCCCCTAACAACACAAAACACTAACACCCTAACAACAACCAACCCTAACCCCTAAGAACAAACAACACTAACGCCCTAAGAACAAACAACACTAACCCCCAGCAACGAACAATACTAAACCCCTAACAACACAAAACCTAACCCCTTTTCAACAAACAACCCTAACCCACTAACAACAAACAACCCTAACACCCTAACAACAAGCAACACTAACCCCCTAACAACAAACAACCCTAAACCACTAACATCAAACATCACTAACCCCCTAACAACACAAAACACTAACACCCTAACAACAAACAACACTAACACCCTAACAACAAAAACCACTAAACCCCAACAAGAAACAACCCTAAACCCCTAACAACAAACACAAACCCCCTAACAACAAACAACACTAAACCTCTAACAAAAAACTACCCTAACCCCGTAACAACAAACAACACTAACCCCGTAACAACAAACAACCCTAACCCCCAAACAACAAACAACCCTAACCCCCTAAGAACAAACAACACTAACACCCTAACAACAAACAACCCTAACCCCCTAACAACAAACAACACTAACCCCCTAACAACAAACAACCCTAACCCCTAAAAACCAAAAACACTAACCCACTAACAACAAACAACCCTAACCCACTAACAACAAACAACCCTAACACCCTAACCACAAACAAAACTAACCCCCTAACAACAAACAACCCTAACCCCCTAACAACAAACAATCCTAACCCCCGAACAACCAACAACACTAACCCCCTAACCACAGTAAACACTAACACCATAACAACAAAAACCACTAAACCCCAACAAGAAACAACCCTAAACCCCTAACAACAAACAAAACTAACCCCCTAACAACAAACAACCCTAACCCCCTAACAACAAACAACCCTAACCAAACAACAAAAAACCCTAACCCACTAACAACAAACAACACTAACACCCTAACAACAAACAACCCTAACCCCCTAACAACAAACAACACTAACACCCTAACAACAAACAACCCTAACCCCCTAACAAGAAACAACACTAACCCCCTAACAACAAACAGCCCTAAACCCCTAACATCAAAGAACAGTAACACCCTAACAACAAACACCCCTAACCCCCTAACAACAAACAACACTAACCCCCTAACAACAAACAACCCTAAACTCCTAACATCAAAGAACACTAACACCCTAACAACAAACAACACTAACCCCCTAAAAACAAACACTAACCCCCAAACAACAAACAACCCTAACCCCTAAAAACCAAAAACACTAACCTACTAACAACAAACAACCCTAAACCACTAACAACAAACAACCCTAACACCCTAACAACAAACAACACTAACCCCCTAACAACAAAGAACCCTAAACCCCTAACATCAAACAACACTAACCCCCTAACAACAAACAAACCTAAACCCCTAACATCAAAGAACACTAACACCCTAACAACAAACAACCCTAACCCCCTAACAACAAACGCTAACCCCCAAACAACAAACAACCCTAACCCCTAAAAACCAAAAACACTAACCCACTAACAACAAACAACCCTAACCCACTAACAACAAACAACCCTAACACCCTAACCACAAACAAAACTAACCCCCTAACAACAAACAACCCTAACCCCCTAACAACAAACAATCCTAACCCCCGAACAACCAACAACACTAACCCCCTAACCACAGTAAACACTAACACCATAACAACAGAAACCACTAAACCCCAACAAGAAACAACCCTAAACCCCTAACAACAAACAACACTAACCCCCTAACAACAAACAACCCTAACCCCCTAACAACAAACAACCCTAAACCCCTGACATCAAAGAACACTAACACCCTAACAACAAACAACCCTAACCCCCTAACAACAAACACTAACCCCCAAACAACAAACAAACCTAACCCCTGAAAACCAAAAACACTAACCCACTAACAACAAACAACCCTAACCCACTAACAACAAACAACCCTAACACCCTAACAACAAAAAACACTAACCCAATAACAACAAACAACCCTAAACCCCTAACATCAAACAACACTACCCCCTAACAACACAAAACACTAACACCCTAAGAACAACCAACCCTAAACCCTAAGAACAAACAACACTAACGCCCTAAGAACAAACAACACTAACCCCCAGCAACGAACAATACTAAACCCCTAACAACACAAAACCTAACCCCTTTTCAACAAACAACCCTAACCCACTAACAACAAACAACCCTAACACCCTAACAACAAGCAACACTAACCCCCTAACAACAAACAACCCTAAACCACTAACATCAAACATCACTAACCCCCTAACAACACAAAACACTAACACCCTAACAACAAACAACACTAACACCCTAACAACAAAAACCACTAAACCCCAACAAGAAACAACCCTAAACCCCTAACAACAAACACAAACCCCCTAACAACAAACACAAACCCCCTAACAACAAACAACACTAAACCTCTAACAAGAAACTACCCTAACCCCGTAACAACAAACAACACTAACCCCGTAACAACAAACAACCCTAACCCCCAAACAACAAACAACCCTAACCCCCTAAGAACAAACAACACTAACCCCGTAACAACAAACAACCCTAAACCCCTAACAACAAACAACACTAACCCCCTAACAACAAACAACCCTAAACCCCTAACATCAAAGAACACTAACACCCTAACAACAAACAACCCTAACCCCCTAACAACAAACACTAACCCCCAAACAACAAACAACCCTAACCCCTGAAAACCAAAAACACTAACCCACTTACAACAAACAACCCTAACCCACTAACAACAAACAACCCTAACACCCTAACAACAAACAACACTAACCCCCTAACAACAAACAACCCTAAACCCCTAACATCAAACAACACTAAACCCCTAACAACACAAAACACTAACACCCTAACAACAAACAACACTAACACCCTAACAACAAAAACCACTAAAAGCCAACAAGAAACAACCCTGAACCCCTAACAACAAACACTAACCCCCTAACAACAAACAACACTAAACCCCTAACAAGAAACTACCCTAACCGCGTAACAACAAACAACCCTAACCCCCAAACAACAAACAACCCTAACCCCCTAACAACAAACAATCCTCACCCCCGAACAACCAACAACACTAACCCCCTAACCAAAATAAACACTAACACCCGAACAACAAAAACCACTAAACCCCAACAAGAAACAACCCTAAACCCCTAACAACAAAAAACACTAACCCCCTAACAACAAACAACCCTAACCAAACAACAAACAAACCTAACCCACTAACATGAAACAACACTAAGACCCTAACGACAAACAACCCTAACCCCCAAACAACAAACAACACTAACACCCTAACAACAAACAACCCTAACCCCCTAACAAACAACACTAACCCCCTAACAACAAACAACCCTAAACCCCTAACATCAAAGAACACTAACACCCTAACAACAAACAACACTAACACCCTAACAACAAACACTAACCCCCAAAAAACAAACAACCCTAACCCCTGAAAACCAAAAACACTAAACCACTAACAACAAACAACCCTAACCCACTAACAACAAACAACCCTAACACCCTAAAAACAAACAACACTAAACCCCTAACAACACAAAACACTAACACCCTAACAACAAACAACACTAACACCCTAACAACAAAAACCACTAAACCCCAACAAGAAACAACCCTAAACCCCTAACAACAAACAACACTAACCCCCTAACAACAAACAACCCTAACCCCTAAAAACCAAAAACACTAACCCACTAACAACAAACAACCCTAACCCACTAACAACAAACAACCCTAACACCCTAACCACAAACAACACTAACCCCCGAACAACAAACAACCCTAACCCCCTAACAACAAACAATCCTAACCCCCGAACAACCAACAACACTAAACCCCTAACCACAGTAAACACTAACACCCTAACAACAAAAACCACTAAACTCCAACAAGAAACAACCCTAAACCCCTAACAACAAACAACACTAACGCCCTAACAACAAACAACCCTAAGCAAACAACAAACAAACCTAACCCACTAACAACAAACAACACTAACACCCTAACAACAAACACCCCTAACCCCCTAACAACAAACAACACTAACCCCCTAACAACAAACAACCCTAAACTCCTAACATCAAAGAACACTAACACCCTAACAACAAACAACACTAACCCCCTAAAAACAAACACTAACCCCCAAACAACAAACAACCCTAACCCCTAAAAACCAAAAACACTAACCCACTAACAACAAACAACCCTAAACCACTAACAACAAACAACCCTAACACCCTAACAACAAACAACACTAACCCCCTAACAACAAACAACCCTAAACCCCTAACATCAAACAACACTATCCCCCTAACAACAAACAACCCTAAACCCCTAACATCAAAGAACACTAACACCCTAACAACAAACAACCCTAACCCCCTAACAACAAACGCTAACCCCCAAACAACAAACAACCGTAACCCCTAAAAACCAAAAACACTAACCCACTAACAACAAACAACCCTAACCCACTAACAACAAACAACCCTAACACCCTAACCACAAACAACACTAACCCCCTAACAACAAACAACCCTAACACCCAACAACAAACAATCTTAACCCCCGAACAACCAACAACACTAACCCCCTAACCACAGTAAACACTAACACCCTAACAACAAAAACCACTAAACCCCAACAAGAAACAACCCTAAACCCCTAACAACAAACAACACTAACCCCCTAACAACAAACAACCCTAACACCCTAACAACAAACAACACTAACACCCTAACAACAAACAACCCTAACCCCCTAACAACAAACAACCCTAAACCCCTGACATCAAAGAACACTAACACCCTAACAACAAACAACCCTAACCCCCTAAAAACAAACACTAACCCCCAAACAACAAACAACCCTAACCCCTGAAAACCAAAAACACTAACCCACTAACAACAAACAACCCTAACCCACTAACAACAAACAACCCTAACACCCTAACAACAAACAACACTAACCCCCTAACAACAAACAACCCTAAACCCCTAACATCAAACAACACTACCCCCTAACAACACAAAACACTAACACCCTAACAACAACCAACCCTAACCCCTAAGAACAAACAACATTAACGCCCTAAGAACAAACAACACTAACCCCCAGCAACGAACAATACTAAACCCCTAACAACACAAAACCTAACCCCTTTTCAACAAACAACCCTAACCCACTAACAACAAACAACCCTAACACCCTAACAACAAGCAACACTAACCCCCTAACAACAAACAACCCTAAACCACTAACATCAAACATCACTAACCCCCTAACAACACAAAACACTAACACCTTAACAACAAACAACACTAACACCCTAACAACAAAAACCACTAAACCCCAACAAGAAACAACCCTAAACCCCTAACAACAAACACAAAGCCCCTAACAACAAACAACACTAAACCTCTAACAAGAAACTACCCTAACCCCGTAACAACAAACAACACTAACCCCGTAACAACAAACAACCCTAACCCCCAAACAACAAACAACCCTAACTCCCTAACAACAAACAATCCTAACCCCCGAACAACCAACAACACTAACGCCCTAACCACAATAAACACTAACACCCGAACAACAAAAACCACTAAACCCCAACAAGAAACAACCCTAAACCCCTAACAACAAAAAACACTAACCCCCTAACAACAAACAACCCTAACCAAACAACAAACAAACCTAATCCACTAACAACAAACAACACTAACACCCTAACGACAAACAACCCTAACTCCCTAAGAACAAACAACACTAACACCCTAACAACAAACAACCCTAACCCCCTAACAACAAACAACACTAACCCCCTAACAACAAACAACCCTAAACCCCTAACATCAAAGAACACTAACACCCTAACAACAAACAACCCTAGCCCCTTAACAACAAACAACACTAACCCCCTAACAACACAAAACACTAACACCCTAACAACAGACAACACTAACACCCTAACAACAAAAACCACTAAGCCCCAACAAGAAACAACCCTAAACCCCTAACAACAAACACAACTAACCCCCTAACAAGAAACAACACTAACCCCCTAACAACAAACAACACTAACCCCCTAACAACAAACAACACTAACACCCTAACAACAACCAACCCTAAACCCCTAACATCAAAGAACACTAACACCCTAACAACAAACAACCCTAACCCCCTAACAACAAACACTAACCCCCAAACAACAAAAAACCCTAACCCCTGAAAACCAAAAACACTAAACCACTAACAACAAACAACCCTAACCCACTAACAACAAACAACCCTAACACCCTAACAACAAACAACACTAACCCCCTAACAACAAACAACCCTAACCCCCTAACAACAAACAATCCTAACCCCCGAACAACCAACAACACTAACCCCCTAACCACAGTAAACACTAACACCATAACAACAAAAACCACTAAACCCCAACAAGAAACAACCCTAAACCCCTAACAACAAACAACACTAACCCCCTAACAACAAACAACCCTAACCAAACAACAAAAAACCCTAACCCACTAACAACAAACAACACTAACACCCTAACAACAAACAACCCTAACACCCTAACAACAAACAACACTAACACCCTAACAACAAACAACCCTAACCCCCTAACAACAAACAACCCTAAACCCCTGACATCAAAGAACACTAACTCCCTAACAACAAACAACCCTAACCCCCTAACAACAAACACTAACCCCCAAACAACAAACAAACCTAACCCCTGAAAACCAAAAACACTAACCCACTAACAACAAACAACCCTAACCCACTAACAACAAACAACCCTAACACCCTAACAACAAAAAACACTAACCCAATAACAACAAACAACCCTAAACCCCTAACATCAAACAACACTACCCCCTAACAACACAAAACACTAACACCCTAACAACAACCAACCCTAACCCCTAAGAAAAAACAACACTAACGCCCTAAGAACAAACAACACTAACCCCCAGCAACGAACAGTACTAAACCCCTAACAACACAAAACCTAACCCCTTTTCAACAAACAACCCTAACCCACTAACAACAAACAACCCTAACACCCTAACAACAAGCAACACTAACCCCCTAACAACAAACAACCCTAAACCACTAACATCAAACATCACTAACCCCCTAACAACACAAAACACTAACACCCTAACAACAAACAACACTAACACCCTAACAACAAAAACCACTAAACCCCAACAAGAAACAACCCTAAACCCCTAACAACAAACACAAAGCCCCTAACAACAAACAACACTAAACCTCTAACAAGAAACTACCCTAACCCCGTAACAACAAACAACACTAACCCCGTAACAACAAACAACCCTAACCCCCAAACAACAAACAACCCTAACCCCCTAACAACAAACAATCCTAACCCCCGAACAACCAACAACACTAACGCCCTAACCACAATAAACACTAACACCCGAACAACAAAAACCAGTAAACCCCAACAAGAAACAACCCTAAACCCCTAACAACAAAAAACACTAACCCCCTAACAACAAACAACCCTAACCAAACAACAAACAAACCTAATCCACTAACAACAAACAACACTAACACCTTAACGACAAACAACCCTAACCCCCTAAGAACAAACAACACTAACCCCCTAACAACAAACAACCCTAACCCCCTAACAACAAACAACACTAACCCCCAACAACAAACAACCCTAAACCCCTAACATCAAAGAACACTAACACTCTAACAACAAACAACCCTAACCCCCTAACAACAAACACTAACCCCCAAACAACAAACAACCCTAACCCCTGAAAACCAAAAACACTACACCACTAAAAACAAACAACCCTAACCCACTAACAACAAACAACCCTAACACCCTAACAACAAACAACACTAACCCCCTAACAACAAACAACCCTAAACCCCTAACATCAAACAACACTAAACCCCTAACAACACAAAACACTAACACCCTAACAACAAACAACACTAACACCCTAACAACAAAAATCACTAAACCCCAACAAGAAACAACCCTAAACCCCTAACAACAAACAACACTAACCCCCTAACAACAAACAACCCTAACCCCTAAAAACCAAAAACACTAACCCACTAACAACAAACAACCCTAACCCACTAACAACAAACCACCCTAACACCCTAACCACAAACAACACTAACCCCCTAACAACAAACAACCCTAACCCCCTAACAACAAACAATCCTAACCCCCGAACAACCAACAACACTAACCCCCTAACCACAGTAAACACTAACACCCTAACAACAAAAACCACTAAACCCCAACAAGAAACAACCCTAAACCCCTAACAAAAAACAACACTAACCCCCTAACAACAAGCAACCCTAACCAAACAACAAAAAACCCTAACCCACTAACAACAAACAACACTAACACCCTAACAACAAACAACCCTAACCCCCTAACAACAAACAACACTAACACCCTAACAACAAACAACCCTAACCCCCTAACAAGAAACAACACTAACCCCCTAACAACAAACAGCCCTAAACCCCTAACATCAAAGAACACTAACACCCTAACAACAAACACCCCTAACCCCCTAACAACAAACAACACTAACCCCCTAACAACAAACAACCCTAAACTCCTAACATCAAAGAACACTAACACCCTAACAACAAACAACACTAACCCCCTAAAAACAAACACTAACCCCCAAACAACAAACAACCCTAACCCCTAAAAACCAAAAACACTAACCCACTAACAACAAACAACCCTAAACCACTAACAACAAACAACCCTAACACCCTAACAACAAACAACACTAACCCCCTAACAACAAAGAACCCTAAACCCCTAACATCAAACAACACTAACCCCCTAACAACAAACAAACCTAAACCCCTAACATCAAAGAACACTAACACCCTAACAACAAACAACCCTAACCCCCTAACAACAAACGCTAACCCCCAAACAACAAACAACCCTAACCCCTAAAAACCAAAAACACTAACCCACTAACAACAAACAACCCTAACCCACTAACAACAAACAACCCTAACACCCTAACCACAAACAAAACTATCCCCCTAACAACAAACAACCCTAACCCCCTAACAACAAACAATCCTAACCCCCGAACAACCAACAACACTAACCCCCTAACCACAGTAAACACTAACACCATAACAACAAAAACCACTAAACCCCAACAAGAAACAACCCTAAACCCCTAACAACAAACAACACTAACCCCCTAACAACAAACAACCCTAACCCCCTAACAACAAACAACCCTAACCAAACAACAAAAAACCCTAACCCACTAACAACAAACAACACTAACACCCTAACAACAAACAACCCTAACACCCTAACAACAAACAACACTAACACCCTAACAACAAACAACCCTAACCCCCTAACAACAAACAACCCTAAACCCCTGACATCAAAGAACACTAACACCCTAACAACAAACAACCCTAACCCCCTAACAACAAACACTAACCCCCAAACAACAAACAAACCTAACCCCTGAAAACCAAAAACACTAACCCACTAACAACAAACAACCCTAACCCACTAACAACAAACAACCCTAACACCCTAACAACAAAAAACACTAACCCAATAACAACAAACAACCCTAAACCCCTAACATCAAACAACACTACCCCCTAACAACACAAAACACTAACACCCTAACAACAACCAACCCTAACCCCTAAGAACAAACAACACTAACGCCCTAAGAACAAACAACACTAACCCCCAGCAACGAACAATACTAAACCCCTAACAACACAAAACCTAAACCCTTTTCAACAAACAACCCTAACCCACAAACAACAAACAACCCTAACACCCTAACAACAAGCAACACTAACCCCCTAACAACAAACAACCCTAAACCACTAACATCAAACATCACTAACCCCCTAACAACACAAAACACTAACACCCTAACAACAAACAACACTAACACCCTAACAACAAAAACCACTAAACCCCAACAAGAAACAACCCTAAACCCCTAACAACAAACACAAACCCCCTAACAACAAACAACACTAAACCTCTAACAAAAAACTACCCTAACCCCGTAACAACAAACAACACTAACCCCGTAACAACAAACAACCCTAACCCCCAAACAACAAACAACCCTAACCCCCTAAGAAAAAACAACACTAACACCCTAACAACAAACAACCCTAACCCCCTAACAACAAACAACACTAACCCCCTAACAACAAACAACCCTAACCCCTAAAAACCAAAAACACTAACCCACTAACAACAAACAACCCTAACCCACTAACAACAAACAACCCTAACACCCTAACCACAAACAAAACTAACCCCCTAACAACAAACAACCCTAACCCCCTAACAACAAACAATCCTAACCCCCGAACAACCAACAACACTAACCCCCTAACCACAGTAAACACTAACACCATAACAACAAAAACCACTAAACCCCAACAAGAAACAACCCTAAACCCCTAACAAAAAACAACACTAACCCCCTAACAACAAGCAACCCTAACCAAACAACAAAAAACCCTAACCCACTAACAACAAACAACACTAACCCCCTAACAACAAACAACCCTAACCCCCTAACAACAAACAACCCTAACCAAACAACAAAAAACCCTAACCCACTAACAACAAACAACACTTAGACCCTAACAACAAACAACCCTAACACCCTAACAACAAACAACACTAACACCCTAACAACAAACAACCCTAACCCCCTAACAACAAACAACCCTAAACCCCTGACATCAAAGAACACTAACACCCTAACAACAAACAACCCTAACCCCCTAACAACAAACACTAACCCCCAAACAACAAACAAACCTAACCCCTGAAAACCAAAAACACTAACCCACTAACAACAAACAACCCTAACCCACTAACAACAAACAACCCTAACACCCTAACAACAAAAAACACTAACCCAATAACAACAAACAACCCTAAACCCCTAACATCAAACAACACTACCCCCTAACAACACAAAACACTAACACCCTAACAACAACCAACCCTAACCCCTAAGAACAAACAACACTAACGCCCTAAGAACAAACAACACTAACCCCCAGCAACGAACAATACTAAACCCCTAACAACACAAAACCTAACCCCTTTTCAACAAACAACCCTAACCCACTAACAACAAACAACCCTAACACCCTAACAACAAGCAACACTAACCCCCTAACAACAAACAACCCTAAACCACTAACATCAAACATCACTAACCCCCTAACAACACAAAACACTAACACCCTAACAACAAACAACCCTAACCAAACAACAAACAAACCTAACCCACTAACATGAAACAACACTAAGACCCTAACGACAAACAACCCTAACCCCCAAACAACAAACAACACTAACACCCTAACAACAAACAACCCTAACCCCCTAACAAACAACACTAACCCCCTAACAACAAACAACCCTAAACCCCTAACATCAAAGAACACTAACACCCTAACAACAAACAACACTAACACCCTAACAACAAACACTAACCCCCAAAAAACAAACAACCCTAACCCCTGAAAACCAAAAACACTAAACCACTAACAACAAACAACCCTAACCCACTAACAACAAACAACCCTAACACCCTAAAAACAAACAACACTAAACCCCTAACAACACAAAACACTAACACCCTAACAACAAACAACACTAACACCCTAACAACAAAAACCACTAAACCCCAACAAGAAACAACCCTAAACCCCTAACAACAAACAACACTAACCCCCTAACAACAAACAACCCTAACCCCTAAAAACCAAAAACACTAACCCACTAACAACAAACAACCCTAACCCACTAACAACAAACAACCCTAACACCCTAACCACAAACAACACTAACCCCCGAACAACAAACAACCCTAACCCCCTAACAACAAACAATCCTAACCCCCGAACAACCAACAACACTAAACCCCTAACCACAGTAAACACTAACACCCTAACAACAAAAACCACTAAACTCCAACAAGAAACAACCCTAAACCCCTAACAACAAACAACACTAACGCCCTAACAACAAACAACCCTAAGCAAACAACAAACAAACCTAACCCACTAACAACAAACAACACTAACACCCTAACAACAAACACCCCTAACCCCCTAACAACAAACAACACTAACCCCCTAACAACAAACAACCCTAAACTCCTAACATCAAAGAACACTAACACCCTAACAACAAACAACACTAACCCCCTAAAAACAAACACTAACCCCCAAACAACAAACAACCCTAACCCCTAAAAACCAAAAACACTAACCCACTAACAACAAACAACCCTAAACCACTAACAACAAACAACCCTAACACCCTAACAACAAACAACACTAACCCCCTAACAACAAACAACCCTAAACCCCTAACATCAAACAACACTATCCCCCTAACAACAAACAACCCTAAACCCCTAACATCAAAGAACACTAACACCCTAACAACAAACAACCCTAACCCCCTAACAACAAACGCTAACCCCCAAACAACAAACAACCGTAACCCCTAAAAACCAAAAACACTAACCCACTAACAACAAACAACCCTAACCCACTAACAACAAACAACCCTAACACCCTAACCACAAACAACACTAACCCCCTAACAACAAACAACCCTAACACCCAACAACAAACAATCTTAACCCCCGAACAACCAACAACACTAACCCCCTAACCACAGTAAACACTAACACCCTAACAACAAAAACCACTAAACCCCAACAAGAAACAACCCTAAACCCCTAACAACAAACAACACTAACCCCCTAACAACAAACAACCCTAACCAAACAACAAAAAACCCTAACCCACTAACAACAAACAACACTAACACCCTAACAACAAACAACCCTAACACCCTAACAACAAACAACACTAACACCCTAACAACAAACAACCCTAACCCCCTAACAACAAACAACCCTAAACCCCTGACATCAAAGAACACTAACACCCTAACAACAAACAACCCTAACCCCCTAAAAACAAACACTAACCCCCAAACAACAAACAACCCTAACCCCTGAAAACCAAAAACACTAACCCACTAACAACAAACAACCCTAACCCACTAACAACAAACAACCCTAACACCCTAACAACAAACAACACTAACCCCCTAACAACAAACAACCCTAAACCCCTAACATCAAACAACACTACCCCCTAACAACACAAAACACTAACACCCTAACAACAACCAACCCTAACCCCTAAGAACAAACAACATTAACGCCCTAAGAACAAACAACACTAACCCCCAGCAACGAACAATACTAAACCCCTAACAACACAAAACCTAACCCCTTTTCAACAAACAACCCTAACCCACTAACAACAAACAACCCTAACACCCTAACAACAAGCAACACTAACCCCCTAACAACAAACAACCCTAAACCACTAACATCAAACATCACTAACCCCCTAACAACACAAAACACTAACACCTTAACAACAAACAACACTAACACCCTAACAACAAAAACCACTAAACCCCAACAAGAAACAACCCTAAACCCCTAACAACAAACACAAAGCCCCTAACAACAAACAACACTAAACCTCTAACAAGAAACTACCCTAACCCCGTAACAACAAACAACACTAACCCCGTAACAACAAACAACCCTAACCCCCAAACAACAAACAACCCTAACTCCCTAACAACAAACAATCCTAACCCCCGAACAACCAACAACACTAACGCCCTAACCACAATAAACACTAACACCCGAACAACAAAAACCACTAAACCCCAACAAGAAACAACCCTAAACCCCTAACAACAAAAAACACTAACCCCCTAACAACAAACAACCCTAACCAAACAACAAACAAACCTAATCCACTAACAACAAACAACACTAACACCCTAACGACAAACAACCCTAACTCCCTAAGAACAAACAACACTAACACCCTAACAACAAACAACCCTAACCCCCTAACAACAAACAACACTAACCCCCTAACAACAAACAACCCTAAACCCCTAACATCAAAGAACACTAACACCCTAACAACAAACAACCCTAGCCCCTTAACAACAAACAACACTAACCCCCTAACAACACAAAACACTAACACCCTAACAACAGACAACACTAACACCCTAACAACAAAAACCACTAAACCCCAACAAGAAACAACCCTAAACCCCTAACAACAAACACAACTAACCCCCTAACAAGAAACAACACTAACCCCCTAACAACAAACAACACTAACCCCCTAACAACAAACAACACTAACACCCTAACAACAACCAACCCTAAACCCCTAACATCAAAGAACACTAACACCCTAACAACAAACAACCCTAACCCCCTAACAACAAACACTAACCCCCAAACAACAAAAAACCCTAACCCCTGAAAACCAAAAACACTAAACCACTAACAACAAACAACCCTAACCCACTAACAACAAACAACCCTAACACCCTAACAACAAACAACACTAACCCCCTAACAACAAACAACCCTAACCCCCTAACAACAAACAATCCTAACCCCCGAACAACCAACAACACTAACCCCCTAACCACAGTAAACACTAACACCATAACAACAAAAACCACTAAACCCCAACAAGAAACAACCCTAAACCCCTAACAACAAACAACACTAACCCCCTAACAACAAACAACCCTAACCAAACAACAAAAAACCCTAACCCACTAACAACAAACAACACTAACACCCTAACAACAAACAACCCTAACACCCTAACAACAAACAACACTAACACCCTAACAACAAACAACCCTAACCCCCTAACAACAAACAACCCTAAACCCCTGACATCAAAGAACACTAACACCCTAACAACAAACAACCCTAACCCCCTAACAACAAACACTAACCCCCAAACAACAAACAAACCTAACCCCTGAAAACCAAAAACACTAACCCACTAACAACAAACAACCCTAACCCACTAACAACAAACAACCCTAACACCCTAACAACAAAAAACACTAACCCAATAACAACAAACAACCCTAAACCCCTAACATCAAACAACACTACCCCCTAACAACACAAAACACTAACACCCTAACAACAACCAACCCTAACCCCTAAGAAAAAACAACACTAACGCCCTAAGAACAAACAACACTAACCCCCAGCAACGAACAGTACTAAACCCCTAACAACACAAAACCTAACCCCTTTTCAACAAACAACCCTAACCCACTAACAACAAACAACCCTAACACCCTAACAACAAGCAACACTAACCCCCTAACAACAAACAACCCTAAACCACTAACATCAAACATCACTAACCCCCTAACAACACAAAACACTAACACCCTAACAACAAACAACACTAACACCCTAACAACAAAAACCACTAAACCCCAACAAGAAACAACCCTAAACCCCTAACAACAAACACAAAGCCCCTAACAACAAACAACACTAAACCTCTAACAAGAAACTACCCTAACCCCGTAACAACAAACAACACTAACCCCGTAACAACAAACAACCCTAACCCCCAAACAACAAACAACCCTAACCCCCTAACAACAAACAATCCTAACCCCCGAACAACCAACAACACTAACGCCCTAACCACAATAAACACTAACACCCGAACAACAAAAACCAGTAAACCCCAACAAGAAACAACCCTAAACCCCTAACAACAAAAAACACTAACCCCCTAACAACAAACAACCCTAACCAAACAACAAACAAACCTAATCCACTAACAACAAACAACACTAACACCTTAACGACAAACAACCCTAACCCCCTAAGAACAAACAACACTAACCCCCTAACAACAAACAACCCTAACCCCCTAACAACAAACAACACTAACCCCCAACAACAAACAACCCTAAACCCCTAACATCAAAGAACACTAACACTCTAACAACAAACAAACCTAACCCCCTAACAACAAACACTAACCCCCAAACAACAAACAACCCTAACCCCTGAAAACCAAAAACACTACACCACTAAAAACAAACAACCCTAACCCACTAACAACAAACAACCCTAACACCCTAACAACAAACAACACTAACCCCCTAACAACAAACAACCCTAAACCCCTAACATCAAACAACACTAAACCCCTAACAACACAAAACACTAACACCCTAACAACAAACAACACTAACACCCTAACAACAAAAATCACTAAACCCCAACAAGAAACAACCCTAAACCCCTAACAACAAACAACACTAACCCCCTAACAACAAACAACCCTAACCCCTAAAAACCAAAAACACTAACCCACTAACAACAAACAACCCTAACCCACTAACAACAAACCACCCTAACACCCTAACCACAAACAACACTAACCCCCTAACAACAAACAACCCTAACCCCCTAACAACAAACAATCCTAACCCCCGAACAACCAACAACACTAACCCCCTAACCACAGTAAACACTAACACCCTAACAACAAAAACCACTAAACCCCAACAAGAAACAACCCTAAACCCCTAACAAAAAACAACACTAACCCCCTAACAACAAGCAACCCTAACCAAACAACAAAAAACCCTAACCCACTAACAACAAACAACACTAACACCCTAACAACAAACAACCCTAACCCCCTAACAACAAACAACACTAACCCCCTAACAACAAACAACCCTAACCCCCTAACAAGAAACAACACTAACCCCCTAACAACAAACAGCCCTAAACCCCTAACATCAAAGAACACTAACACCCTAACAACAAACACCCCTAACCCCCTAACAACAAACAACACTAACCCCCTAACAACAAACAACCCTAAACTCCTAACATCAAAGAACACTAACACCCTAACAACAAACAACACTAACCCCCTAAAAACAAACACTAACCCCCAAACAACAAACAACCCTAACCCCTAAAAACCAAAAACACTAACCCACTAACAACAAACAACCCTAAACCACTAACAACAAACAACCCTAACACCCTAACAACAAACAACACTAACCCCCTAACAACAAAGAACCCTAAACCCCTAACATCAAACAACACTAACCCCCTAACAACAAACAAACCTAAACCCCTAACATCAAAGAACACTAACACCCTAACAACAAACAACCCTAACCCCCTAACAACAAACGCTAACCCCCAAACAACAAACAACCCTAACCCCTAAAAACCAAAAACACTAACCCACTAACAACAAACAACCCTAACCCACTAACAACAAACAACCCTAACACCCTAACCACAAACAAAACTATCCCCCTAACAACAAACAACCCTAACCCCCTAACAACAAACAATCCTAACCCCCGAACAACCAACAACACTAACCCCCTAACCACAGTAAACACTAACACCATAACAACAAAAACCACTAAACCCCAACAAGAAACAACCCTAAACCCCTAACAACAAACAACACTAACCCCCTAACAACAAACAACCCTAACCCCCTAACAACAAACAACCCTAACCAAACAACAAAAAACCCTAACCCACTAACAACAAACAACACTAACACCCTAACAACAAACAACCCTAACACCCTAACAACAAACAACACTAACACCCTAACAACAAACAACCCTAACCCCCTAACAACAAACAACCCTAAACCCCTGACATCAAAGAACACTAACACCCTAACAACAAACAACCCTAACCCCCTAACAACAAACACTAACCCCCAAACAACAAACAAACCTAACCCCTGAAAACCAAAAACACTAACCCACTAACAACAAACAACCCTAACCCACTAACAACAAACAACCCTAACACCCTAACAACAAAAAACACTAACCCAATAACAACAAACAACCCTAAACCCCTAACATCAAACAACACTACCCCCTAACAACACAAAACACTAACACCCTAACAACAACCAACCCTAACCCCTAAGAACAAACAACACTAACGCCCTAAGAACAAACAACACTAACCCCCAGCAACGAACAATACTAAACCCCTAACAACACAAAACCTAAACCCTTTTCAACAAACAACCCTAACCCACTAACAACAAACAACCCTAACACCCTAACAACAAGCAACACTAACCCCCTAACAACAAACAACCCTAAACCACTAACATCAAACATCACTAACCCCCTAACAACACAAAACACTAACACCCTAACAACAAACAACACTAACACCCTAACAACAAAAACCACTAAACCCCAACAAGAAACAACCCTAAACCCCTAACAACAAACACAAACCCCCTAACAACAAACAACACTAAACCTCTAACAAAAAACTACCCTAACCCCGTAACAACAAACAACACTAACCCCGTAACAACAAACAACCCTAACCCCCAAACAACAAACAACCCTAACCCCCTAAGAAAAAACAACACTAACACCCTAACAACAAACAACCCTAACCCCCTAACAACAAACAACACTAACCCCCTAACAACAAACAACCCTAACCCCTAAAAACCAAAAACACTAACCCACTAACAACAAACAACCCTAACCCACTAACAACAAACAACCCTAACACCCTAACCACAAACAAAACTAACCCCCTAACAACAAACAACCCTAACCCCCTAACAACAAACAATCCTAACCCCCGAACAACCAACAACACTAACCCCCTAACCACAGTAAACACTAACACCATAACAACAAAAACCACTAAACCCCAACAAGAAACAACCCTAAACCCCTAACAACAAACAACACTAACCCCCTAACAACAAACAACCCTAACCCCCTAACAACAAACAACCCTAACCAAACAACAAAAAACCCTAACCCACTAACAACAAACAACACTTAGACCCTAACAACAAACAACCCTAACACCCTAACAACAAACAACACTAACACCCTAACAACAAACAACCCTAACCCCCTAACAACAAACAACCCTAAACCCCTGACATCAAAGAACACTAACACCCTAACAACAAACAACCCTAACCCCCTAACAACAAACACTAACCCCCAAACAACAAACAAACCTAACCCCTGAAAACCAAAAACACTAACCCACTAACAACAAACAACCCTAACCCACTAACAACAAACAACCCTAACACCCTAACAACAAAAAACACTAACCCAATAACAACAAACAACCCTAAACCCCTAACATCAAACAACACTACCCCCTAACAACACAAAACACTAACACCCTAACAACAACCAACCCTAACCCCTAAGAACAAACAACACTAACGCCCTAAGAACAAACAACACTAACCCCCAGCAACGAACAATACTAAACCCCTAACAACACAAAACCTAACCCCTTTTCAACAAACAACCCTAACCCACTAACAACAAACAACCCTAACACCCTAACAACAAGCAACACTAACCCCCTAACAACAAACAACCCTAAACCACTAACATCAAACATCACTAACCCCCTAACAACACAAAACACTAACACCCTAACAACAAACAACACTAACACCCTAACAACAAAAACCACTAAACCCCAACAAGAAACAACCCTAAACCCCTAACAACAAACACAAAGCCCCTAACAACAAACAACACTAAACCTCTAACAAGAAACTACCCTAACCCCGTAACAACAAACAACACTAACCCCGTAACAACAAACAACCCTAACCCCCAAACAACAAACAACCCTAACCCCCTAACAACAAACAATCCTAACCCCCGAACAACCAACAACACTAACGCCCTAACCACAATAAACACTAACACCCGAACAACAAAAACCAGTAAACCCCAACAAGAAACAACCCTAAACCCCTAACAACAAAAAACACTAACCCCCTAACAACAAACAACCCTAACCAAACAACAAACAAACCTAATCCACTAACAACAAACAACACTAACACCTTAACGACAAACAACCCTAACCCCCTAAGAACAAACAACACTAACCCCCTAACAACAAACAACCCTAACCCCCTAACAACAAACAACACTAACCCCCAACAACAAACAACCCTAAACCCCTAACATCAAAGAACACTAACACTCTAACAACAAACAACCCTAACCCCCTAACAACAAACACTAACCCCCAAACAACAAACAACCCTAACCCCTGAAAACCAAAAACACTACACCACTAAAAACAAACAACCCTAACCCACTAACAACAAACAACCCTAACACCCTAACAACAAACAACACTAACCCCCTAACAACAAACAACCCTAAACCCCTAACATCAAACAACACTAAACCCCTAACAACACAAAACACTAACACCCTAACAACAAACAACACTAACACCCTAACAACAAAAATCACTAAACCCCAACAAGAAACAACCCTAAACCCCTAACAAGAAACAACACTAACCCCCTAACAACAAACAACCCTAACCCCTAAAAACCAAAAACACTAACCCACTAACAACAAACAACCCTAACCCACTAACAACAAACCACCCTAACACCCTAACCACAAACAACACTAACCCCCTAACAACAAACAACCCTAACCCCCTAACAACAAACAATCCTAACCCCCGAACAACCAACAACACTAACCCCCTAACCACAGTAAACACTAACACCCTAACAACAAAAACCACTAAACCCCAACAAGAAACAACCCTAAACCCCTAACAAAAAACAACACTAACCCCCTAACAACAAGCAACCCTAACCAAACAACAAAAAACCCTAACCCACTAACAACAAACAACACTAACACCCTAACAACAAACAACCCTAACCCCCTAACAACAAACAACACTAACACCCTAACAACAAACAACCCTAACCCCCTAACAAGAAACAACACTAACCCCCTAACAACAAACAGCCCTAAACCCCTAACATCAAAGAACACTAACACCCTAACAACAAACACCCCTAACCCCCTAACAACAAACAACACTAACCCCCTAACAACAAACAACCCTAAACTCCTAACATCAAAGAACACTAACACCCTAACAACAAACAACACTAACCCCCTAAAAACAAACACTAACCCCCAAACAACAAACAACCCTAACCCCTAAAAACCAAAAACACTAACCCACTAACAACAAACAACCCTAAACCACTAACAACAAACAACCCTAACACCCTAACAACAAACAACACTAACCCCCTAACAACAAAGAACCCTAAACCCCTAACATCAAACAACACTAACCCCCTAACAACAAACAAACCTAAACCCCTAACATCAAAGAACACTAACACCCTAACAACAAACAACCCTAACCCCCTAACAACAAACGCTAACCCCCAAACAACAAACAACCCTAACCCCTAAAAACCAAAAACACTAACCCACTAACAACAAACAACCCTAACCCACTAACAACAAACAACCCTAACACCCTAACCACAAACAAAACTAACCCCCTAACAACAAACAACCCTAACCCCCTAACAACAAACAATCCTAACCCCCGAACAACCAACAACACTAACCCCCTAACCACAGTAAACACTAACACCATAACAACAAAAACCACTAAACCCCAACAAGAAACAACCCTAAACCCCTAACAACAAACAACCCTAACCAAACAACAAAAAACCCTAACCCACTAACAACAAACAACACTAACACCCTAACAACAAACAACCCTAACACCCTAACAACAAACAACACTAACACCCTAACAACAAACAACCCTAACCCCCTAACAACAAACAACCCTAAACCCCTGACATCAAAGAACACTAACACCCTAACAACAAACAACCCTAACCCCCTAACAACAAACACTAACCCCCAAACAACAAACAAACCTAACCCCTGAAAACCAAAAACACTAACCCACTAACAACAAACAACCCTAACCCACTAACAACAAACAACCCTAACACCCTAACAACAAAAAACACTAACCCAATAACAACAAACAACCCTAAACCCCTAACATCAAACAACACTACCCCCTAACAACACAAAACACTAACACCCTAACAACAACCAACCCTAACCCCTAAGAACAAACAACACTAACGCCCTAAGAACAAACAACACTAACCCCCAGCAACGAACAATACTAAACCCCTAACAACACAAAACCTAAACCCTTTTCAACAAACAACCCTAACCCACTAACAACAAACAACCCTAACACCCTAACAACAAGCAACACTAACCCCCTAACAACAAACAACCCTAAACCACTAACATCAAACATCACTAACCCCCTAACAACACAAAACACTAACACCCTAACAACAAACAACACTAACACCCTAACAACAAAAACCACTAAACCCCAACAAGAAACAACCCTAAACCCCTAACAACAAACACAAACCCCCTAACAACAAACAACACTAAACCTCTAACAAAAAACTACCCTAACCC